>NC_044282.2:25125081-25442081 GCF_004027225.2 Strigops habroptila
AAAGGATAACGTGAGGCTGTTAAGATGTAAAGCAGCTATTCAGGAGGTTTGTGGGTCTTGAGAAAGGCCCTTGGCCACGTCAAAAGAACTGTCAAACCAGATTTTAAAATAAAAGCAATTTTGGAACCCATGGCTGGCCCAGGCAGTTGGTATAGTTCTGCCATCATATGCTTCAGTTTTGTAAGAACAAGTGTTTTGTCTTGTTACACGAGATCAGCATAAAATGGGAACTTGACTAGTGGAAAACATCACAAAAGCAGTGAGTGATGAGGGACTTCATTGTCTCCATTTGCATTTATTTAGACAGAAAAGTGATTCCCTACTATGGAGAAACAGTGTTCCACAGATTATGTTATTTGGAATACTGAAACTATGATGGATTTTGATAGAGGTGTCTTTAAAATCATGATGCTGATCACTCGAAACCGAAGTTTTAACTCTTCTTGATTTTGCCCATTCCTCTAGTGCTGGAGGATGTAGGTTTGGTAAGGTGGTCACTAGTGGCATGGGAAGGAACAGTAGTGTTATGGGCTGCTTCCACTGCTGGCTTCCTAGTTCCAGAAGACTGAAAACTCTGGAAATCTTTGCATGGTCTGTTACAAGTATGACTGTTCCTACATACCCCGTTGCTGAGTTGTTAGAGCAAAGATTAGTATAGCCCACTGTCCCATCATAGACAGAGGCAGTAGGGAATGCTTTGTAAAAAAGCTTTAAAGAAACGGAATATGTAGTATGTTCTCCTCATCAGTGGTTTAAGGGCCTGCCTAATTGGCAGTTTCATCTGTCTTCAGAGATTTTATTTTGGATGGATGTGACTAGGACATATGGTTTGAAAGATCAGGTATCTCAGTCCTAATGAAACTTTAAATGTGGTGATGATTAAGTGACTGCAAACTGCTATGCAAAATTTTATGAAAATACAGTCATATTTTTGTGAAATGGCATACAGAAATATATACAGGAACTCAAAAATCTATTTAAAGACAGATGTGAACTCAGAAAGGTGAAGAAAGGTGGGGCAAAATGAATAAACACAAGGAATGCAGAGGTGGAGGAGAAGAGCATTGGTAATGTGGACCTCACTTGAAAGTCTGGTAACATGAGCTTATTTCTAGAATAGATACCATTTGCCACTCTATTCTGCTAAAAGATTTTAATTTATATTTCAGGGTACTTTTGGCTGAAGCCCCTACTATGACTCTTTGCTTTAAATGTTTTCCTGCATGCTTTAGTGACCACATCATTTAAAGAGTTGGTTCTTTTCTTTGACTTAAAATGTCAAAGCTCATCGGTGTTGTCTTACAAGAAATCATATGTACTTTACACATAACTGAATCCTGACTTATTTTAAATTGCATGGTCCAGTCTTTGTGTAGTTGAACTGCTGACTGACTGTGATTCCCTGTTATTTGTCCCCTTACGTGAAATTTAGGGATTTTATTTTGAATGCAAATACAGGCACTTTGGTTGAATGGGTTCCCAGGTGCTTTGGGCTGCTGCAAGAGCTGCTGCTGGTGGTGGTGGTGGTGGTTCAGCAGGTGACCTGTGCACTGTGAGCTCTGAAATCTGTTGGTGGTTACACCCACCATGCGTCACAGACTCTTGGCTCAGTGGTCGGGTATTGAGCAAAGGGGGAAATCCCAAAGCCAGCTGGATTTAAAAAAGACTTTCCCAAAGTGTCATCCATGACATGTGTCATCTAATTGAAAGGCCTTGATGCTCATCTCAAATTCATCGTGGGGTTTCAAACTTTTTATTTTTCTAATATTATTATCTAATATTTTTCCTAATTGTAGATAGTAGTGTTATTAATAGACAAACACATAATGAACTTGACTTGTATTTTACTAATAGCTTAAGTGGGCTGAGTAGTTATAAACCCCTTTATCCCAGAGAAACTTTGCAAGAGTTTCACTAACTCCTTGGAAAACCTGGATTCGATAAGTAGTTGTATCCTTACCTATGCTGTTTTGGTCAGCCATGGGGGACAAAATTACTACTTTTTCTGTATTTCTCCTTAGTAGACCTCTAAATCTTATTTAAAATGAAGGGGGAAAAAAAGGGGGGGGGGGGGGGAGAAGAAGTAGCATCCATTTAAAAAAAGAAAAAAGCACAAAGCATTTGCTGAAACAGTAAAAGTTGTCAAGTTCATTTATTCCTTTTTTTTCCAGATCAGATAAGCCAACTTGGAAAGATTAGGAGGTCTCCAGCTTTATGCCAGCTGGTTGGGGCTCCTTTGTTTAATATGTCCTTTTTCAAACAGAAGAACTGGAAATTGGTAGAATGGAATGGTTGGTGTCCATTTGAGGAAAATGCTGTCACACACAACCCATATCACTTAAATATGAATTTGTTTCACTGATGATCCTGCAGTCATCTTTGTGTGCACAAAATGCTGCCTCTTCGTGTGATGAAGTATTAGGGGCTGAGCCTTGCTGAACTGAAACCTCCTAACTTGATCTCAGTGTCACCTACCGCACCTCTACCGCTGTTATCCAAGAGAAGCAGTTGAGTTAAACAGAAATGTCAGGATAGCTTAAGGTAAACTTTAATAAGAAGTAGGATTTGACCAGGGGACAGTTTTTGACAGAAATAAATCTACAAATCATACATGCATACATTACACAAATTTTGCTCATTAATTGTGTTATGCCACCACCACCACTCAATCCTTAGGCAAGTTGGTGGCTTTAAATTTGATTCTCAGATTTTTAACATCCACATTTTGCAACAGATTTGGTGTAATATAGGAGTCAGATTGTCAGACAGAGCCTCTGGCCCATAGTACCCGCTCTTTGTTTTGCTCCCCAGAGAAGTGGAGAGCTCCCACACCTACTCCCAGGGCAGGAACTCTGTTTTACTCTTCAGAGTCAGCCCAGAAACTCAATTTCCTCAGTATCTGATTTCAGTGAACATTATGATAAATTGTTGCCGAGTGTACCTGTGAAAGCATGGTTATGTTTCCTGCTGACTGTCATGCCACATAAAAAAATACCTTGATTATTTTGTCTCTAAAACCTGGCTTTGAAAAATATAATGTCTTGATTTGAAATTTGTTTTGGCTGAATTAATGATACTTTCTGACTTTATTGACAGTTCATATTTCATCATTTTGAATGGCCCCAAACCGTTCTTATTTTTCAGAATTGCCATTGCTGAATGTTTACTCAGATGACTCAGTGTGATTTTAAGTGGGTTGAAATACCGTATTTTGCATCAAAGCTCTTTTTAATGAAGTTTAGAAAAGAATGTCATGTACTTGTTGCAGGCAGACTTTGTGAATTGTGGTGGGTTTGGGTTGGTTTTTTTTAATCTGTTGCAGTTTTCACTAGCCAAAGAAGGGGCTGTGTTCATGAATGCTGCAGCTATGCTTTAAGAAGGAACAGTTTAATGATCTCTTCACTGGATCACACATTCTCAGAATGAACTTTCATTGGTTCAGACTGTTCTTTGCATCCTGTCAGCTGACATTTTTCAGCAGTGTGGAAACAGAATCCTAGAATGGTTTGGGTTGGAAGGGACCTTAAAGCTCATCCAGTTCCAACCCCCTGCCATGGGCAGGGTCACCTTCCACTAGACCAGGTTGCTCAAAGCCCCGTCCAGCCTGGCCTTGAACACTGCCAGGGATGGGGCAGCCACAGCTTCTCTGGGCACCCTGTGCCAGCGCCTCACAAACCTCATAGTGACAAATTTCTTCCTAATGTCCAATCTAAACCTACCCTCTTTCAGTTTAAAACCGTTGCCCCTTGTCCTATCGCTACAGGCTGTAGTAAAAAGTCTCTCTTCTGTCTTAGAAGCCCCTCATAAGTATGGAAAGGCCCCAGTAAAGTCTCCCTGGAGCCTTCTATTCTCCAGGCTGAACAACCCTACCCCTCTCAGCCTTTCTTCATAGACTTGTGCTTCTTTTTCTTAAGATACCCTAGGTTGCTTAATACTGAAAACTACTTCTAAGCAAGTTATTTCTGTTACACTAAAGCTAAATTGTATATTTTGCTGTATTTCATGCTTTCAGAATGGAATGATATTTCATATTCTTTCAGCATTTTATGCTGGCTTAAGATATCTATAGTCTGGTTTCTTGATAATAAGCTAATGCTATGGAAAAATACATACAATATCACTGTCAATTAAATACAAAAATATGTTGCAAAAACATATACTTTAAACTGCTTCCATTTAAAATTCTGCTTAACAGGAGCCCGTTTGGTGGTTGTCCCCACCTGGCTGCTGTCTCTGTTACTTCTCAGTGCAAACTCTTGACTCTGTTTCTGCCTGCCAGCTGCTGGCACTCAGCACCCAGGGTACAGCCTTGGAGCTATGTGGTAAAAAGGCTGTTTCTTTTGGGACAAATCCGATGTGCACTGCCAAAGAACCCGTGCTCACTTTTATGCTGGTAGGCTGGGTACAAACCTTTCTGTGAGTGTCAGTAAATGTAAAACTACTTTAGCTCCAGTGTTCATTGTTGAGAAACTCTGTGACCATGCAACATATGTTTCATAACTTTGTGCTTGTGTAACTCACTTAAGATTTATTCAGTGTGAGTAGTTTGTATTGTGTCTTGGATTATAACTCCAGTGCAGAAGCTGGTATGTGCTGGAAAAGATTAGTTAGCTGAAATGAGCTCTTCGAGAACTGTTTATGTATTTTTGTATGCAATGCATGTAAATTTTTTTCTTTATTTTCATGTCTTAAACTTTCTCTTTTTTAGCTGTCAAACGTTTGATGAAGGAGGCTGCAGAACTGAAGGATCCTACAGATCATTATCATGCCCAGCCTTTGGAGGTTTGTTTCTCTATGTATTTGCAAGAGCTTGTAATTAGGCTAAGTTCTCTGTATGCACATGCATTTAAAATGTACATATTTAAATACTAGCAGACCTTTTAACATTGATTCAGCTGTTCTTTTCCTGTGATGGAAATTAGCAGCAAAATTCCACTTGAATGATATTGTAGTTCCAGGTTGTTGGTGAAAGTACATAATATCAGTTTTACACTGCATCTGAGTAATTTTATTGCACATTTATAGTACGTTTATTCCACCTCCTGCTTCCTGAGACTGCCACCAGACTGGTGGCTAAAAGCTTAAGCAGAAACCCCTTCTAATTTCCCTGGAATAATAAAAAAGGCAGTGTTCTGTGATATTCAGTTTGGGGGTTGACTTAACTGTTCATAGAAATGCATAGCACATATGGAATGTGTTATGCTTATGGAAAATAGGTGCTACCGAATGTACTTTATTATTGACTAGTTTTTGACTGCACCTTGTGTTTCCCCTTCCTGTGGAGAAATGTAAGGTTTAATTCATGCTATTACTTGAAACTTACATGAAGGTCTTATTTCTGGGTTAGAACAGTGACTTGCTGGGAAGAGAACAGCAGCAGATGAAAGGAAATGCTGGAAATGTTGACACCTCCCATCCCTGAAAAACTTGTAACTAGCTTGGCAGTCACAGCCCTGTGATAGCAGTGTTCAGCGTTAGTTGAGAGATCTCATTCACTGACAGCAAGCCTCATTTGCACTCCTGTCCTAACAGTAGGAGTTGTTCTGCTTGTAAATATTCAGTGTGGGCAGCATGAGATCTGATACACAAAGCAAAACTCCAGAGAAATAATGCTCAAAGAGAAGTTAGTTACATGTCCAATGGAAATACTATCAAAAATTTCAGTGTACCTGTTGTGCAGTAAGGCTGTTTCAAAATCGTTTATGGAGAAGCAGAAGAGGATGGGAATTCTCTGGGGTCCCTGTGCTGTTAGTCAAGTCCCAGTGCTGACTTGGGCATGGAAAGAGCTTTGGAGAGACTATTGTTAATGTTCTTTCTTGAATGGGTCTCCCTCAGTTCCCCAGAAATTATCATTCACTAGGGCAAAGACCTAGTTTTCCCTTAGTTGACTCTGTTTTCCATCTGTTGGGTAATAAAACTCCTGTCATAATTAACACAACTAGAATGAAGATCTTGAATAATGAATTTGGGGGTTTCAATAAAGCCATTGTGTAAGAAAATTAACAGAAACTCACAATATTTTATCCTCTTAACCAGAATCTTAGTACTGTGTTGGTTGTCTTGCTTTTCATTTGATTTTGATTTCTTAGAATTTATGCTGTGCACTGTTTCTTTAACCTGTCCTTGTTCAAGAAGATGGTGTTTAGTTGTCTACTTCTTCTTTGATATACTCTTCTTTCTTTCTTTTTTTTTTTTATTTTGTTTTCTCCCTTTGGTTGGGGGTGTTTTAGGATAATCTTTTTGAATGGCACTTTACTGTTAGAGGCCCTCCAGATTCAGATTTCGATGGAGGGTTTTACCACGGGCGAATAGTACTACCACCTGAATATCCCATGAAACCACCCAGCATTATTTTGCTGACGGTAAGCATATTTACTAGGTTTTTTTCTTTTTTACATCATCTGTTTACCTGTAGGTGTCTGAGAGGGAGATTCTTGGAATTTAAGATAGTTTTTGTAAGAAAGGTGGATTAGTGCAGTTAATGCTGCCAATTTATGACCAGAAGTCTTTCGGGGTGACTTTGGTATTCTGTAATTGCATATAGCTTTGTACCTAATAAATGTAAGTTTTCTTCAGGAGTAATGACATTGCTGATGTCATTATGTAATCTTCTGTTCTCTCTATGGGCCTGCTTGGTCTCTGTTGGAGACATTGGTCACATGTAGGAAGGCAGACCTATAGTTTGGGGCAAAGGCCCCCATTTGTGCGTGGATTCATAGAGCTGTAGCTTTTCAGGCTCCCCACATGTTTTATGTGGGTTACAGGAGCGACAGGCAAGCCACCATGTCGCACTGGGCCATGTGAGGTACCAGTTAAGGGTTTCTTCATGCACAAATAGAGGCAGATGGCAGAATTTGTTCAGAAAGCTGAATGCCAGTTTTGTGAGGTTGGCAGTAATGTAATTATCAAGTATTGTTTGCATATCGATTTGTTTAATCATGATTTTTACAACTTGTATCAAAACCCAAGAGCTAACTTCCAGCATGTTTTATTATATCCTCCTTCTTCCTTTGAAGGCCAATGGCAGGTTTGAAGTGGGGAAGAAAATTTGTTTAAGCATCTCAGGGCATCATCCTGAAACATGGCAGCCTTCATGGAGTAGTAAGTAACACTTATTTGGAAAATGTTAACCCCAACAAGCAGCTAGATCTTTAAACTGAAAAAACCTCACAAAGAATGTTTATAGTGGAAAAGGAGATGGATTTTGAGGGAGTGAAAGTGTGGGAGTGTTCAAGTCATGAAAGAGTGACACAGGAGGATTTGGGAATGATATTAAATGACAGTGGGGTGAAAGGGCTGAAAAACTGAGGGGGATGCTAAGCTCTTATTTACTTGGAGGCACAAGCATTAAGAATTCTCAGATTACTTAAAATATTCTTTGGTTTTGTTTTGTTGTGTGTTTTTGGGGTTTGTTTTTTGGTTTTTGGTTTTGTTTTATTTTTCTTATTAAGATGATTTAAATCCTAATTGCCCCCTTTTTGAATAATTACTAAAACCAGCTTGGATATTGATGAGGGGAGTGTGGTCAGCTTTTAATTCTGATGCTGTACTTCTGAGGAAAGCCTCAAGAGGAAAAACACATTGTCTGAGTTCAGAATAACTGAATGTTTCTACGTTTGACTTTTTTTTTTATGTTTCATTGTTATAGAAATGGAGAGTTGGCACAGTTCATCCAAGGCAATATTTCTGTGTTTATGTAATTTTAGTTTTGCTGAGTACAGTACATCAGTTACTTCTTTGGATATCAGTTGCACATTTAAAACATGTTGACAAGATCTTAGGAATTTTCTTTCAGACCGCTCTTCAACTTTTGTAAAGTCTCTTATGATTTTTTTAAAGAATAGAAGATACTGTCTTCTAAGTAGGGGGTGTAAACACCCTATCTCTATTTTGTGGTACTTATCTTCATGTGATACTTTTTTACTAAATCTGCTCGCAGGGTATCTTGAATTCTTAAATTTCCTGACTACATAAAACAAAATTGAAGGCCAGACATTGTCAGAGATGTTTTGGATGACAGTTCTGTTACGAGCTGTTATTAGTATTTAAGCTCCTTCCCTGGCATGATAACATAAAAGGAACACATTCTGTGGTACATTGCATAGAAGAAAACCACTGAGCTTGTGAGCACTAAATTACAGAATTCATGTCTAATAGAAGAAAATGCACCAAAAAAAACCCCAAAACCCTCTTATGAATCCTCCTGTTCTCTTTCTCCCCCCTTTCACCCCTCCCCCCCCCATTTATATTTTAATTCTGTCTTACCATTTTTTCTTCAGAACCCATTTTTAAAGTCTGGAACTCTAATCTTGATGCAATATTTTTGTGACAATTTTTCCTTTCTGTGTTGGTTGATGGAAGAATAAAGCGTTTCATATATAATGTGAAGTTTAAAAAATGAACAAAGCCTTGCTATTACCAAAAAAACCCTAGAGGTGCTTGTGTGAAATTCAGATTTCTCCCTTGGACAAAATGAAGTTTTGCAGACAGAACTGCAACTTTTCTATATTGAGTGTAGGGTGAGATGACATAACAGTTTTTTCTCCAATCTTGTGTGTATCTCTGTTTTCCCATTTTAGTAAGAACAGCTTTACTAGCCATTATTGGATTTATGCCAACCAAAGGTGAAGGAGCAATAGGATCTCTAGATTACACACCAGAAGAAAGGAGAGCTCTTGCGAAGAAGTAAGTAGTAAGTTTGTTACTGTAGGTACCTATATTTGTACTTTCTTTTAGCGTTAAGCATTGAGTAGAAAATAAGTCGCTTCAGTCTGTTCTCTTGCATTTATTCCAAATATAAAAAAAAGTTCTCTGCCTTCTGTGTGTATATATATATATTTTTTTTTTTTTTTCTGAACATTGTGCAGACTCGGAACTTATGGTCAAACAAAATACTTTGAGAGGACTGTGTTCCTTCCAGCATTGTGTGATCAAGCTAGAGGTTCATCTGAAATTCAGGCTTAGAGATGTAATTAACATTGTGATACAGTAGTAATTGCAGCATGGAGGGAAAATGAGTATGTTGAAATTAATAGTAAGTGTAAGTGGGGGAGAAAACAACCAAGACAATGATGCATCATGTCCCTTAAGGCAATAATAATACAACGGCAACAAAAAAATCTGAAGCAACCGCTTCTGAATGATTTTTAGGAAATTAACTTAAAATTAGATTTGTGACTATGATGAAATGATTAACTTAGTGCACAGGGGCTTCTGGTGTTGCCTTCCTTATCATCCTCTTAGAGAAGAAACTCATGAAGTACAGCCTGGGTAAGTGGGGACAGTAAAGTGGATTAGGAACTGGCTGAACTGCCTAGCTCAAAGGATTGTGGTAAGCAGCACAAAATCCAGCTGCAGGCCAGTCACTGCTGGTGTGCTCCAGGGGCTGATACTGGGGCCAGTGCTTTTCAGTGTCATTAATGACCTGGAGGATGGGGTAGAGTGCACCCTCAGCAAGATTGCAGATGGTACAAATCTGGGAGGAGTGGTTGATGCACCAGAAGGTTGTGCTGCCATCCAGAGGAATTTCAACGGGCTGGAGGAATCTCAACCTCAATGAAAAGAGCAAAATTCTGCCTCTGGGGAGGAATAACACCAACCGACCAGCTGGAAGGGAGCTTGGAAGGGGAGGATCTGGGGGTCCTGGTGGTTACCAAGGTGGTCATGAGGCAGAAACGTGCCCTTGCTGCAGAGAAGGCTAATCCTGGGCTGCATTAGGATGAGCATTGCCAGCAGGTAGAGGGATGTGATCTTTCCTCTGTATTCAGCACTGGTGAGACATCTTGAGTGCTGGATTCAGGCTGGGGCTGTGTCCAGGTCAGAGTACAAGAAAGATATGGATTCACTGGAGCTAATCCAATGCAGTTCCATGAAGGTGATTGAGGAGCTGGAACATCTTTCATATAAGGAGAGGCTAGGAGGGCTGGGAGTGTTCAGCCTGGAAAAGAGAAGGCTCAGGGGATCTCATCCATCTGTACAAATATCTGAAAGGAACATGTAGAGAAGGCAGAGCCAGGCTCTTCTGAGTGGCATCCAGTGACAGGACAAGAGGCAGTGGTCACAAACAAACCACAAAATTCGATCAGTGCAAGAAAACACATTTTTTTACTGTGGAGATGGTCAAAGCGCAGGTTGCCCAGAGAGGTGGTGGAGTATCTATCTTTGGAGGTGTTAAAAATACAACTGTAAACAGACCTGAGCAATGTGTTTTGCTTGTCCCCACTTTGAGCAAGGAGGCTGGACTAAATAATCTCCAGAGGTCACTCCTCACCTCATCTATTCTGTGATTATCCTTAAATTAAATCTTAGACCTGTGGGGTATTTGGTCTTTCTCCTTTTCCCACCTGAGGAGGAGAAGGTATTTGAAAGACCATATCCTGATCTTGTAAGCGTAGTTAGTGTATTCCAAATTGTAACCAGTACCTTATTTTGCAGGCACATGTGAGCTTATTCTGCCTGTACTCAGGGCCAATCAGAAGCTGCAGCTTCCCTGTTAGCATGGCACTGAGTCAAAGCTAATAAACCCTGCTGAGAGGTAGAGTTTGGTGGGTTGGTTTTGATACTGTTCTATCAAGGCTGTGTGGTTTCTTATTGGCTTGGAGAGCTGCCTGTAGTGTGCCCTATAGACAAATTACGTGTGCAAGAAAGGACAGGTAATGCTCTTGCAGAAGCTGAAATTCCTGGATTTGAAGAGCAAGCTCCTGGGTCAAATTTAATATTTGTGATAATAGTTAGATCTTGATAATTAACAGTTTTAATTTGCTGCAGATACAAAGTTTTAAAATGGTAACAAATTATTAATAAATATAGATAATGACAATGTGTAAGTAAATTGCAAATATTTTTCTAAATGACATGAGAGGATATGTATAGATACAGTTCTCAATGTATTTTTCCATGATGATTTGGGATGGGGGGAAGTGCTTTTAAGCAACTACTCTTGACACCGCTTGTGGGTTGTTTTGCAAATAGTTTGTTCAGACAAGCACACAAGAACATAATGAGAACACTCTATTCTGAGCTGTGTCATTTGTGGCCAGGTCACAAGACTTCTGTTGTGAAATGTGTGGCACATCTATGAAGACAGCCCTCTTACCACTAACATCCGGAAGAGTGTCAAGCCAGGCGGACAAGGAGGCTAAAGAACTTGCCAGACAAATTAGCTTCAAGGTGAAGTCACTGTTTTAAACTTTAATCTTTGTTGTGTAGAATTAAAAAAAAAAAAATAAAAAAATACATAATTGAGGAAAAGCCTTGTAACTTGCAGAAACGTTCATCATTTCATAAAGCTTCATCAGTTACTCTGCAGAAATCTGGGTTTTTTTAGAACAGTCTGAAAGAGAAAAATACAAGTGGATCTTTTGCAATGTACCAGTTAATAAATTGTGCATCTCAAGCACTAATTGGTTAGTTTTAATTTCAGTGGCAAGAACTGCCTAACTATGTCACTTTTACTTCCTTGTTTTCAGTCACTAATAACTTGATTATATTCTCCAGAACTAGTGTTATCATAAAAGTATTAGGAAACTTTGGGCAAAGCTAACCTAATTTTTTTTTCCTTTGTGATCTTTTTTTTTTTTTTTTTTTTTTTCCCTTTTGGCTTATGGAAGGAATAAAACATATTCCTACTGAAAAATGATTGCAAATTCTTTTGAACTACTCTGCAGCTGAAGATACTGAAAGTTGAACTCTGGTATGGAAGTTGCTGTTACCCAAAAATGTGTTCTATAGCTTGTGTTTCACTGAAAGTAAGGTTTGTTCAGTCATATACGTGCCTTAGAAAATTGCATGTCTTGCATGCACAGGGTTGTTTTTCACTGGGTTTTCCACTAAACTCTTAAATCAGCCACTAAGGAAGACTGCTGTGCATGAGGGCAGGGAACTGCAGTGAAATATATTATCACAATGTGGCACTGGTGCAGGATAGATACTGACTAAGGTCAGGGGTGCTAATACATCACCAATGCTCTCCTAACAATGTCCTAAAGAGTACTTTTATTTTTCCTGTGTGCCGTGAGAGTAAAGATTGCCTCCTACTGAGCATTACTGCCAGTTTTGCAGGATCCACATATTTCTGTGCAATCTCACATCTAGACACATTGACATGGTTGGGTCTGTATATAATAATGCTTATGGTAAAAACATCTCAAAAGTATTCTCAAAGATGAGGAAACAGAGTTTTAAAGTTGAGATACTTGGAAAAGCAGTGGACTGCCTGCTCCTGGCTTTTTTCACAATATATAAGGGTTAAAAGCTGTATTTGTACTTAAGAACTGTTAATCTTCATCACAGAAATTCTAGAAATATTAGAGTATATACTTCTCTCTCTCTCTCTCTGGTTTGGTTTTTTTTTTTGTTTTTTTGGTTTTGGTTTTGTTTTGTTTTGGTTTTTTTTTTTTTTTGGAAGAATTCTTACATTTCATACCCTTTTCAGTTTTAAAATGAAAGACTTAGAGACATCAATCTCTAAAGAATATTGGTGTATTCCATGTATCCACATATTTAATTCCACATCCCAATTACAAGCACTAAGCAAAGGAAAAATGAACAAAAACCGTAGGTTTCTACAGCCTTTTACAGTCCATTGTGGGGTTTTTACAAGGTGAATCAGTTCTGTCCTCTGGTTGCACCTTCTGTCTCTTTCTCAAATTAATTTTTAGGGATTGGGTTCTTTTAAGCTTCCTGCTTCTCTGCTTTGCTTGACTTTATTATTGTTTGTTTGTTTGATGTTAGGCTGAGGCATTCATTTGATGTGTTTATAGTAAACTGGTATGAATTACTAGCCGGGAGTACAAAAGGTTTGAATCATTTGGATATATTCCATGTCAATTTATGGGGTAAATTCTAACATCAGATAGCTGGTTGAGTGTATAATTTGAGAGCACCTCTCTACTAGCAAACATACTAGCAATCACTGCTAGTGAAGAAGAGATTTCCTAACTTTTTCTAGATGATCCTGGGATTGTGAGAAATCATTTCACGTTTAAGCAAAATAGTAACTTTTAAAAAAACCCCATGTGTATTGTTGAGGAAGGAATATGAAATTCAGCAGAAAAAATAACAAACCACATTTCCTCATTATAGTTTTCCTGCTTCTGTGAGCCTTCACCTTTGTTCCTGACTGTGTTAATAGAAAATTACTTTTTTCAAATCAGCTTTACATTGACTTGCAAATTGTTTTCTGCACTTTGGGTGCTCCACTCCACTTAAAAGCAAAAAAGGGAAGGTAGATGGCTAATAGCATATGCATTACTGTAAAACAACATCGTTTACCTACATGTTGCCATCACAAGGCACATTTTGCCATGAAACTAATTCTCCACTTACCCTCATTATTACATTTAAATATATTGATTTTTATTTTTTTTTTCCCCCTTGATGACTGTGTTGTCTCCAAGTTTTCTGGAAGCACAGGTAAAGGCTGAAGAAAATAGACTGGGTGACAGAAAAGGATATCTGAGTTTTGGGAACTTTCAAGTGCTCTATTTTCTTGAATTTTAGTCTGAATTCAGTCTGGCGCACTAGACTTAGTACTTTCATAAGCGAAAATAAATCAAATGAATGTAGTGTATGTGCTTTATAGAGATTGAACTCTTGGAAAAAGCAGAAGTATGAAAAGCAGTGGTCACAGGTTCCAGGGAGGGAACGTACAACAGGATATGAGAAAGGAAGATTCACCCTGCAGCTTGTCAGATGCTGGATCTATTCAGAAAAGCTGTGGAATCTCCAGCTTTGGAGATGGCTGAACATGACTCTGTTTTGATGAGGGAGTTGGACCAGGTGACATCTAGAGATCCATTCCAGCTTCAGTTATTCATAATCCTGTGTCACTTCATTGCTGGTCCATATTTGAATCATAACTTGTCTTATCCCATGTTAGAGTTAGAATAGTCAAGTGCAAAAGTAAAGCAGTGTTGTCAGATTGTGTTTTTAAAACTTAATCTTCAGGTTGTTTCAGTGACATATTTTTTGGCTTCTCGATATAAATTCCCAGTTTCTTGATGTGTATTAATTTCACACAAAATAGAATCATGAAAGAATATTATTATATTGTGATCTTATCAGCTTGTTATCACCATAACTGTTTGCTTCCTAATATACTGTTTGTATTTCTTACTACTACTACCACTACTTATATCTGCATTTGAAGACAGGTGTTAGATTTGAAATTGCCATCTTTATAACAAATTGAGATCAGATACATGACTTGGAAGGTGACATATCAGACATTTGCTGATAAAAATTAATCTGGTCATGGTTTTTTCAATGTATAAATATAAAAGTGTTTCAGTTGAGGACTATGATGCCATGTTCTTTTCTATTCCCAAGGGGTTATTGCAGGCATATATATTGTTTTAACAAGAGGTTTCTTCATGATCCTCTACACTTCACTGCTGATCTCTTGTCTCAAATTTCCAAAAGCATGAAACGTAAATTCTGGGAATTGATGTTTATTAGACATTTTATAAATGTGCACAAAAGCAGTATTACAGGACTTGGGTGGTTTTGGTTTTTTGTTTCTTTTGCCTGACACAGTGTAGTGCCCTGTATGTATGCCCGCTCTGGCTGTCAGGCAACTGTAGCACTGGAACCAGTATAGCCGCATTAAGTTGTCACTTACCAGAGAGTAGTTAGCCCTGCTGAGAAACAGGCTATATTAGTTCACTTGTAACAGTAGTAGTCAGCATTCATTTAGGGGCATGAGAAACAGAAGGTTTAAAAAATGGTGTTACTTCTGGCATAACGTTGTCCTGGATCTTCTAAAGAATTTTCTCTTTTACTCTATACATCTGTGCGCTTCTTGAATGTTATACCTGTTACATGAAGACAAAATTGTTACTGAAACTTATGCATCTATAGTCTTATTTCTAAAGAGAATTTCTAAAGCCTGTTGGTGTGTAATTGAAATGCAGTTGGCGTACTTGATTATTGCATTTCAGTAAGTCTCATATTCTCTGTATGTTAAAATACACATTCCAAAATAAGCCAAACCTTTTTGGAGCAATTTTGATCTTGTCTCTGAAGCCTACATGTGTACTCCTTGTAGGCAGAAGTCAATTCATCCAGGAAGTCTGATGCTGGACCCTCAAACACATCAGGATTGAACCACTCTGCCGCTTCACATGAGCCCCAGCAGGGTGGTGCAGCTAGAGCATTACAGGATCCAACAAGTACAACGGTACGGTCCGTCTTTGAGCTTTATCACTGCAAGTTCTGGCGTAGTCTGAACATGCAGTTGGTACTATTAAGCTGATTGGAGGCTTCATCAAGAATATGTAGTTTGTACTTCTTTCTTTTAGAATTTCTGCATACTTTTATATGTGTAAACTTTTAGCAAATAGTATGCTGAATCACTTTTAGAAATAGTGATCTCTTTGCTTCCTTCTCTTAAAACAATAAATAATGCTCTTTTAGCAATTCTTGTTCCCAGTAGTTCCTTTAATATATGGGTTAACAGTTCATTAAAATATTATGGTGTCTGAAGCACTATAATTTGCCATCTGCATAATACAAGATTTTGGACTAGAATTGTTAGCCAGAGGCAAAAAATGTTTCAGTGATAATTTGTAGCATTTAAATATTAATTAATAATATCTTCCTGTTTTTTATAACCTCTTAAGTGAATCAAAAATATTCTTACCATTTGAAGTATGACACTTATGATTTAATATTGGTAGGTGTAGGGCTTACATAAGGTTTCGGGAGTGACCAAAGCCTGGTAGTGGGCCAAGGCAGCTGCCGTTATGACTGTGGCAAATGCAATCTAAATTCACTGCTAAATTGCAGGCAAATCCCAGCTAAGCTGTCTTTTTTAGAGAGGATGGGGCTGCAGATCGGTTAAAAACCAAACCACGTCAAATAACGTCAGACCATCTGTTGCATGTTTGCAACATATTTTCTAGCTATGTAGAAATATAAACATGCTAATAGCGTACTTTTTTCCTACAATAAGGATTTTTCCAGATTGTTCAAGATTTAATAAACCATTTTATTTTATTCTTCTTATTACAAATCCTGGCTAATATAGTAGAACTAACCAAAATACCAAGGCATTGCTGGCATCTGCTTGAGGAAAGAGACTGATTTTTATTTATTTTTTTTTAATACAATTTCTAAGAAATGTCTTTTAATCAATTATGCAGATTTAATAATTAAAGATTAATTTTCAGCAGAACAGTCCCAAGTGAAATGAGACATTTAAACATGTAAATTTGTGTAAAGATATGGGATA
Source organism: Strigops habroptila (assembly GCF_004027225.2). Classification (NCBI taxonomy): domain Eukaryota; kingdom Metazoa; phylum Chordata; class Aves; order Psittaciformes; family Psittacidae; genus Strigops; species Strigops habroptila. The sequence goes on from NC_044282.2 coordinate 25,141,313, forward strand.
AACTGCAAGTGATGAAAAGTAGATTCATGTTTTAAGGGGGCAGATTGTTACACTCATGACTGTTAATTTGAGTTTGAAGCAATACCTGTGTTTCTAAGCTGCCACATTTTGAGTGTTAGGTATTTTCTGGAGCCATTGGGGAGTGAAAACTTAAAGCCACACAGTGGAATAAAGAATTGTGTAACAGGAAAGACTACTTCAAAGAATTTGAGCGATCTATTTTTGTGTTCTTATTCATGTGAAAGTAAATAGAACTCTTCTCAAAGTAGGGGGCCAGAGGCATGAAAGAGTATGTATGCAAACCTCAGATCCTTTCTACTCAGCTTGGCTTCTTGCATGTGTAAAATCAGTTTGTTGGGTTAGTTCTTGTGTAAAGACTTAATTCTACCTTACTAACTTTCAAGTGTTGGATGCAGGCAACATCAAAACTGTTTTTTCCATTTCTTGGATAAAGTGTTTACCACTTACTCTACAAATGTGTGTTTTAATTAAAAGCTACTGTAGAAAATTTGCTCTTGTGAACTTGAAATTTATTCCCTTTGAGAACAAAAAGGGCAGAAGTAGACCCAGTGTTGAATCCTACCACCCTGTCACAACCTACATTTAGTGTATTGGTGTGGAATGATGTCCCACCTTGGTGGTTATAGTTGATGAATAAAGCTGATAATTGATAAGAATTATAAAGTTATGAGCTAAAAACTGTGGTTAGACTTTTTTTTCTGATAACCTGGGAATACATTAAACCTCAAAACACTTGTTTAGCAGTGTATACTGCACTAATGTATTGGCTGGCTGAAATGTGATAATGAGGAGCAATGAAATAAACAATGTAACTGAAGTCAACTAATCTTGAACTGATGAGGGACATTTCTGTAAGAAAATGAGGCTATGTTCTGATACATGAGATTTATAGAAGCCTTTATTTTTGATCATATGTTCTGAATGAAATATTGTGAAAAAGTATTTCCTTTTATCACTATTAAGCTGTGTTTTAAGTTTCCTAATACTACAGCAACAATTTTAAATGTCTTGGCACTCAGGAGTACGTAGCCCAACTTTGATTCATTTGATTCATTAATTCAAGATATTTTTCTTGTTAGCTGTTAAGCCATGCTGTGTCAAACTTCAGCTGTTCTTCAGTTGGAAGTTACATGGACAAACAAGTATTTCATTGGTCCTTCTGTCTTATTTCTGTGTCTCTCTGAGATCGTGAGTATAACTGAAAGAGGCTTCAGTAACCCAGAGGGTTTATATGGTTCTGAGTTCCTAGAGCTTCTGTATTTTTAAAACATCCATTCTAAGATGATTATTTAGTACTTCCAGCATTCTAATCAAAATTTTTAAAATAACGGCCTGCAGACATCAGTGATGCAGTGAATGCTACCGTTCTTCAGTAGGCTGAACATTGAGTAAATTTCCTTACTTGTGTTTTGTTATACAATAGAACTTTTTGTTAAATCTAATATATGTTCATTTTATTGAGCTAGCCTTATTCATCAAACTTGGATGTCCCTGAAGCAAAGGTTTCTACCAGTCCTAGCAGTTTCAGAAGCTGCAGAAATACTGTGGCACATTAAGTGCATATTCAGTGACTGTAAAGATCAGATGCTAAAGGTGGCTACAATGTAGCTCTGACTGAATTATTATTATTTTTAGTCTATTAAGCCCTCATCACCAACATTTTCAGTATAGTGTGGCAGAAAATGACTTAAAATTGGATGGAAGTTGTCGTGAGGTTTTGTGTTAGTCTAAAAATCTCAAATCTCAAAATTTTTGCTTAAGGAGAATTTAAAAACTTGGCCTGAGTGAAGACAAGAAGATTGTGATTTTATTTAATTCTTTTAACATATAATACAGTTCATCTGTCAATTTTGGGGATTCTTTACATTTTGGGATTCTTAACAATTATGTCTTCAAACAAAAAAAATCTTAATCTAAATGTATCTATTATGGGGATGAGGCCAGACTCTTGTGGCAGGTGGCAGGTGTTAGGACAAGAGGCAGTGGGCGTAAACTAAAACACAGAAAGTTGCACCTGAACATGAGGAAGAATTTCTTTACTATGAGGGTGACAGATACTGAAGTAGGTTGCCCAAAGAGGTTGTGAAGTCTCCTTTCCTGGAGATATTCAAGAGCCATCTGGACATGAGTAATGTGCTGTAGGTGACCTTGCTTGAGCAGGGAGGTTGGACTAGATGATCTCCTGTGATCCCTTCCAGCCTCAACCATTCTGTGATTCTTATGATTTAAGATACAGTAGCATCTTGTCACAAATTTATATCAGGCAGTGATCACTCCTTCTTTATCTAACTTGCTTCTGCATGTCTGCTAATACTTTGTCATTGGTTATGTTGGGAATGCCAAGGCAGTGGGTTAGCTCAGCTTTGCGTGAAGCAGTCAGTCTTCTGCAGTCCTGATGTGTATATGTAATTGCCTCCAAAAAAGAATTTCAAGCCTTGCAATTGTCAGTGAGGTTTCTCTTGAATCACAATTTCATTCATGTCAGTGTATGGCACCATGTGTCATTCAGAACAGGGTCTTTCTGGTTTATTTTTAAATTTAAAATTTTGGGAAGAAACCCAGGTGTGTGACAGCCAGTGCTAATTTCGTTAGTAAGTGTGAAGGATCAGGGATATTTCTAGACTCCTTTTTTATTCCTTTTTCTAAAGCTGCTTTAAGAATAACGACATTTTGCCTGCTGAATTTTGCAGGTTTTGCTTCCTGAATGAACTTCTCTCCCTCTCCCCTTCTGAAAGATGGGAGCGTAGATGAATCTAGGAACTTCATTCGTCAAAGGCTCAGTTTCCCTAAGTCTTTATTTTCCTTGGCATGAGGAGCTTCCAAGTGGGCTCAGTATGAAGCAGGATGACTTTCTCCTGCAGTGTAGTGGAAATCACGGCAAGCTGCTCATGGTGTTGTTCTTGGCTGTCTCTGCTGATAAAATAACATTTTTCTTTGAAGCTACACAAGCTGCTTGCTTGCTTAGGCAAGAAACCTGTGTAAACAGGCAAGTTGTCAAATGCAGCAAGTAATTACATCAGTGCTTCTACGCTGATGATAAACAGTGGGTAATAGTAATGATGAGGAGGTAGGAAAAGAAGGTCTCTTCCCTGGGCTAGTTAAATACTAACTAGGTGAAAATTTGGATTTCTTCTCTTGCACGCAGAATATGTGGCCGAAGAGTCACAATAGGACCATGTGCCACTTACTCACTTGTGGATCAACAGGTCTGGTACGCAGTTGAGGACATTCCCTATCTGGCCATGTGGAAAGGATATCTTTTGTGGATATAGTAGCTGGCCAAAAGAGAACTTAGGGTTGTGGATATCGTATCTGTTAAAAGGCTTTTGCTTGGAAGTAAATACGAAATGTCCAGAATTCTAGTTTTACCTGCTGTAATGATAATCTTTCAAAAGAAGGGAGGGGGGAGAAAGCTAACTGGAAAATAGTTGCAGGGAATACCTGAAAACTATTCTGAGAAGTCAAAGGATGACTTCAAATTAACAACTTTTTGTCAGACTTACTATTTTCTAAACACTTTAAAACTGAACCTTGGCAAAATGTTTTATTTCCAACAACTGTGCTACGTCACTGTTTTTAATATTAAAATGTCAGGAGTATGAGCCTTTTAGTATTGCAAGGAGGATTAGGACGGTGGAATGTTGGAACCCATAGTTTCAACCTTGCAAACTGGAAAATTATTTGCTTTAAATAATACTCTCCCTGAGCTGAACATCAGTTGCCAATGTCTATTTTGTTCACTACATATAATGGCAGACCAGTGTTTGACCAGTAGAGGGCAATAGGTATGTGCATGAACAAGTACAGTACTCAAAAATTCCTGCTGGATCGTGTAGGTCCTACGTACAAAAATATGTAGGATTTTTGTTTTGTTTTTCCAACGTTGATGGTGGTGATGACAACAGAGTTTTGGACCCAGCTGTCCACAGTAAGCAGTGCAGCAGTGTTTAATTACAGTTCTCTGGACTTCTCTCAAGTTGTTTCCCTTTCAGTGTAGGTGACAATACAAATCCTCAGAGGCTGAACTATCTGAAGGATTATTAAAGATTTCTTGAACTGCAGAGAGTTAAGCAAATTGTAGACAAAGATACTTGAAATCTCTTGATTTGGAAACAATCTAGAATTCAAGTACTGTTTGACAGACTTTCTTCCTTTAAAAGAAGAAAGTCCTTAAAACTGCTAATTTGCAGCTTGAAATAGACTTCTCAAGACAGTGTTTGGACAAAATGATGTCTATAACAATCTTGTAATTACTAGCGACATGTATTATCAGGCTTTCAAGTATTAACAATTATCTGAAGAGTATGTTTTAGTCCTAATGATTTTGTGCCTTGCCGATCTTATGCAGTGTCTTGCCTCACAACTCTCCATGTTTCCTTTTTAGCCTGAAACCCAGAACAGCAGTGCAGCAGCCAGTCAAGAGCATACTCCTTCTGTGTCCCCTAACACATCTATGAGTCCTCGGCAGCGCCGTGCCCAGCAGCAGAGTCAGAGACGGCCTCCATCTTCAACTGACTTTAATCGGGTACAGCAACCAAGAGTCAACATGAACCACACTGGATCAACTGTTCTGATTGTCCTTCTGACTTTTGCATTGGCAGCTCTTATATTTCGTAGAATATGTTTGGCTAACGAGTATATATTTGACTTATAAGGTGGTTTGTTGTAACAGCAGTGACTTGAATGCTTCATTGAACATTCTGTATTGGGTATTTGGTATGACATGAGAACTGTTTACAAAGATTACTTTTTGTATTTGCGCTTAAATCGTTATGAATGTTAATGTACCTACAGATACATTACGTGTAAGAAAAGCAAAGTTGGACATTTAACTACAACAAGTATTAATTGAGTGCCCACTAGATACTTGGAGAAACAGGGCAGTGGAATGGTATCATTAAGGCATGTGGGAGGGGAGTCAATTTGAGTAATTTATCAACTAGAAAAAGACAACTTAAAAGAAGTGGTTGATTCACTTTTTTTTTATGGAACATAAATGCAATTAATCATGTTGTCTAAGGTGTAAGATTGGACAGCGGAGAAGGAATTACGAAATGAAACACTATTGTGTGTTTGTGTCCAGTGAACTCTTCATTTAGATGGGAGACAGTTTTGTAACCACTTTTATTTACCATGACACATTTCTAGAGGGGGAACACATGCAAATTGGTTGTGATGCTGTTTTGTGTGTGCGAAAGGGGGAAAGGATTGTAGGGGGAGTAAGAAGAGGCCAGAAAGCTACTTGTATTATTTTGATTTTTATTTTTTGGAAGAAAGATTGGATAATCTTCTGCAAGATTTGAATGTCCTCTTCTAATATTCTCAAATGTATATCTTGTTTTCTTAAATTTGAAGATTATATAAAACATGTCTATTCTTGCAATAGTTATAAATATGTAATATAATTATTTACCCAGAGTTATTGTCTTTTAATTATACCAGAAATATACATAAAGTGTTGAACTGAATGTTTCATATGTGGTTTTATTTACTAAAGAATACTTGAACATTATTATACTTAAACTCATATATATGAACATGCTTAAAAGAAATATTTATTAAAACCCTGGTAGTAATAAACAGTTTCAAGCCACTCTTCAGATATGTTTCAAGTAGCACATAGCCTATTTTGTGTGTGTTTTGTTTTTTCCCCGAATGTTTTGTTTTTTGTGGTTTGTGTTTTTATTTTTTTAATCTAAAATGAATATTGGACCCAAAGGCTTTCTTATTATTAGATTATGAAAAAAAGAACTGGCAATATTCATGAATGCTGTGAAAGCACATATACAAGCAATAGACCTACAATTGTTTGGGTTTTGAGAGCTTTTGGCAGTGAAGCAGAAGAAAGCAATCAGTGGGATAATTTTCCTCTTGTATTATAGTTCAGATTTAAATGTATTCTAGCATGTGTATTTCAAAGACAGTGAAATTTAGCTAACTTCCATTTCATTGCTGTGAAACATGACAACACTGATTTAAGTGAGATTCTTATCCTGTTTCTTAGCAGAAACTATTTTGTTAAATATAGAGCGTACTGGTGTTTTGAAACATTAAAGTAGCTATAACAACTTCTAAAATCAGGAAAGCCCACTGTGTGTCTAAGAGTGGTGTGGAAATGAGGAAAAGAAAAAAGAAAATCCAAACAATACCCAGGTTCTTTCTTTAGCACTTCTTGTGCGTCGTTTATAATCTTGTTTGCAGGTACAATGGAACAAAAATCAAAAAGAGTTTTCTTAAGAAAGAAGGTCAGACAAAAGTATGTAGTTTGTTCAACCAGTTCAGCGGTTACTTGCACATTGTGCTGCAGAACAATTTGATGTCAATATATTGATATATTTTATATTGATGTTTTTATCTAATTTGTATATTCATCTCATTAAAAATTAAAACCCAAAAACCAACACACCAAGCCCCCCAAAATGCCTCTTCAGAGCCTGTAGCCTCTAAAATGCAAGTACCGTGTTTCCTAATTGGTACGTTGCTTGAATACCCGTTCTATTCAAGTATTGCAAACCTGGGCTCACAGAAGACAGCTCTGGAAGAGATCTGATGCAAGAGACAGTTGTGCTGGCTTTTGACTTGCTCCTCTGGAAGCTTTGTTCTGATTGTGCTTTTATTTTCCTAGAGCCCCGCTGCCGGGCCGTGCGAACTTTTGCTCTTGTACCTCTTCCACACACTGGCTATTAGTAAAGCCACAAAACCCACAGGCAGTCTGCATTACCCTTTGAAGCGGCTATGAGGAAAACATGTTACATAGTTTTTGAAAACAACCTTCTCTTTGTGATTAAAGAAACTGCTTTGTAACTTCATTTTTTGTTTCCATCTTCTCTAATAAAAGTCAAAATGCCTGATTGTGCAAATACCTATTTGAAAAAATAAACATTAATGGTGACTTAATTTTTTGTAGAGAGTCGATTGCATGTATAGATACTTCGGGGGTTATGTGTTTTTAAAGTTAATGGTAAATAAGGTAGCAATCTTCAATGGCATAAAAAGCCAGACTGAATCAGAAAATAAAATCTGAACTGCTATAAAACCATCAAAGCACATGCATCTTACAGTTGCACACGTCTGAAATCTGGCACGTGTGCTTTCCAGTTGAAAAAGATTCCATGTGGAGGAGCAGAAAATCTGGAAATCCTGGTGGACAGGGACAGCCTGGTTTTGCAGTCTGACAGGAGGATAGCCCTGTCCTGAGATTAGGGGATTGAGCAAAAAGCCGGCATGCTGAATTGCGGTTTTTTTTTATATAACGGCTTTAGTAAATATCCTTTAGGACCCAGTGGAAATGTTTGGTGAGGCAAACTTCGTGAGTAATGGCCAATCGTTAAGCAGTGATGAGGGAAAAGCTGTGAGTGAGAAGCCCCTGAAACCCTGTCAAAAGCATCACGTCGGGAAGGCAGCACTTCTGCTGCTGATCGCTGGCGAACGCGCGACGCCAGAATTAGAGTTGATTCAATGTTTAAAGCCAGGGGGACTTGTACTGCAGGAGGTTACTGGAGTGCAGAGTGCCCGGCTCCTGTTTCCAGCAGGATGCCTTATTTCGCAAAACTGCTTTTATTAATCTTCTGCTTAGTTCTTCTCGTGGAAAGCAGAAAGCACAGGAGGAGGAGGTGGACAAGCCAGCTGGAGGTGCAGAGGGCAAGGTAAGGGTTATTAAACCACCTGTGTTTCTTTTCCTGCAGCTTTATAAATGCGTTACTACACAGACTTGAAAATCTGCCCTGTCCATGTCTTTTTGTATGCATCATATGTGGAAACAGCTTTAAGGATCATGCTTTTATAATAGTCTCTGGATAGAATAACCAGTTTTAACTGTAAATGGACACATTTAATGCTAATGTTAATTAACTCTTAATGAGGCAGGTTTTTGCAGAGGAGTTGACCACTTCAGCGTGGACTGTGGTCAATATATTCTTAGCCCTATATGTGAATTACTGAGAGAATTCAGAGAACTGCAATTAATAGCAATGTTCAAATCTACATATTGTTTCAGCACTGTTTCATGAGCACGTTATTTACCCTACTTGCTGGAATATCCATGCTACTTATTTCACTTGAAATTGCCTGTTATTGTCTAACAATCTGAGGTGGGAATGATGGTTAGCGTGTATGTCACTGATCAATAACAAAGAAATCCCTGGAGGATACCCTGGGATTGTAAAATGAGAAATACATTTTGAAGAACTACATTTTAAAGTCCAGCAAAGACGCAAGAAAGAGTTAAAGGTCTTAGTAAAGTTTATTAGATTTACTATTACTGAGATTTGACCGGCAGTTTACATTAGGAAAGATAATCTTCCAAACCTGTCAGACAGTCCAGAGTATGTTATCCTTTTCTGTAGTTGTGTCATCCAGCTGCAGTTATATCTTACAAGACTGCTCATTGTTTGAAGGGCTCAAAAATAAAATTGGGTTAATCCATCTTATTAAGTGGCTTCACTGTGGCTGTAAACCTCCATCTTTTCATTTATTTTATGGGTTTTTTGTTTTGTTTAATACTCAACACTTTTAGAGGGAGTGTTGTTACTTGAACATCTTGCAACAAAATGTTGTGATATAATTGAAAGCAATACTTAATGTGCTCTGATTTATACTACTTATTGAGAATCTACAGTAGCATATGCTGTTAGTGACGTAAATGTTATAAAGCTGAAACAGCTACAGCCTGATCCCCAAAATCCTAAAGCCAACTGAAGTTTTACCACTGATTTCCACAGAATTGCCATTACTGATCTTTGATTTAACTCTGAAGTTTTTTCCAAGTCTCTGTTCTGGGGAATGCAGGAGATTCAACAGTAGCATTTTCTTGCAAACCATTCACGTGTAGTAGAGCTCATCTACTTTGACGTAACAAAATAGTATAAATCATTCTTTTAACCATGACTTTGCCCCAAAATGATGCCATTCTCTGAGCTAAAACTGTTTGAATATTTTGTACTTCATTTAAACACTGTGAAAATAATTTACAGTTTCTGCAGTGCTGTTACTTTTATGAAGCTGTGATAAAGTGGAAGTCAAAGCACTGCTAAAATAATTTCTATAAATTAATTTACTGTAAAGAATAACTGATACTGTTTGGTTTCCTGTGGAATAATGGCTTTAATGAAGAGCTAGGTAGAATCTGACAAACTATGTACCTTATATATACCCAAGCATTATTTATATATACACATTTCCTATGCAATATACTTCTTTAAAAGTGTATGAAATCAAGTTTTAGCACATCCGTGCCCATGGCAGGGGGGTTGGAACTAGATGATCTTAAGGTCCTTTCCAACCCAAACCATTCTACGATTCTAAGAAATATGAATGACATTTTAAACACAGAGAATTCTGCGATATTAAAAACCAAAACAAAACAAAACAAAAATGTGTATGGAGAAGTGACATTGATATTTTAAATTCCCAGTTACATATAAGAAGAATATAGTTGTGTCTAAACCTGCAGTAAATAGTGGACTCTTCTAGTAAAAGGAAATCAAAACCAGTTCCTATGCTGTTTTTTTAATCTTGTAAAAGAAATGAAAAGAGTGTCCTTTTTAATAATTTCATCACATTTTCTGCTAGTATTTCTCTTGATGCCTTACCACAAAAAGTACAGTAAATTTTACAGTAAACGTATTAGCCAAGAAAATTTATTTCTATGTTTGGGAATCTACATGAGATAAGTTTGATATTTTGTGTCCTTTAAGGTGATACAGCAACTTGATCTAAAGATACTTATATTGATTTCAAGAAGCTCTCTTGGGTTGTGCAAGTGCAGAACATCTTCAGTTCTGCAGTTCATTACTTGAATGCTGCATTGAAGGCTTGGAGACCTGGTCCTGCAGCCACTGAGACTGGGCTGTGCCAAGTGCACACAGAGAAGCTGTTGAGCCTGTGCCTGCATAGGAAAGGAATATGGCAAAAGGCAGGTTAGGGCTGTGGAGGTATGAACCCAAGTTAAGAAGTGCCAGGTTAAGTGCTGCCTGTGCATCCTTAGTTTCTCCCCTTGTTCTACCTTAATATTGAGCTGCAACATGTTATTTTTTTCTATGAGTGGTACCTCACTGTGTGTGCTGAATGGGTAATGCTTGCTTAGTTAGAAACTGTCGTGTTTAATTTCCCCTTACTCCTGTAACCCCCACCTCACTGATAACAACTCTTCTACAAATTGAGGTATGACTTAAAGAAACAACTGCCCTTGTGCATCATTGCCATGGTCATTGCCTGGTGCAGCTTCATGCTACGCTCTGGAGAGCTCAGGCTTTGCGTGGGAAATCGGAGTGTGCTCATTGAGTAACAGCTCCTGGCTTTGTACTTTGGTGGTAGCATTTTTTTCACATTTTCCAGGGATACAGTCTCTGTCATTTATTTTGCAAAACTGGGTGAAGGATATTAGTGACACCTATTTGTATGAAGTTGAGGGCATTCCTGCTGATGTACAGGCTGACAAATGGTGCATGAAATCCGGGGCTCATAACTAACAGAATTGTTGGTTAAACTTCTTGTCATTCCTGTTGTACTGTTATCATAGAATCTCTCAAATAAAAAGTTAGAATTTTTCCACCCTTAGTATTCAGAAAAGTGAAGGGTTGCAGATCTTGCCACCTTCCTTAGATAAAACCCCTTTTTTCCTGCTGCTGTGGAGGGAAATGGCTGGGTTTGTCATTGCTTAAAGTCAGAAGACAAAGCACATGAACTGCTGATACGGAAGCAACTCTGCTTCCTCGCTGGGGCTGCCCCACAAGGCAAAATCGGGCCAGCAGAGGTTGGCTGCAGAGTGCTGCTCAGGCACAGAGTTGTCAGACCAACGCGACTGCTGTCTTTTGCAGTCACATCTACAAGAGGAACCGTGACATGACCAAAACCTGGAAAGGAAAGACAGAGCAGCTTCTCAGAGTCGACGACCACGACTTCACCATGCGGCCGGCTTTTGGAGGTGAGAATAAAACGGTTGTCTTGATTTCATGCTCATCTAGTTAAAAATAATCTTATTAGCCAATGAAAAATAATCTCATTGAGAAAAAAAACACCAAACCTCTGGCCAGGTGCACCAGTGTGAAGGGAAAGGACTTGGGTGGTTTTAGGAGATGTTCAAGGTAATTCAGAGAGGCCTCATCCTCACTTCAAAGCCCTCCATGCTCTGTACAGCTCCTACACTCCTTCCTATTGCTGAAGTTGGCTCTTCTTTTGGCTAGTGTTCCCCAGAGCTCAGGTTGTGTCAGTAAGTCCTTCACTCTGTTGAGAAGATGAACAGGCTGCAGGTTTTAACGTTGTCGTTGGGATGTTGCAATGAGCATTTCAGCCGATACGATCAAACTACAAAGTAAAGAACTACTTGCCATCCTGTAGATTCTCTGTCCTTCTCTCCCTATGGCCTTTAAAGAGAGCAGCCTGGGAAGCTCCTGTGGCTGCTTTTGAAGAAGTAACTTTCTCTTGGCTTTATTCTTCTATGTTCAGATAGGAGCCACTATCATGTAATAACCTGGCTGCAAACACATTGTCTTCTGACCATTTTCACTTCTTGCTGCAAGGCTGGTGCTGGTGTTCCTGAGAGATGGTGTTTCTGGTGCTGAAGATCATCCCAGCTAGCTCCAAGGACAGATAAAGCATGCGTTGCATGTAGTTGCAGGCACTGAATGGGAAGGACCATGCACAGCTTGGAAATTATAGCAGTGGGAAGGAGGAGAATCCCAAATACTTGCCTCTTGCTAGGTCATGAGACGGCAATCACTACTAAACTAGTCTCACTGAAGGTGACATCCAAACCATGTTTTGTCATTAAATTGCGAGGGAATAGAGCAAGCAGAGAAAAATAGGCAGCTCTAAGAGAGAGCACCACTTATTTGTCTTGGTGACTTTAGGTTAAACAGAGTTGGTTTTAACAGTAAATGGTTTTCCCAGCCAGTGAAGTCAGTGACAAACTCTGCTCATCCCAAAGGGAAGGGATCAGACTTTTCCTTCAGCAGGCAGAAATCAGTGTTGGTGTCAGAGAGGGAACATTGCTGGTCCTCTAGGTAGCAGAGAAAAGCTGCAAAGCAAATGGCTCAAAAACCTCAGACACCCAAAATGTTAAAGTTGAGGGTGCTGAGTTAGCTTTTCAGATTTTATTTTATTTTTTAAAGCCAACTTCAGGTTTTTTGAGCTTGATTGATGGCTTCTGAATGCCCAACATGGACAGACTGGAAGTGCTGATCTCTTCTTGGTGGAGCTGTTACCACTCTGCCAAAAAACTATTGAAAGATATTCTAAGAACCTTCAATTAGAAGGTGGCTTTATAAAGGAAAAATGCGGTGTTTCTTTAATTTTTGATCAAAACCTCTCTATCTTCAGAGCTATCGGAGACAAAGGTGGGGTATTAGCAAAGCCGTGCTGGAGTTGAATGAGATAAGGAACACTATGGCTTTGTTGAGGCTCCAGCCTTGGAAAGCGTGAGTTACAGGCACAGCGATAGCTCTGGTGCTACGGGTCTTGCAGAGCTGCAGAACTGTGCAGTGTAGTGTAGTTTTAGAGACAGATTATAAGCCTGGTGGAAAAATACATAAAGGAAAGGAAACAAAAGTCTGGTAGGAGGCAATCCTCTTCTGTAATGTTATTCCTCAGGCAGTCACAGTGATTTGCTATGCACTGTGAGTCTTTCCAGTTTTTAGCCGCGGCAGTGCCAGTCAAACTGATGTGGTCTGATCTGCGTAGGATGAAAAGGCTTTTGTACTGCAGAAGCAGAGTGGAGGAACCTGTGGGATGTGTGTGACTAACTGGTCGCTGCCCTGTGAGAGCAGCTTGAGGAACACAGTCTAACGGAGATTCTAGCCCCATGTGGTTTCACTGGGCCCATGATGTTATGGTGCAGGTGGAAAAGACAGCTCAGCTCTGGAAAACATAAATTATACCATAAGGAAATTGTGAATGACATTAGACTTCAAAGAAACCCGGTACTCTAAATATGAGGGTTCCCAAGTCTAGTGTAATAATGGGCATCTGTTAACCTTCAAGATTTGTGGCGGACCAGCCCACAACTTCACCACTGAGCTTTAAGCTAAAAGGGGGATGGGGTCTATAGCTGCTTTATGGTGGCCATGGTGACTCTTGCTGGTCGGCAGAGGACAGTCAGCAAGCTGCCAGCCCCGCACAGCTGTGAGCACTGGACAGAGCAGGCGGGGGTTATGCAAGCTGAAACGGAGGAAAACATTAGAGAAAGGTGAAGGGTTTTTCAAGAAAAAGTGTGTTTGCAAGTGAGCAAGCAAATGTTGTGTAAGCTGTGTTATTAACAACCCAGTAAGCATGGCTGTCTTGCCTGCTTTCAGCCCATTAGAGACAGGCTATTGGGTACAGTGGTAATGACAAAGTTTTTTGTTTTGCTGATGTTCAAAGTTGCCTCCATATGCTAAAATAGACTGCAGTTGTTTTGACCCTTAGGGAGTTATCTCCATGTCAGTGACCTTGTTCTAGCTAGCAGATGTTCAGGTATTATTCACAAATATTAATATTTAAAGATTATGTAAATGTTTGTTTTGCTGCCTTCCTTAAACATCCATTTTAAGCATTTAATCTATGACATCTCATATTTTACAGGGAGCCTGTGAATAAGCAGCTTTAGTTGATACTTAAAATAGCTGTATCTTCTTTGTTGAGGAGCAGCCTAATGCTGCACTTTTATTATATTTCTTCATAGCCTTATAGCCTAACGTCAGCTGGTCCTTGCTGCCCTTTCTGGGCAGTATTTTTGTCAGGATGGACGAATATTGGGGTGAACAGAGCATATGTAGTTCACTTAGTGTTTGAATCAAGGGCCGGAATAAAGCTTGCTTCTCCCTGGATGACCAGCCGTCAGTGAGATGCACAGGAAGGAAGCTCTCTGCAGTCATGTGGCAGCTAATGAGCACATCTTGGTGGTGGCTGCCTGGAAGCCACCCACACCTAACAGGTCCTAAACATATATACATGCATTAAAAAAAGAAATATGTACACAAACACACACATACATGCAGAAACACTGAAGACTTTTGCAGCTTGTAGACATGGGATCTTACAGATAGGATCCGCCTCTTATGGACACTTACAAGCCTCTCTGGGTGCACACAAAATATCTGGCAGCAAAGAAGTCTCAAAAACCTGCTTGTTTCCCACACAGATATTTTTATCTCAGGGCCTACATCTGCCTCACTCCTTCAAAGATAGATGAAGAGGACAGAGAGACTGTCTCAGAGGAAACAATGAGCCTTTGAAATCACTGCCAAAGAGAAAAAATAGAGAGATGTCACAAAGGTTTAGTCTCAGAGCTGGAGTGGAAAACTGACTCCAGGCATTTCCACGGTACACGCTCTTCCCTATCTTCCAAAGCCTGCTCCGTTGTTAAAAATAAAAACCATGCTTGGATCCAATACCTGTTTCTGTCTGGGAATTGATTCACTCTTTGCAGCTTTCATGCTGTTCCTCAGTGGATGAGTTTAGGTGCCAAGACACACTGGGATGTGACCAGCTTTAATGCTGGGCACCTTATGCAGTCATTCCTGAGCAGGACTTGTGGAAACCTCCTGGGTTCTCTGGAGGGGTTATCCCCAGACCAGATGTCCTATTTAACCTGGGGCAGAGTTTGGTATTCAAACTGGAGTTTTTGCAAGGAGAAACAAGCCACAAAGTCTTCACAGTGTCATAACCCACTCAAAATGGAGACTTGCTGGGACTGTCTATTCTCCTTGTACAACCACTGAATGCAGATGCAAAGTGGGTCTTCTCTAAAGGTATTCTGAATGACATCTTTTCTACGTGCAGCACCTAAGCTGAATGAGTAATGGCTTTCTCTGAAAAGTTTGTCACAAAATAGAGCAGCTTACTGCAGGGGAAAGAGAAATGAGGGGGTGCTCTTGCCGCTGATCCTCAGGACACCATGTTGTGAACTTGGCAAAGGAATAAGGACATATAAACCCACAAACACCGTAACAGGCTGGTTCCTAAGTATGTTTTTAATACCGCAGTTTGATTTGAGGCAAGGACACTGACATGCAGGAATTTACTGATGCAGTTTTGGCAGGCGGTACCTTTACAGTGAGAAGATGCAAGGGTGCCCCATCATGTCACAGGTAAATCTTATGCAGAAATTGTGGGGCTAACGCATACTGCCTAATAAAAGAGAAAGCACAAACACTCCCATCAGCCCCAGATTGTGCTTCAGGTCACTTAAATCCTCTCTCAAATGCAAATATAAATATCTCCTTCAAAAGGAAAATCTCCTGTTTTCTATTTCCAGTTTCTGTATCATCAAATTTACTAATGACTGTGCAAGTGTCTTGAGCTTGCTTAGAAGCTGCCACTGTGCTGCACCTGAGACGCAAGGGGAATAGTTTATTGGTGGGTTCATTTCTGTGCTGCAAGTGGAATTCTGTGACTTTTATGAAGTTCTTTAAGAGTGCAGGGTTCGTTTTCTGGTTGTATCGGTCCTGATGAATTAGGATGTGTGTTCTGCAAGATATCGCTATGACAGTGATGGAGATAATGGATGTTGACATGTTTTCTGCTTCTGGAAGAAATACTTCTGTTGAAGGTTATACATTTTCTCTCTAGACCATGATCTATAAATACTTGAGCTCAGGTTTAATTTGAATAATCGCATGAATTTGCCTGACACTTTTCAGATACCTTGAAGTATGAGCTGAAAAGCTCTGCTGGGCTGCAGTCTTTGCGCAAAGCAGCACTGCTTCCTCTTCTCAGCCAAACCCACAGCTTTCACATGGATCCATTTACCTTCCCATCCAGCAGTGAACATCCTGAAGAGGAGCCTGAACTTTGAGATTTCTCCAGTGTTACAGTATTCAGGTCTTTTGCTGCTTGTAATTCTTCAAGCTGATCTCTCTGAAGAAAAAACTAATATTGATAAAATATTGTTTGTGACAAGGAAAAGCTAGCCGATGAGGGCTTTTTTACATTTAATGCTATAATCTAGGCCACTTGTCTATAATCTAGGCTACTTGTGCTCTATCTGCCTATTCAGTGTGTCAGATAACATCTCGGCTGTTCTTTTCCCTTCTTTTCCCTTCCCATTCACACCTTCCTCTCAGTAAAGAGTTTTTTGTTTGCTCATCCCTAGTGGAATTTGATGGGGAATTTGGCAAAGCAGCTGGAGCCCCAGGCGGTTAAGGTCCCAGGAGCTGAACTGGTGCCACCAAAGGCAGAGGGCTCTCTGATCGGACACCCCCCTCCCTGCCTGTCTCCTCTGGCTGTGCTGACATACTTGGCCACCTGACAGGTCTTTTCCTGGGCTGATTCAAGTCACCGTCTTGGAAGTAAACAGCCCAATTGCTGCTGCTGCTGGTTTTGGCTGGGTTAATTTTTGGTGGGTCAGTCTTACAGAGGGTCCCACAGTGATTTCAGTCTGCTCCTCTATGCAGCTTCACCCTTTGCTCAAAGTCATTCCCCGTGTAGCTTGGGGAGGGGGCTGAGGACTGTTCTCGCCTGCCTGAACAAGCACACCTGGGTTATGAAACCCTGTGTGTAAGAAGAAAATAAACTTCAGCACTTCTCAGCCCCGCTGCTGGACATGGTTGTAACAACCTGTCTTGCATTTCATCAGTGGGCGCTGACTGGGGTTTTGTGAGTTTTCTTAGTTTTGGGGAATATCTGGAAGAAGGGGAAGTGAACACTAACAGGGTGAGAATTTCATTGGCCTCCATTGATTCCTTATAATAAATAAGCCACTGAAAGGGAGCGAGATAGGGTTATGTCGCGGGAGTGAAAAATCCTACCAAAGTCTCTGGGCTCTTGAGAAACATCCCAGTGCTATTTAATTGGAATTTTTCCCCAAGCAAATCTTCCTGCAAACACCCTTCAGCTTGGACAGACGCCACCAAGACAGCAATAGGAATGAGCAGATGTTCGCTGGCATTTTTTCAAGCATGAAGTGCAGAACTGTGTGTCTGAATGTGATACAAGGGTGTTTGTAAGCATCTAGGAGTCATAGAATCACAGAATGGTTTGGGTTGGAAGGGACCTTAAAGATCACCCAGTTCCAACCCCCCTGCTGTCCAACCTGGCCTTGAACACTGCCAGAGATGGGGCAGCCACAGCTCCTCTGGGCACCCTGTGCCAGCGCCTCACCAACCTCATAATTAAGAATTTCTTCCTCATATCTCATCTAAATCTACTCTGTTTCAGTTTAAAGCCATTACCCCTTGTCCTACCACATGTCCTTGTAAAAAGTCCCTCACTAGCTTTCCTGTAGGCCCCCTTCAAGTACTTGAAAGCTGCTATACAGTCTACAAAAGTCATCTAAAGGTGCTGGGTTAGCCATGTTTTGGTTTCATTGCTGGAGACAACACTCACCTAAATTGGTATAGCTGGTGCTGAGCAGCACTCTACAGAGAAATTCTGATACAGGGTTTCTAGTAATAGAGGAGTGTGCATTCATTATAGGTTATTTTCTGCTTATTTACTCTTTGTTGCTAATTTTAAATCTATGTAAAAGTAATAACATCATCAATGAGGCATATGAATCAATATGGTGATGGGCTCTGCAAAGATTAATGTAACTTGCCTTGTTGATAGGAAACGAGAAGCCCCCAAGGAAGAGCTCATTTCTTGCAGTTTCTTCTTCTCAGTCCCGTGTTCTTGGGCTAAATTTTTTCATAAATGCCTAAAATTTATGGTGGAATGGCTCGGTTTTTACAAACATATGCAAACATTTCATCCAAGCTCTGCATTAGCTGGGCAGAGTGTCAACGTTGCAGCACATGCCAACAGGAAGATAGCTGTTTCAAAGGGGCCTTACATATTTATTCACTGACTCTTCCACCAGCCCCCACATGAAGAATCATGGACAGAAATGTATAACGTAAGTACAGAAATGTTTGGCATGCCACCTGATAGTGCTAATTAAACACAGATTATGTAAAAGAACAGTTATTTACATATAACAATCTCATTCTTCTACAGGCCCTGCAATTCCTGTAGGGGTGGATGTGCAAGTTGAAAGCTTGGACAGTATTTCTGAGGTTGACATGGTATGTAATCCTCTTTTAAGTCTCAATTATTTCTAGTCATAAAAAGTCCCTTCCACTTGAAACCTTCGGGTGTCAAATTATTGGTTGGATGAAAGTAATGGCATCATTTGGCGAATTCAAAGAGGCTGATAGTCAGAACCAAATACTTGATAAAACCAGGTGATCAAGGCTCATTTCTGTATCTTCAGGTAAGGATCAAAAGTATGAAAGAAAAAGGGACTTTAACGGGAAGAATAATCAGTGCTATGAAGGATCTATCACAACCAAAAATATAAACAGCTGCCTAGGAAGGTTTGAAGGTATATGGTGAAGTTCACATGAGCCACACCTACTGCAAGAGTTTTCTTCCTTAGGGAACCGTTGAGCCCATTTGTTTAAAATGCAGGCTTCTGGGAGGCACATTAGAAAATTCAGTTGGCAACATAAGCAAGAAGGAGCTTCTCCATCACTGGCAGTAACTTCACTAGGGTTTGTGAGTGCCTGAACTGCCTCTGCCAACGTGGAATTTGGTGTGGGAGAGTGGTGTTTCAGTCACCAATGATGCTGTTTGGGAAATTTGCACTAAGTTCAGTTGTGACTTAGTATCTTTATTTCTTTGTTAATTAAAAAGGAGGAACAAACATATGCAGCTGTTAACCCTCAACAGGTTTCAAGGTGTTCTCAGCAAGGGGAGGGACTAGTCTACACAAAACATGAAAACTTAAAGGAAGAGCTTTAGGCTGATGGTTTTTACTGTGGTGAACATCTTGATTAAAACAAGAATATCCTGCCTGGATATTGAAAGAGAGGATTTTGGGAGATGCACACAAGGCAGTGCCTGGGCACCTGTGTATGCTCAGTTGCTGTGCTTCAGCAGGTACCGCCGTTCTCTCAGTTTCTTATAAATCTTATTTCCTAAGGGATGCCTGGCTGATGCCACATTGGTTCCTGTCCCATTGTTCTCTGATGATGGAGCTGCCCAGAGCCATTTCAGCTGCCTGCCTGTCCTGGTTTCAGCTGGGATAGAGTTAATTTTCTTCCTAGTAGCTGGTGCAGTGCTGTGTTCTGGCTTTAGTCTGAGAACAACGCTGATAACACACCGATGTTTTAGTTATTGCTCAGTAGCACTTACCCTGTTCGAGGACTTTTCAGTCTCATGCTCTGCCAGTGAGGAGGGGCACAGGAAGCCGGGAGGAAGCAGAGACAGGACATCTGACCTAAACTAGCCAAAGGGGTGTTCCATACCACAGCGCGTCATGCCCAGTATAGAAACTGGGGGGAGTCACCTGGAAGGCTGGATCGCTACTCGGGTTGGGCTGGGTATCAGTCGGCTGGTGGTGAGCAGTTGTATTGTGCATCACTCGTCTTTTCGGGGTTTTATTCCTCTCTCTATTTTCCTTTTATTATTAGGATTATATTTCTGTATTTCTGCCTTGGTCAGAGAGGGAGGTGTCTGGCCTGCTCTGCTCCTTGCAGGGCAGCAAGCTGAGGGCCGTCAATAGAGACTTCTTTGACAAATCCATGAAAACCTATCGGCAATGTGAGACTGTTGCCAGGCAGCCCTTTGAAATGGAGAGCCAGGTTAACCGAAGGTTTGTCACTGACAAAACAAAATCTGGTTTCAGAGAGCAGTTGTTGTGTGTTTAGGAAGAAATCCCAGCCTGTGTTGCTGCCTGCCTGGACTTGGCAGCTGTGGCTCCCATAACCACTTGCTTAATTGGGAATATAAAGAAAACAAGTGTATTTGACCTCTCAGCATGACAGAGTAGATTCAGCTCTGAAAGCAAGCAGCTGCCAGATTGGGATCAACTAACAGATGTTTTCCTTTGTGTGACTGAAGCTCCTGCCCCCTCAATGAGCTTAAAAAGAAGCTTTATTTATACACTTGTATCATAGGAAAAGCAGTTCTCTCATTTAGTTGGTCTTTGTAACAATTTAGTTCCTTTGGGGATAAATTGCATAGTGTTTAGCCTGACCATTAAGCTAATTTTGAATATGCTATTGATATCATAGTCCTTCAAGATAATTTTGCCAGGACTGAAGAATTGTTTCTGCAGGGCAGTGCTTCTCTTGGGGCTTATTTATATTCCTTTTGGGACTGAACATTACTGGGTACTGTAATACATTGATTGGCTGTTTATGTTTTGTTTCGGCTGAAATTATTTTGTCAGGAAAATCTATCCCAAAGACCAAGAAAGAAACAGAAATTTAGAGGGGAGGGATTTCATCTACCTGGTAGGAGTGAGTTTTCTTTCTGGTGTTTCCTGGATGGAGAAAGAAACACTGACAGACCTCCCTTTGGTTCTCTTCCTTTTTTGTGAAGGATTTCACTATGACTCTGTACTTAAGGCACTACTGGAAGGATGAACGTCTCTCATTTCCCAGCACCACCAACAAGAGCATGACCTTCGATGGCAGGCTGGTGAAAAAGATCTGGGTCCCTGATGTCTTCTTTGTGCATTCCAAAAGGTCCTTCACTCACGATACCACCACGGACAACATCATGCTGCGTGTGTTCCCTGATGGTCACGTCCTCTACAGCATGAGGTAATGGTGCAGCCCTTCTGCTCCCGAGCATCCCCCAGGGCTTCCTTGTCAATTCTCCTTCAGCATGGCTTTGGTGACCACCAGGACTGCTACTGCCAACCCTGCTACTCCCACCGCTGGCGCAGAGGCCTGTTCCCAGCATGTCCAGTGCAAATGCTCCAGAGGAAGCTGCAAGAAACCATGCTGTGGGCAGTTACAGGATAATCTTCTCGCAGGGAAAGCATTCCCCCCAACTGTTTGCAGTCAGAGGAGGGCTTAGTCGAGCAGGAATGTTCGTCCTGAGGTCAGTGTGTGATTAAACTGGAAGCTGATGATATACCAGATGGTGACCTCTATAATTATCCTATTTTGCTTCCTGTTTAGAAACACTTTTTTTTCCTTTTTTTTGGCATTTGCGTGTTGATGTAAAGGTTTACATTTACCAAACTGAAATGACTGTTAAAGACACCCTATACTCCCTGGTTCTCTAGCAGATTTGTTGGTTGGAAGAATCTTGAGGCACATCTGTCATGACCTGAAGGGTTACCTGACCTGTGGGTGTACACAGATCATGACTGCGGGCTTGCAGGACTCTGTAATACACAAGGACATGAAGGCTTAATCCTCTGAACTTCTCTACCTTATCACAGATTACCAAAAATAACACAAAATCACCACTAGGAAGTAAACTACCACAAAATCACCACTAGCAAGTACACCTATGGTTAATAAAGTGTGTGTGTATATATAACCCCAGAAGTGGGCCAGTCTCCAGTTTCAAAGATGTGAGTTAACCACAGCTGACTGCACAAGAGTTAAATGGACAATTTGATACGTAAAATCCAAGGAGAATGAGAATCTACATTGTATTTGGGCCATGTGGTGTTTAGGACACTCAGAACATGATCCAGCTGTCCAAGCATGGGTATTCAGTGGTTATGGGATGCTCTCAGGTGTTTTGAGATCTCTGCACGGGGATGGCACTGGGCTGAGGGACATTTCATTCCTCATTTGTGTGTTGGGCTTTCAAGGCCACCTGAATGCTGTACTCTGATTGAGGAATATCTTGTTGATGAGTTGAGTTTCTATGCTGTTCTTGACTAACAAACTGTTAATGACCACAGCTTATGCCACAGTTTAGGTGACCCTGAGGAAAGAAAATAGTACATTGTAATGAGACTGAGTTATATGATGCTTAAATGCTGCACAACTAGGAGAGGTCATTGCTACAGAATGCCTTCTGGGGCAGATCCCCAAAAAGCTTCTTTAAGTTTTATTCATCTGGCAAAATTTTGCTCTAGTGTTATAGTCAAAATGAACAGTGTGTGCTTTTTGGGGGAGATGAGTGTGCAGGTCAGAGTAGGATTTGGATCACAATTCCTTGAATAGAAGAAGGTTCAAAAAAGAAAAGTTCTTTGACAACATCTGCAAGGAATTTAAAAAACGGTCACAGCCAACATACATATGTCAGGCTCTGAAACGATGACTCACAGCTGATTGGCCCCTACTAAATCAGGAGCTCCACTGCAAATCTGTCCACAAGAGAAAGTTCACTGACCCACTGGAAAACTTATGTAACGTTGTGCACAACTGGACTAATTTAAAAACTGGAGCAATAATGCTGCAGCTCTTCAGCTAAGACACGAATTTAATGGAGGCAAAAAAATCTCACCTTTTGAAAGACACCTGCACCCATTTTAACCTCTTGCCCCAGGAGTACACCCCCCAGATTAAAAGAATTTGCTCAAGGACTGAAAGAAACTGCTTTTGCCTTAATAATGTATATACTAGATGAATTTTGTGGCTTGCAATAAGGATGGTCATGTTCCTCAGGCTTGGATCATTGTTGTCGTGACTACGGAAGGAACTGAGACATGGGGAAAATCAGGAAACTTTGATTAAAGTGATCATAAGAGAACTTGAATATAAATGGTGATGTTATTTTATGTTGTTGCCTTGTAAGGAAATAGTGGGATATAAAACACAGTGGAAGTATCTGTACCGACATTAATATTATTTTAATATCCAAGATAGTGCTTAAGTTCCTTGATAGACATTGAAATTACAGCTTCCTTTGGAGTTTCTTTGCATAATACATCTTGCTTGGTCTTGGAGAATTGGTGGGCATTTTCCTGGGCTTTTTATGCTAACATTAGGCATAATTGCTGGCTTTAAAGCTGCAGAATAATTTTTTTTATGATAACATTCTCCCTTACTGCTCCTCATGGAAACCAACTTTTCTCATTTTCAACTTCTAGGATCACAGTGACAGCAATGTGCAACATGGACTTCAGCCGCTTCCCTTTGGATTCTCAGACGTGTTCTCTGGAGCTGGAAAGCTGTACGTGGTACCTGTGTTTCTAGCTAAATGTGCTCCATGGGTGGCTGCACAAACAAAGACTGGATACATTTCAGAACACAGTCTATTTTAGAGCCTGTAAAGACAGTTCGTCAGGGTTACTAAGAGTCTTCCTATTGACTTACTGTGTTGTATATCTAGCCCTTATGCTGCAAGACAGATGAATTTGCAAAGAAAGCATCCTTCATTAATTTTAGGAAATGGCACTTCAAAAAGAAAACCTCAAACCCACCAATAGAAATGTTCAACATATACTGGTTCTCAGCAGCTTCCTGATGAGAAATCTGAGGGAGAAGTTTTGCTCTGTTCATTGTTTCTGCTGGGAAGGTGGTGCTTTCAAGTACCACAATGTCACTTGAAAGTGAGACAAATGTCGCAGTTGATTGTAACGATCATTGATATTCTCTAAACTTCATCACCAATGTGGTTTATGTACGGTATAATTCTGATCCTGCAAACACTGTGACCTGGGCTCAGCTTCTTGGGCAAGGAATTGTTCTATGGAGAAAGTGATGTAAGCAGTAAGATTTTTGTGGCTGTTCTGTAAACTTTCTCCAGGGTGTGGCAAGACTAACATCTAGTTGTTTTGAGGTACTTCCAGCCATTTAACTGAAATTTTCCTCTACAAACAACCGTCTCATCCTTTTGCACTTCACAGACTCATAGAATGGTTTGGGTTGGAAGGGACCTTAAAGCTCCTCTAGTTCCAACCCCCTGCCACAGGCAGGGACACCTCTCACTAGACCGGGTTGCTCAAAGCCCCATCCAACCTGGCCTTGAACACTGCCAGGGATGGGGCAGCCACAGCTTCTCAGGGCACCCTGTGCCAGCGCCTCAGCACCCTCACAGTAAAGAATTTCTTCCTAGTATCTAATCTAAATCTACTCTGTTTCAGTTTAAAGACATTACCCCTAGTCCTGTTACTACATGGCCTTGTAAAAAGTCCCTCTACAGCTTTCTTGTAGGCTCCTTTACGTACTGGAAGGCTGCTCTAAGGTCTCCCTGGAGCCTGCTCCTCCCCAAGCTGAACAAGCCCAGCTCTCTCAGCCTGTCTCCATAGGAGAGGTGCTCCAGCCCTCTGAGCATCTTTGTGGCCCTCCTCTGGACTCGCTCTAACAGGTCCATGTGCTTCTTATGTTGAGGGCCCCAGAGCTGAACACAAGAGCACAAGAGCAGAGTAGAGGGGGAGAATCATCTCCCTTAACCTGCTGGTCACACATCTTTTTATAAAATCATAGAAGGTTAGGGTTGGAAAGGACCTTAAGATCATCTAGTTCCATCCCCCACAGGGGATGTGTTGAAGGCATGCGCTCTGGAGTTACTCACCTCAGCAAATCAAATGCAGCCCAGCATGTGGTTGGATTTCTGGGCTGCAAGCGCACACTGCCAGTCACGTTGAGCTTTTTGTCAACCAACACACCCAAGGCTGCCTCCTCAGGGCTGGTCTGAATCCACTCTCTGCGTTTGTATTTGTTAATTTAACTGAATCTATTAACTTTTTCCCCCCTCCAAGCTAAAGTTACGTCACATCGTGTTTCTTCTTTCCCTAAGATGCTTACACTGATGAAGATCTGATGCTGTATTGGAAAAATGGGAATGAATCTCTGAAAACCGATGAAAAGATTTCTTTGTCTCAGTTTTTGATACAAAAATTCCACACTACATCAAGACTGGCTTTCTATAGTAGCACAGGTATTGGCATTTTCTGTTTAATGCTATTGCTAAGCCTAATGCTGTATTAACTACTTCTTAGAGAGCTCTTGGAATTATATGTCACTGAAATGTAGTCTTCATGGTCTGGACAGTACATGTTTTGAAAGATCAGTTTCTCTTTTTGCTACCCGTTAGAAATAACAGATCAATAGAAAGATCTTTCCTCTGTGTGCCTTCCAGCCAGGCTGTTCTCACTGATTCTGGCTTTTCTATTGTCTCAAAGGTTGGTACAATCGCCTCTACATAAACTTCACTTTACGCCGACACATCTTCTTCTTCTTGCTCCAAACCTACTTCCCTGCCACCCTCATGGTCATGTTGTCCTGGGTGTCCTTCTGGATCGACCGACGAGCAGTTCCTGCCAGAGTCTCTTTGGGTGAGAACAACTGCAACAAGACATGACTGTGTGAAAGTCTTTGAATGTGACAGTTTTGGCAGGAAAGGGAACTGTTCATTTTGATGGTTAAAGATGTTGGGCAAGCGCATGTTTGTATTATCTGATGATTAATATAATGTAACACCAATCTGCCTCTCTCGGCATATCTGGACATCTAAAGCCCATCAGGAGGAGCTTTGTTTACATCAGGAGTGGAGGAAAATCTTTCAGCTGAGCATAAAAAGAGCTGATTCGTTTATCACTCCATGCATAGGTTAGAGGAAGGCAAAAATGTAATAGGAAAAATGTCTGAATGTTAGTATGTAAGGCTTCCAATACTCACAGTGCAAATAATACAGTATTTTAGCCCACAAATTTGTCTCTCTTAGGGAGCTATGCATTGAGCAATCACATGAGAAGAGGCAGTCGAGAGTCTTGCTCCACTGAAAGAAATGTGTTCAGTGGACATTATTAAAAAAATAAATTAGATCCTCATGCAAGGTGAACAACAGTAGCTGTGTTTACAGTGCTCGCTTTTGAAATGGCTGAAGGAGCTATGGTTGCTTTTTGGTTCTGTTTTCTCTATTTAAGTGGCTTTTGGAACTTGTAAATATTTCTCTCTCCATGATGATCCAAAGTATATACTATTTTGCAGGATTTTATCTTTATTTGTCTAAATATATATACACATACACATGTGTATGTATATACATGTTCTCACACATATATGTATATAAACATAAATACATACATAGATGTTTATAAACCCACACACATGGACACATCTAGATATATAATTCTACAGCTGTTGTTCAAAACTTTGATTCCCACAGCTTGAACTGTAGACAAATATTCCTAGAGGTAAAAATATAATGCTTTGTTTTTCCATGGTTTCATGCAAAACATTTTATCATTAATTGCACTTCCCTTTTAAGATCAGTGATTTAGATCAAATCCTCTTTAGCTGTAACCAAAAGCCAATACCAGGTTGCTTTCTAGCACTGCCTGTAACACAGATTGGTACAGATAGGAAACAGGAGTCCTTGTCACCACTGGTCTTAGCGGACCTGACCTTAAGCACTGTGCTAAAACCCCAGAGGTTAGGGAGGGAGTTAAATGTAGTTCCTATCAAAATGATGGCTGCTCCATTTCTCCTCAAAACTAAACCCATCATTGCACAGAGAAGTGAAAGCAGTGGAACAGTTCTGCGTTGGCAGAACAAATTTGTTTCATATCTAACATCTTTTAGAGCATTTGTTTTTCTTGAGACAAAAGCCTTATGGACTGTATCAGTCCATAACATTTATTTCTCTTGGTTCTTTCCAGGGATAACCACTGTGCTGACCATGTCCACAATCATCACTGGGGTGAATGCCTCCATGCCTCGTGTTTCCTACATCAAAGCAGTGGACGTTTACCTGTGGGTCAGTTTTGTGTTTGTCTTCCTCTCGGTGCTGGAATACGCGGCTGTGAATTATCTGACTACGGTGCAGGAACGGAAGGAGAGGAAACTGCGGGAAAGGGTGAGAAGAACTTTTGTTCATATTTATTTTTCTTACAGTTGATCTGGTCTTTATATTTGTATCTACAAATGGGAAACACTGACATCAGTGTGTATATAATTGGATCTTAGGCCACTCCACCTCAGACTGAACTGCTAACATCAGAAAAACAGGAGGTGGTCTCATAGGTCTTCATAGAAACTTCAGAGAAAGAAGAGTGTGATCTGAACTGAGGAAGACTGCAACGTGGAACTGTGTGGGGATGACAACAGAGGAAAGTATCAAATGTGATACTTCACTGCAGCTGCTACAATTCCTGTATTTTAAAGCTAAAGGTGTTATTCAGAGCAAATTAATTTCCTCCTTCTACATTCAGCTCTACTCTGGAAACTGAATCCAGTGGAGGTAATAGTGGAGTTGTTCTCCGTTACCAAACACAAACAACACTCAGCCAAGTTTATGCTTGTACTTTTTAATGTACTATAATCGGTCTTATCCTGCATTCTTGGAGTAGACCTGACCAGATATAGCCCTGAGCAGCCTGGCTTTGCTGTAAGCAGGAGATAGGCCTAGAGATCTCCTGAGGTCCTTTCCAGCCTGCATTATCCTACAGATCTGTGAGCCCCTGTTTATTGCAATTAAACACCAGCACCTTCTGAACACTAACACTAAGGCTTGGGACCAAAATTTTTAAGTCCTCACAGACCCAGAATGTCACCATGTTTTGAAGCTTCTTTCTTCCAGTTAGGGACTCCTCACGTTAGTTCCCAGTTAACATTAGTCACCTACTGCCTTCGACTTTTGGTATCAGCCTTTCATAAATGCCAATGCAGACATCAACTCTCATACGATTTGGCATTTCCCTCTCTCAACTACTCTGTTGGCTTTGCAAGTCCTTCTTTTCCCCTTGCATTTCTTCCTGTGACTTTGGTGAAGTACAGAATAGACAACCTATCAGCGCAGTACCTTTCCTAGTTGACATCTCAGCAAAAATTTAGTTAGATACATAGTAAAAAGTGATTGGAATAAATTCAACAGACCTCTGTGACATAATTTTACCTCTCTCCAAGGCCTTCTCAACAACTGTGATTCTGGAAAGCTACTTCAACAGGTCCTGGGTAGCTTGATTTATCTGTGCCCCCACCCTAGTCCCCATCCAGGGCCCAGCAGTTGTCTGCAACACAAGGTGGAAATGCTCTGTGCAAGCAGTGTGGGCCAAGTGTGTCTTACTTGCTGAGCACGAGCAGTGGTCTGTGGCCTTTTAGCCAGCCCTGCTCAGACTTCCCATGTGCAAAGAAGACGGTGTCTTGACAGTACACATGAAATAACAAAAATCATCCTTTCTAAGTTTGACTTGCCTAGAATAAACCTGCATTTTTATTTTGTGTTTATAGGCAACCCCCCTTCTCCTTTGTCTTTAACTGTATTGGAGGGATGAATTGAGAGGGTGTGTTACTCTTCTGCAGAGTTTTCAGGAACCTTTCCACATATCCGGTGGTGGCATAGCTTGTTTTTTGTATCACAAATCTGCCCTTTATTGAGTCTTGGACATTGAATCCTATATTCAGCAAATGCCTTTTTACTACACAAGGTACAGTATTCTATCCAGTCTTCAACATATGACAATATTAATCCTCAGTGGTGACAGTGGGAACAGAGATAATAAGCAGCATTGTTTGAAAGGATTGAAGCAAAATGTAGGTGAGTGCTCTTGAAGAAACAAAAGAGACATATCTCACTGTAAATGTAGATCTTGTCAGCCAATGCTACTCCCCTATCAAAGACCCCAAAAATCTTAATATGAATATGTTAGGCTGCACAGAGAAAGGCTCTATGTATGTCTACATTGAAAAATTAAATGTGTCCGGGACCAAGGAGTATTTAAACTAAAACCTCAGTATCTAAAAGTAAACCTTCTTTCCCTCAAAATCAGAGAGGTTGCTGTGAATTGTCTGTGGCAAATAGTCTGTGGTCTGTGCTTATTCCCAAATTGTACATGGGAACTTTTTGGTTCCTGGACATTCAGGCCAGAGACAATTCTGACACTCTTAATAGGATTGTCAGCTGAGTTCCCATGCCCAGGGAGGCTCTTTGGCAGTGTTTAATTTATTAGTGTAGACATAGACTAAAATTGCTGCAGGGTGAAATTATGTAGCATACTTCTGCACGTATGCACCTATGGGAAGATGGAGGTGATTTAAGAGTCTGTGGAGGTGGGTTTCCAGTATGTTAGGCTCCCTTGTTCATACGGGTTACTGTCATCACACATACATGAAACCACAGGAACAGTAGTTTGACCTAGGGGTTAGGAGTAAATCTGCAGAATTTCTTTCTCTGCTGGGTCCTGCAGCAATGAGTTTCTTGCTGTTAACATCTTTCCCTTCCACCCACCCACCTACTATCTCCTGGACCTGTCATCATTGTCATCAGCTGATGATAAAGAGCCTGATGTAATTCTTCCCTGTGTTGGTGTTGTGGTGGTTTTGGTTTTAGTTTGGTATTTTTTGAGGTACACCTGCTTAGCATAAAATACCTCTTTGAACCCAAGTGATGTTCAGCTGTACTCACGGAGTGCTCCAAGAAATTCCTGGAGTGATGGGTCTAACAAGTAGAGCAAATAGGCTGCAAACTTGTCATATTTTTCTGCATGCACTCTGCTGATACCAAATCATTTTGTTATGACTAGAACACAGAAAACAATTCTTAAGTTGATTTCCAGGTTTTCAGTAAATGATGTGATCTGTTGGTTAAATAAGTTGAAGAAAAAACCTTGAGTGTGGAGTTTTCCAGTGCCATCCCAAATATTACGTGTTCAGGCATATATACATTTTTATATCTGTATCTATATATTCAGGATATATACTTTTCTGTGTATATATATATTTAATTAATTTAGCTGAAATTGTCCTTGAAAACAAGTCCTTGGAAAACCCACACATCAAAGCTGATGGAGGAGAGAACTGGGGGCAAAGCATTATTTGGTAAAGAAAGCAGCTTCTGGGGGATCAGAGGCAGGAGCTCCTAGTAGGAAGGAGGTTTTAGAATCCATATATGCAGATATATAATCCCTATTGCTGGGACAGAAAGCCTGCAGATTTTAATCAGTAGAAGACAGTATTTGCTATTCAACATTCTACCTGTATTTATTGGGGTTTTTTTTTAGATTTCTAGAATGCATGCTGGTGATGCTGAAGTCAATGCAAGTTTTGACATTAGCTTCAACAGGACTGGGATTTTACATTAGGCTTTTAGTTTGGTCCTTTTCTTGGTTTAAAATCAGACTTACAAAGAAAACGTGTGCCTGCAAAACTAGAAGTTGGCCCTTTTTTCCCCATAACATGTACTAGATAAGCCATTTCCATGGATAAATATGCATCTTGTCCTTGAATGTTTATAAACAGAGAGACTGCAGAATAAGGAATCTCAAGCCAGCAAGGCTGAACAGAGCTAGCTAATAAAACCTTCTAGCTATTTTTTATGTCTGCTAAAGCATTTTCTAACGTTTTCTGAAGATGCTTGTCCAAGCACTGTAGCTAAACCATGTTTCTTCCTTTCAGAACACAAGCAAAAAATCCCAAGTGACTTTAATGTTTAAAGAGAAACTTATAGTATCTCAACTAAAATTTCAAGCTCAACTGTTTACAAGCCGTATGTTAATAAAAAGACATAATTTCTGTTGCTAATGTGTTCTTCCAAAGTTCAGCTATATTTCTTGTTTATGTTCCTAGTTTCCATGTACGTGTGGAATACCTCATTCAAAAACTATGATGCTGGATGGAAACTACAGTGAATCTGATGCCAACAGCCTGGCAGGATATACAAGAAACCAGATGGTCCCAGAGGAAGAAAAACAAGAAAAGATGGTTGTGCACTTAGCTATGAGCAATGAATCTAATTCATCAAGGAAGAGAGGCCTGAAGGGCCATGTGGGCTTGCTTATCATCCAGAACACTCATGCAATTGATAAATACTCAAGATTAATATTTCCAGGCACCTATATATTTTTCAATTTGATATATTGGTCTGTCTTTAGCTAAGCATGCTGGCACTGCAGTGACTGATGCAGAAGACATTTACAGAACTCTCTTTTGTTCATTCTTTTTCAGCCTAATCTGGATGCGAAGCCAGAAGACTGACTACTTTATTGCTTCTTCGGAGGGTAAAGGGGAGGACACATCCTCCAGCAGGCAACTCCATGCACAGGCATCACGGAGGAACCTGCTGTGTTGGTTGCTTTCCAATCCACACCCCAGCTCCTGTTTGCTTTATGAGACGTGTCATTTCTCATACTTGAAAATATGTGCTCACCATTCACCCCAAAGGTGCTCTATGTTCTTTTGGGGCCGGCCACACTGGTGCTGCCTGCTGTGCGATGGACAACCAGAGACAGTGTTCACATGGGCTGTCACAGGTTAGACAAATGCAACTTGCAAGAGAAGGTCTGGACAGTGCATGTCCTATAAGGGAACTAAATGAGGCCTTTCCTTTTCAAATCTCTGCTTTTTTATGTTTCTTTGGCATTGTTTTTTAAAGATGACCTCCTTTTAGGGACCAGACTCTGCTTTCTCCAGATAGGATCTCAATCGATACCATTTGGGCAGTCTACTGGCCAGGATCAGCTGGGTTGGTTACACAGTGCAGGTCATATGTTTCATTTGGTGGTCATGATTTTTCTGGATTAGAACTAAGGAGTGAGGATGATGCAAAGAAGGCTGCAGACTCACAGAAGATGGTTCCTAGGGTACATGGGAAATGAAAACAGGGAGGTTTACACAGGCGTCCTCTATATAACTTGAGCACAGCACGTGATATGTAGCATCCACCCTCTAAAATGAGATGGGAAGCTGATGTGTAGCATGTACAGTCAGCACAAGGTGAATGGGCAGTATCTCTGGGACCACCATTTTCTCTCTCCAGTAGCTGAAAACAGTTTTGAGGGCAGCACTGGTGGCTTTCAAGAGTTTTGCTCATCCCTGTGAGGAAAGTGCAGCCCACAAAGAAACTGTATATCCCATAGTGTCTCTCCCAATCAATACACTTTCCTTCTGTTCATTTTGGATCAAGAGAGGGAGATGTCTGCCAGAATCTCTCTCTGCAGAAACACAGGCACGTCAGAGATTAAATGGCCAAGAATAATACTGTGAGGTCCAAGGTCAGCGTAAGTCCTTTGAAGCTGCTGGAGAGCATTGTAACAATCTTCTGTGCTTGGCATTCCGTTTTTCATCCTGTCATATCCTCCTTTCCTTTGCTGACAACACTGACAGCAAAACCCAAAT
Source organism: Strigops habroptila (assembly GCF_004027225.2). Lineage (NCBI taxonomy): Eukaryota > Metazoa > Chordata > Aves > Psittaciformes > Psittacidae > Strigops > Strigops habroptila. The sequence continues at coordinate 25,173,043 of NC_044282.2, forward strand.
GTAGAAACATGATAGCAACAAGACAACGATGTCCAGGTCTGTGTGCTCCTTGTTTTTAGAAAACACCATGACATTTTGGCTGTGATAGAGATTATGTTAACCAAAACATTTGGTTATCAGGCTGAAACTCAGAAGAGTGGGCAGAGCCTGAAGCATGAAGACCCAGGACTGAGATTAGAAGCTGACACAACGATAAGATTAAGTTGTACATTTGACTGGAATTGGGCCATGTAGATTCATATAATTCACATGAATAAAGGAAAAGCAAACGAAAATAGTAATAAAACCGTAACTATTGGCATGTGGAACTTTCTGCTTACCATAGCAGTAATTCTTATGTCCTGTATCTCAATGGATGTAGAAGATGGTAGAGGGTGTCAACGCCAGGCTGTCAGCAATACCCAGGTTTTCCCTTGTACCTCAAATATTGCTGCCTAAGTCGGACGGTTGCACTGATGGTTGCACTGATTTACTGGAAAAAAAAGTGATGAGAGAATCTAAAATTAGCAACTGTGTTGCCCTTTAATCAGCCATGATAATAACTGACATGAATGAAGGTCTGTCTGGTCATAAAAGTGAGAAAATACAACCCTGAATACGCTGGCAAGAAGAGGAGCCATAGAAGAACAGTGTCTGAAAGGAAGCATTGCCCTGTATCCCAGCCTGCCACTTCCATCCTTTTGAGCCGCCAACTAGGTCAGTCCATTTACCACACATCACTCTTCTTGGACCTGAAACCCAGATACTTCTCACATCAAGAGGTGAAGATCACTATACCAAAGACACAAAAAAGCATTAAAGAAATAGACCACTTCCCTTTAGAGAGGTTAAAGCCTGGACATACCAGTGTGTGTTCTTCAGCATTAGCAGTGTAAAACAAACTAACGCTGCAGCAGGACATGGCAGGGAAAGGACCTTTGCTGGGGGAAGGCAGCAGAACTGCACCATGAAGTCGCTGATGTGGGGAATGAGAAACTGGGTTCCTGTGCCCCCAGTTTTGCCAGTCTTTCTGCATTACCCATGGCACGTGCCATTTAACCTTTCAGTGCCTCATCTCCTCCACCTGGAAAGTGGGGAGCAATAACATTTACCTACCTCATGAGGTGCAAGGGGCTTAACTTGCTTAACTAGCATGTGTGTGTGGCACGGTTATGATTTCTGAGCAGAACGGCCAGTGGGAATTCAAAGGTTTTTGTCTAAGTTACCAATGAGTTCTTCAATGTGTGCTCTGAATCAGCCCAGCTGGAAGAAAGTGTGTATCTCCTCCACATTATAATGATATTAAACCAGAGACAAATGTAGCCAAAAAGTGAGCACTGTCAATGAATAATGCCTCCTGGCATAAAAAAAGGAGATATCCTAGCGTTTACTTTGCAGTTTGTTTTTATTCCATTTCCTGTTCCCTTAGAAGTTATGTGGTGACAAAGACAGTCCTTTACATCCTATCGTCTTTTTAATAGCTTTCAGCTGCCTGTTGTTTAAATGTTACCTAATGAACATCTTTTGAAGAGGCTACCTGTCACTTTATATGCATCTGTGCATAGCTGATAGAGATTGATGTCTGTTTCTATCAGACACAATTATACAGCCTATAAAACCATCAAGGAGGGTATTTTTCCATTAAAGGGAAAAGAATGTTCTCTCTCTTAGGCACTACTTACACTTATTATTCATTAAAACAATAGATGAAAAGTATAGCTACAAATAAACCCAAGGCATCTCCTTCAGGCAGCATATGAATTGTATTTTTCTGCTTATTGAAAGAAGAGTGGCTAGGCATGAAGCTAGGACAAATATTTGAAGCATTGTGGTGAGAATGTATTTCACCTTTCATCTTCCCTGGATTCCAAGAGACTCCATGAGCACTGCCTTCCTTCTAGTTGCAAGATCCAACAAATGTTTAGAGAAATAGTTCCTGAAGCTAGGCTCTGAACACTGTTTGATGGGTACAACCCAATTCTGTGAAGCTTCAAGCATCTGGACAATTAATCTACTGAAGGACAGGATTTTCAGCGCCCAAGGGATTTGGATAAAGCTCACTGATGAATACACCTTCTCTGAATAACCTGGTCCAATTGTGAAAAGGGAAAATGTCGGCCCTGCTCATTCTGCATCTGGCTCCATTGTACTTCTACTTCTAACCAAAGCATGTCTTTGAAAGAAAGCAACTCCATGTATAGATATATACATACATGTATAACATATATGCAGGTAGCATATAACAAAGGAAGACACTGGGACATGTACCTATATTAAATACTGTACATATGTGAAATTGTAATGTATTGGCTATAAATTACTATTTATTATGCCCAGAAGACTTACTATGTTGAAGTAAGAAAAAGAAGGCTCTTACTGCTAGCCAAAAGCCAAGAAATAAGGTATTGGCAAAAATTACAGGTTCTCTCACATTCTCCTTCTGAAAAGGAAGTGTTGAAAAGTTTGCGAGAAAGGCTGATGCTAAACTTGTTGTACAGTAGGTTCAATCCACTGTGCTGATGGTTGCAATCAAACCTGGTAATAAAATAACAGATGGAAAGGGTGGAGAAGACTCCATTTCATGGTGTGAACTTTAAAATGGTATTTTAATTCTGTTTGGAGATCTGTTACCTATGAGCTAATGCCCAGGGAAAAAGGATTTGAATAAACACCTCATTTGTAATTGATTTGAAATAAAAAGCATCTCAAAAGGTGGAAGAAATGTAGTGGAAGCATGCAAGTACTTTGAAGTATGCAAGGCTCGTTGGGAAAACTGAGCCGTTAATTACAGCTATAAGCTTCAGAAACCTGTGAAAACTTCAGCCCACAACTGGAGAAATTTTAATAATTACATTTAAGGGCACATTTTCTAGAGCCCAAATGACAGGTATGTATTTCAATCTCCATTTGACTATAAATGAGAACTTGTCATATAATTCCCCCTTTGTGCTTTTGAAAAGATTTTCTCCACACATACCAATTGAAGATAAAAGGGCTCTGAGGTCTCGGCTGCCCAATCTCCGCTATTATGCCTAATGCAGACAATGCAGGACTAAAGTAAATGTGCATGGGTGAGGCTGATACCCAGACCACTGAATAATGGCTATTGTCTGTCAGATTTCCACAATGGAGAGATTACAGCAAGGTACAGTCTAACTAAGTGAGATTTTGCCCTGCTGAAATCTAAAGAACAGAAAAATGTATTTAAAAAACAGCAAGACTTTAGCACTATTAAAATTAAAATGTAATCCAGTCTCACACTAAGCTGATTAATTCTTTTGCAAAAAATGACATTTGAAATAATGTATCAGGGCCATTACTTTCCTGGTCAAGAGGAATTACCATTTCAGATGAAGCACAAAGGGTTGAGAGGGACATTGTGCATGAGCAGGGGGCAAGGTGCTGCTGTTAGTGTCCAATTCTTGTGGTGGGGCAGGGGTGGCTGCCAGGCTGAGCAGAGTCTGCTGCAGAGGCGAGGATTAGAGGACCCCCCTGTCCCCAGACACTCAGTGCCTGGGCATCACACTTCACCATGTGGCACTCCTTGATTTTGGGCAAGAAAAATCTATCCTCTGCCAGCAGTGCTGGCACCCCTACCAGCCGTGAGGCAGTCATGAGGGGTGGTGCGGTGCAGGTGATATAGCTGTTTTGGCTAGAGGTTCGGGTTCAGTTCTGGCCATGGGTGTCATCAGCTGGTCCTTAGCCAGGGTTTCATGCGGGAGCCACGTGCCTGTTGCAGCCCAGGGCAAAGAAACACCAGGCAGAGGCCCCTCCACACCAACACAAGGAGACATGTGCAGCCCCCAGCTGTCCCCCCACCTCCCAACTTGTCCTGCCAGCACCGGAGAGATGGCGGCTATATCACTGGCATGCTACGAAAGGCATCCCCCAGCCCTCCCTTTGCAAGGGACCCAGGAACCAGAACAGCCCTGCATGACCCACTCCTTGGAGCAAGCAGCAAAGCCCTTAACAGATAATATGGTGCCCGATTTTTAAGATTTCCTGCCTTTGAGAAAATGCATAAGACTTATCTTGGCCAGTTGTCCAAACTGGACTTTTCTCACAAGTCTTGTAGGGGTGTCCGAGTGTGGATTTGTGCACTTGCAACCACAGAAATTAGCTTAGGAAAAGTGCTTGGCATCTCAATCCACGCAAAATGCATATAAATGATGTGGAGGAAAAAAAAAAGAAGAGGATTTTACTGCTCTACTTGTCATGCAGATTTATAGAAGAAAATTGTGTGTTTAGCTTAGAGGGAATTCAGAGGGGGAAATGAAAGGACAAGTTAATTGTAACGACAGTTTGTATTACTTGAACAAATATATTTTGGGAAATGGGACAGAACATTAGGGCTGTAAAACTCTAGCCTCCTGGCTCTTTGCATTTTATCTGGCTTTTTATTAGGGTCCAAATTAATTTCAACCATGAAATTTTAAACTTTTCTTATTAAGGTGCATAATGACCACATTTTTATAGGTACGGCTGGGAGGAGACCTTCAATGCTGAGCGCAGGCTGTAATTGCAGCAGCCTCCAAGTAAGATTACTGCTCTTTTTTAATCTAGAGTTTCAGGAGAGCTGCCATTCCACAAAACAGGAAAGGCAGAGTTGTTTAGCTGTTAGGCAAGGAGACAAGGCCATATCATTTGCACCAGATAGAAGCCTTGGCATCTAATGCATATTGTTAGGTGCTCAGGTGTGGTGCTGAGGAGGACTTTGTAAGACTATGTGGGGAGAAAAGGAAACTCCGGCTTGGGCCACACCTGGACACACTAACCATCTCAGATGGTCATCACCCTAACCATCACCCCAGCCATGATGGTGACACGGATGCAAATTGCCACCCCAGGGAAGGTGACAAAGGATGTTTCCTCAGGGCTTGGTCCCTCCATGAGACCCTTTCTTTGTAGGGTCAGTGTTGGCCTGCCCCAAACAGCTCTGATCTGTCCCCAGGATGGCACACTGAAGGAAATGTTTCTCTTCCTCAGAGGCTGGGGTGAGGGCTCTCCATGTGTGTTTTGTCCATGGGGGAGGTCAGTGCCCTGGTTTGCAGATGTGATGCCTGTTTGCAGGATTTTCCTGTCAGATTTCTGTCACATCAGAGCTTCCTTTCATTGAAGTGGTGGCCCAGGAGAGGAGGAGGAGGAGCCCTTGCTTCAAAGCATTTTTGTGACTGTGCCAAAGGAAGTATTTTGCCAAGCCATTATCCTCTCCTCACTTCTCCAGCTTTTCTTCAGTCGTGGCGGCAGTGTTTGTGCTTTCTCTTCCTTAGTCCTCTGGCAGCTGATGTAAACATTACGGCGTGTCGATATTCTTCCCACGTCTCAGCTGGTGAAAAAAGCCACGAAAATAAATGACTAACAGCTCCAGTACAAACCACCTTTGTGCTGGTGCTTTGCCAAGGGAAGAAATCATTGAGGCTGTTTTACAAGTACAAACGCTGCCCCTAAGATCATTTCCTTACCGTGTGAATCTGATACACCAGTGAGTTGAAGCAGTTTAACTGGGAGGAGGTAAAACAGTCTGGTACAAATTAAAAAAAGAAAGAAAAATCTGTTTGATTTGACAGAGGAGGAATCAGCCTCAGAAAGAAATCCAAGGCTTACCCTCACATCAGCTACCAAGAAACATGGTGCAGATGCACAGCACACAGCTGTGAGGGGTCTGGCCCAGCTGCCTGGTGTGTTCAGGTCCTCAGGAAGACCCACCAGTGCACCAGGACTGGAGCAGCCACCCAGGACACAATTTAGATCCAGAGTTTCAGTCTCTCCTTCCAGTGCTACTGGGCTGCTATCTAAGCCCTTAAAATGCTCACAGCTGCTTTCAGGCACGTCTGCTCCCAGGACAGAGGCTAGCCCAAAGACTTGTGGCTGCTCCAAGGCATGGCCCTGGTCCCTGGCTCAGCCTGTATGGAGCTGAATGCCTTGATGTTCACATCTTATGAGCTTTCAGGCTTACCCACCCTGCTGGCTGTCAAGTTCTGCTCAGCACTGTGGTATTAAACTGCCCCGGTGACATTTCCCAGCTGCCTCCCTGAACCTGGACACACCTCAACACCTTGAGCACCTTTCGCATATCTTGCAGCCTAGCCTCTGCAATTCCTGCAGACTTCACACGCACTTGCTGCCAAACAGACACCCCTCAGCCACCTTTTGGTGTCTACCCTGACCCTTGTTTCTGCTCCCCATGATACTGCAAGACGAGATCGGAAATGCCCAGAAACAAGCTGAGGGCAGCTGCAGGAGAGGAAAAGAGGCTGAAAAATGTTTCTCAAGGGATGGGAAGGCTGGAGAGGGTGAAGCTGACGAGCTCAGTCCCTGGGTGCTTGGGCAGAGTGCTGGTATGTGCCAGGTCTCTGTGAGGTCTCAGTGAGGCTCAGACCAGGTCCCACACTGACACTTGCTAGCCAAGGAATGGTAGACCTGGGGCATGCCCCCACCACCAGGACAAGGCCACCATGTTGAATGCTGGCACAGCAGTCAAGCAAAACGGTCCTGGCAAGAAGGCCAGCAGCCAGCTTCTGCTATCAAACACAGCATCAACTGCACTTAAATCGCTTCTGACAGATGTTTGTGCAGCATGCTCTCAAACCCCACAGCCTCCCTGGGCAGCTTATGCCAGTGGCTAACCAGCCTTAAAATTAGAAAGTGTTTTCTGGTAGCCAGGCTGAACGTCCCTAGCTGTGACCTGGGTCTGTTAATGCCCTGTGTTACCTGCAGTAGATATGAAGGAAAGTTTATGCTTCTAAGTTTGTGCAGATATATATCAGGTTTCCTCTGCTCTTCACTGCTGTGGACTAGGTGACCTCCACTCTGCCTGTGACCCTCCTCGAAGCCCCCAGTTTGTTTACAGGAAAGCCTAACAGCAGCCTTATGCAACCAAGATGTATGAGCCCTGTTCACCCCCACCATTTCCTTCTGCAGAAGAAGTGGCATGGTTTGAGACTAGAATTTGATTTTTTTTTAATGTTTTTCAGTTATTTCATTAAATGTCTCATTATACTGCATACAGCTGATTGCTCATCCATGAACAACAGCCCCATTTTTTCCATAACACGTGCTCAGATTACCTGGCAGCCCAAGAGTGATCAGTTTTGAACGTTTCCAAAAATTCTACCCGGCAGAATAAACCCATTTCCTGACTTAATCATCGATAAACTCACGCATGCCATAAATGCATACAAGTGCTTTTCCACGCCTTCTGTACCACTGCAAACTTTGGTTCCTGCCATGGTGGCAAATAATGCCCCAAGCAGAATCCAAAGCAGGACTTCCACAGGACGTGTCTCTTATCAGCTCAGCTTTCCAGTGGGGAGGATCTGATAAGCAGAAGCCACGTCCCGCAGCCGGGCAGCGGAGAGGTAGGAGGAAGGCTGAACCCCTGCCCTGCCCTCGCTCCCCTGCGCCAGCACACGCGTGGGCAGGCAGGAGGAAAGCTGGGCCCCATGTGTGCGTGGGATAAGTGCATTTTCATATTACATCTAATGTAATAAGTCAGCTAAATGACCCTCGTCCTGGGAGGGCAGCATGTTAATAAACGGTCGTAACCAGCAGTTGACAGTTGGTTAGCACAGATTAATTCCTAATGAAGGAAAAAACTCTTTATGTAATGTAATGCTTCTGGCTGAGAATCAGGGGTTGCAATCATCCACCCACAGCAGACCTTTAAATCTGGCTTTGTTCCACTGAGGGAAAAATAGACCACAGAAAAAGTCTGCTATTTTTTAAAGGTTATGATTCAGGCAACGTCACTCGGATCCTAATTCCAGGAGCACTGAGCTTGTTTTCTAAAGAGTACAATATGTTGCACCATAGCCTGCTGATGCAGGTGTGGCGGAGGAGGCAGTGGGAGGCAGAAGGGAGCATTGCATGGATCCTGTGCCAGGAGATGGCCTCGTCCAGCCCCGGGAATGCCAGGGCCCCCACATCTGGGTGGGATGATGCTGACTCCCTGGGCACAGCCATGGGTGCTTGGGGCTGGCTGGCGGGTGTCAGGTCATGCTGGGTTGCACGGATTCTCCCTGGGAAGGTGCAAGGAGCAGGGGTGCAGGTGTATTGGGCTGTGTTTGCATGTGGGGCCAGGGTATTCAGCCCTCACGCTCCAGCAGCCACGAGGAAACAGGCTGTGAAAAGCAGGAGGTTAAACCCAGCTTAAGCAGCAGGGGTTTTGGCAGGGGACTGCACAGCTGCCCAGATCCCAGCGGACAGTGTCATGGTGGATGCACACACATAGGCTTTCAGCCTTGCAGCCATCAGGAGGCTCCTGGGACCTTTATTTCCTCTTGCAGGAAAGCAATGCATTTCACACTGACTCACTTTCCCTCCCTTAAGACATTCCTTGAGGTATTTAGGATTTAGGAGCTGGCTCGTGGGCTCCTCTGCAGGTGACACCATCTCTCCAGGCTGTGCCAGAATACATCCTTGCAGGGGTGATGTACGCAGGCACCTTCACCCACCCCAGCAGAGGATCTGAGATATTCTCCCAAAGCCATGATGTCAAAACCAAAACTCACTGGAAGGCCAAATGCACTGAAACATCAATAAATAGTCTCAATAATTACGAGTTCAGATGAAAAATCATGGTTATCCTGTGACCTAAGATATGATAAAACAGATTCACATATAGGAAAGTGATTTGTACTTGTGAGGACTGGTTTTTTCCTATATTTAATTTTACCATGATCTGATAGAAATCTTTCTACTGATTTACCGATGATCTCACACAAAAAATTTGGAAAGAATTTTAGTTATGGCTTGAAACAAGAATTGTTCCATTTTACTTGAGCATTTTATATTTTACAGCATATTGACTTGCACAGAATAAATGTATATGAAGTAGGAGAAGCCCTACAAGCTGTGACATGTGAATGGGAGATGACATGAGACTCATGGCTCCCGAGCAGCATGGGTCCTCAGGAGGCAAAATGGGATCTCTCAGATGTTGGGGTTTTCTTTCGTCTCCTTCGCGTTTCACCTTGCTTTTCCACAGTGGTGCCAAGCTGTGGAAAGCAGATTAAATCTCTAAGAAGTGTGAGAACAAAGTAAGTCCTGTGCAAGCAAAGGGCTTCAAACAGGGAGAAAGGCTGGCAGCAGAGATACTGTCATAGGCAGACACTTCAAAAGAGACGCAGCAGGTAATTAGCTTTGCAACTAATCGGTGCAGCTGGAGCGAGGTTTGCAGGCTGCGTGAACGAAGCTGAATGCTGCAAATTTCTATGTAAGTGATTCCTTAGAGTTACTGACGTTCATGTATACTCATGTTAAGGGGACCTGGAAGAGCCCTGTGCTCGTGTCTGGGAGCATGACGTTGTCCCTAAAGGCTTTCTATATCCTGAGTCCTGGGGATGGGACAGCAGGGGCACCACTGCTGAGGATCGTGCTGCCAATGCAGCAGCTTGGCCAAACTGCTCTGTGGCTTAAACTAACTACTGTGGCAGATGAGAGAGGTGAAAAGGAACACCATGGGGCTGCTGCTCAGGCTAATGCTGCCCAGGGAAGACATCTCCAGATGTCCATGACCACCAAAGGGCTGTCAGCTGATGGTACCCAGGTGTGCAAATGAGACTTTGGTACTGAGAGAAAACGGTTATCACCCCCTCTCTAAGCCTTTTTCACACACCTGTTTTTTACCAGTAAAGCCCTTGAGCAGCTTTACGCTTCTCAGTACAAAGCAAAATTCAACTGCTTTTTACTCATGGGTGACTTTGCATGTGCTGCAATGGAAATTACAGGCCACATTTATAACCAACAGAAGATTTTGTGGCACCAATACAAAGTGAGCAATGAGATGAAAACATTTGATTATTGACATCAGAGATGGAACAGCCCCATTAGATCATCTTAATAATCTCTTAAGAATGGTGAATGCTTTTTAATATTTTGTCTGGGCTATGAAAGAAGTTGCTGTTAAAGAGATGCCAGCCTGGAGATTGTTAATGGGTTTTTAGGCTCTGGCATACTGGACAATGCCTCTAATACTAAATGGAGAGATGAGCTCTCGAAGCTGCAGAAGCCATGTGCAAAAAGCATGTAGAAATTAATAACAACCATTTATTAATTTGCTCTGGCACTAGAGTAAGGCAAAAAAGAACAGACAATGTCTCACAGAAATCCCAACATGTTCTTGGATTTTGGGGTTTTCAAAGAATCAGGTCTTAAAAAATAGTTCACAAACGTTTTCTATCTCAAACCATGCTGCTTTAGAAATGTTTGCTTTGTAATTTTTCTGGGTTTATTTCATGTCCTTGCTCAGTCTTACTATTCAAAGAAGCTAGGGAAATAAGGAAGTGAACAAAAGAAAAACGTTCAAAAAGCTGACAGAAATATTTTAATGGAGAGGGGAAGATGATTCTAGGAGGTTATGTTTTGGTTTGGTTTGGTTTTTCTCTGTTGTGGTATTTTTCCCCTGTGGTTTATTTTTTAAGTGTTGGAGAAGCAGCGTTCTCGGGGCTCAGCTCTGGGTGGTAGCATGACACCATGCACAGACTGCTGATGGTAATGTGTGCATTGGGGCCTCACAGGCATGTGGGGCAGTTCTTCCACATCTCCCTGCTCTGCACAGGGCTCCCAGATATTTTTATAGCACTCTTTTTTTTCTCTGCCAGAAATATAAAGCTCCTACCTGCAGTGCACTGTTGGCAGTGGAAATCAGGTCTGTCCCATAGAGAGTCTCCTCTTACCCAGTGCAACAGCCAAAAAGAAATGTCGTCTTCCTCTGACACCACACGCAGAGGGGAGCGGAGTATCTCCATAAAGGAGTACTCACTCACAGTGGTGGGTACGCTCAGTAACCCAGTGAGACACCCCAAGTCTCTTGGTCACCCTTTGAAATTGTCTGTGTTTGGAAAAACAAGCAGCTCCATTTTCTGCAGTGCTTGCAGGTTTATAATCCATGGCTGACTGTAATCATGCCATATTTCCATTTTTGATCATGGAAAAGCAACGTTCTCTTCCTGTTAAAATCAAAACTTAAGTCTGATACTAGAATATTCTTTCTTTTGGCAAGGGCAAGTTGTTTTCCCAGACATGTTATGCTTTATATATTCAGCACAAAACTCAGCCGTTGTACTCCTAGATACCATGGGCTAAATTTCCAGAGCAGATTTCTGCTTTTCCTGGACTGTTTCTGGACTAACGTCGTCATGCTGTGCTGTAAACTCATAAACTTGCAACTACGCATGCTCACAGTCTGCTTTTTGGGTCCTTGCCCAGAGCATCTCAAACCACTGTCTCCCTCTCTATCAATCAATCAGCTCTGTTCTCTGAAAAAATTCCTTTATTTTCCTTTAAGGATAAACCATTCACATGCTATTAGTATCAAGCCTCCAATAACAAATTCACTCTTGCCCGACAGGGGAGGGAAAGGATTTGGCCTAAGAAATCAGAGCCTGTTTTCAAGTTCCTGAGAGTTCAGTGAAACAGCCATTCAAACTAAAACCACAAACAAACCCACTAATGCTAGGCAGCTTTCCACAATTAGAGTGATGCCTTTTGAAGAGGGAGGGGGAAGAAAGGATAGATACATTTTATTTTGGTGCTTTTTTTCATCTTTGGGTGAGTTTTACCACTTGCGGGAGCTGCTCAGCTGGCTCCCTTGAAGTCTCCAGCTATCCACGTGTTAGGGTGGCTTTGGTCTGTAGCAACCTGGATTTTTTCACACTTCCTCCACTCTCGGCAGTTTTATTGGCCACGAGGGACCTCCCCAGTCTTCTCCCTTGTCCAGGGAGTACCAAGAAGGTGTCGTTTCTTTCCAGATACAAATACACATCTGCTTACAATCTCTTTTTCATGCTGGAGTAAACTCCCCCAATACACCAAATTGCATGAGCGAGACCCTCCAAAACCGCACATGTACTAAAGCAGAGTCTCCTGGTCATGTTTTGTTTTTTCAGGAAAAAAATTACTCCTGCCCTTAGGAAGAGTTTTATGTATTGCTTTTATGCCTCCTTCCCTTTCTACTCCTGCCGTGACTTGCTCCGGATGTCCAACATGCAGCCAGCTCTGAGCTGCTCACCAAACCTCTCCTCCCCAACTCACCCTGGTCCCTGGGTGATGGTGCTGGAGCTGCACGGTGTGAACATCCTTGCCAGGCCCCCATCCGCTGGGAGCCCTCTTGCCAGGCAGCCAGGAAAAGTAGCTGTGGAGCTGCTTGCCTCCAGCAGGTGGGAGCCTGCCCGCGCTGCTGCCGCCTTTCTTTTCCTTATCCTCTATGTCCCTGCACCCCAATGGAAATGAAAACTGCAGATAGTCCTGGGCTGCAGGCTCCCCGGGCTGCAATGACAGAAGCATCCATAGACTTCGGTGCTGGCTATAAGGCCCACCTACCATCCTGTCTCATCCCCAGAGGGCCCAAAGGCCAGTTCCAGGTGATACACAAGTAAAAGGCAGCAACACTGGCTCCAGATGTGGGACAATGTGTCTGTCTTTGGGGACAGAGAGCTGCCCAGGGCTGTGTTGTCCTGCTGCTGCTACGGCTTATTTGCTTCTGAGTACTTTGGCTTGAATGTGCAATGAAATGAGAGCAGATTAAATTAGAAAGGTAAGGTGCTGGCTGTGAGAGGTTAAAGAGGACAAACATGCAGGAAGAGGACAAATGTGCAGAAAGCAATGTGAGAACCCAACATGGCCATAGCAAAACCACTATTAATTATGTCTGTGCTTTTGTGGAGGCTTTTCTCTTTTATAGGTGTATCTTATATGTTTTAAACTCTTACCAGTCTGCTAGTGTGTTTGCAAAGACGTGTACATCCAGTTTATTTTATCTGAATATAGAGCCATATAAGATAAACACTGCCTCTTCCATCTGTTCTGCCCCACTGAGCTGCTGAGACCTTTCTGACAGACCTTTTGTGCCCTGGTCCTCCCCGCACTGTGCCTCGTGTTTGCTCATACACTCCAGTGGCTCTTTTCAATGGCCCCCACATGTGACCGCATTAGGGGGATGTACACAGATTCACATAACTGCCATTGGCCTGGTTTGGAAAGGAAAAGAAGAAACAGTAGTGAAACCATGTGGGGAAGTTGACAAAACAAAAAAAATGGGGTTTTGTGTAATGCAGCTCACCTGTCACATTACAACCCCAACACTGTACCCCTTCGTTTTCAACATCTGGCACTGTTCTTCCCATGCTGTTTCTGCTCATGGCAGTTCAAGGCCTCTCTGACGTGGCTGAGCTGGATGTCCCCTGCTTAATCACTGCTCCCAGGTCAGTGCAGGACGCACAGCTTTACCCAGTAACGGTGACAGCATGTTCAGGAGGCCCAAGGAACCCCCTCATTCTGCAGAGAGACCAACAGGATGTTCTAATAATCATGAAACTCTACTACTCAAGAAGCTCTACAGACATACTAAGCTTGCTCATTTGCTAATGGCAGTGATTTCTATGCTACATAATCATCTGTTGATTCCTGTACACTTGCAGTCTCTTACTGCAAAACAAGACCTCTTATTAGCATTTTATTTTAGATAAATATTCCTATCAGACTAATGTTCTACTAATTACAGTCTTGCATCTTTCCATGTTACACCATATGGTATCTGCAGACAAAGGACAGAAGCTAAGCTGTTGGCGATACCCAACGTGCTTCGCTGTGCAGTCAGCCCACTATTTGTATAAAGACATTAACAACAGCAGTCAGACAAACTGAGCAAGTGAATGTTTTCCTAAATTAAGAACCTCAGAGACAATAAAGCAGGCAATCGTTTCAGTTAGAATAATACTTTTTTTAAAAGAGTTTAAATCCAAGCTGTACCAGTACAAGAATTCTTGACAGGGAACTAACTGGTTGAGAAAACAGTCCAAAATCATCCTAGGATCATAGAATGGTTTGGGTTGGAAGGGACCTTAAAGATCATCTAATTCCAACCCCCCCCGCCATGGGGAAGACAAAACAAGTGAATGCCAGCAGGGTTACACTTACCAGCAACAGCCTAAGGGAGAGATAGTCTGCTGTGGCATTTGTGTTTCATCACAGATCTCAAGACCTAGAAGCACTGCAGGCAATTTGAGATCCAGAGGCAGTAAACAGTACCAGCTGTGGTGGGGAAACTGTGTCAATCAAGTTTACCTTTGATAACCCATCTAGCAGCTTTTAGAAGTTGGCCACTGAAATCAGAGTTGCGTGTTACAGATTTGTGGCTCCTGTTTGCTGTTCTCTTCCTTGTGTGTTTCTGTGCAGTTCAAAATACCTTTTCAGTTTGTTTTTTATTGCTGCTTGATGCATCAGTGTTATAGTGATGAAGATCAGTAGCAAAGGAGAAGGAGCCAACCAGTAATTTTCCAAATGACCATATACAATACACAGAGCTTCAGTACATCCGAATGTCAGACTACCATAATTTTAACACAGAAATTCAAGGAATATTGTTATTAGAGTTGCCCTGATCTGAGTCATGTTCCAATGTTAGTGCAAAACCATGAAATATCTCAGAATTGTCAGAGCTGGAGATGCTGCAGGATATTCACAGAGGAAAATGAAAGCTTCTGGATTTCTTTGTGCCAAAAGTAAAAAGTTGCAGTGACTCCAGTGAGGGGAAACATGTAGGAAGCTATTGGGACAGGTTGTCCATGGGCATTCAACCTGTAAGCTGAGAACAAAATAAGAATAGAAAGGTGGGACTTGCTGACAGGAATCACATCTTTGACTCTGCACACTTAGAAAAATATTCGCACAAGCCCATGAGGAGGATCCCATGGCACAGCTCTCTGCATACCAGCCAGCTGCACTGGGCTGCTGCCCTCAAGAGCGAGACAGCCTCTGCTGGAAGGCAATGCACCTGACTGCTTAGACAGCTACATCCGGATAAGATGTACTGTTTCCTAGAAACCCTTCCCCAGCAGCCCCTGATGGCTGACTTGATGTAGCTGTCTATGCTGTAAGTAAGGAATTTGGACAGGTGAGTCCCCCAGCTCTTCTGGGAGGTGCAGAGTGCTTCAGACATAATCCAGAAGCTCCTAGTAGACTATGTAGCTCAAAAATGCTTCTCTCAGTTGTCCTGTTCATGTGTTCATCCCTGACTAAATCCAAGATAAGCTATACAGGTGCCTAGTGTTCAGCTGAAAAAGGTAAAAGTGATACTGAAGCCATATTTGAAATGTATGAGTCCCGTGGGAGTTGGCCAAACGGATCATTTGTGGCTTGCTGGTGGTGGGTCTACCCAGCAAACAGGGTGATTCCAAGCAGCAGCTGACTGAAAACCACTGTATACCTCAGAGTACATCTACCAAGAGAGAATATCACAGTATTTGCTTGTCTTTATTTTAAAAAATATAAATTATAATAATCTGTTATTTAAGAACCTCTTTTTGATCAATACTTAAATAAAACTGTTGTAACATACTGCCCTCTGAAGTTAATTATCACTGCCAAATTCAGCAAAGGTTGTCAGAGCCAAACAAATTTGTCTTTCAAAAGCACTGTTAGATTTTGCCACATTATCTGGTGCCAATAATTGATGGTTCTGAGCCTGACTTGTTGACTATTTGATTGTCTAATCAGCTCTTCCTTATGAGTCCAATAGCACTGGCTATTGGACTTCCCCAGATTATCCCTGTCTGAGAACTAGCCTGTCTCCTTCAGAAAATCATACTATCTTCAGTTAAAACTGACACTTGCAGAGAAACAAACTTCATAGTTACTGTTAGGAAAAAAAAAACCCAAATTAATGTATTTCTATTTCAAATTTGTCTTCTGGGGTCTTCCAGCTACTGAATCTTGTAACAGATTTAATAAAGCTGTTTTAATAAATTTTTATCTTGCCAGTTAGCTGGATAGAGGAGAACTCTTGCTTTCAAGATTCAGGCAGTCTGTGTCATCATGTACAGAAGTAATATAACCTTCATACTCTTACAATATTCCCTAGCAAATTTTGGCCACTTTTGGTATGGAAAGGCACTGTTTGGCTAATTTTCCAAGAAAATTCTCCATCTATGTCCAGAATTTCTCCTCCTTATCCTAAAATTAAGACCCACATTCTTGACAGTTGTATAGTTTTGCAGTAAGCTGTAGTCAAAAAACAGCGTTAGTGTCTGGACCTTTCCCTATGATACTCTATTTACTCCTTGTCAGTGATTCTTCTGTTTTTCTGATCTTCATGCCACTGCAGGCTTATTCAGGAAGCAGTCTGTGTTTTATTCTTCCCTACTGACTAGAATAGAACAGGAAAAAGAACCTGACTCTTTAGGAAGATATTTGCAGTACCTGATGAAGATTTGTCATTTACAGTCATATTCAACGAGGAGTTTTAATCCAGTTTTCAAATATTTTCTTTATTTTTATCTTGACACTGTATTATTGCAGTTCCTTAATCAAAATGCCATGTGGTGCAACATTAAAAACCCTACAGAAGCAAACTGAATAGCTTCATTTCCTCCAGCAAACACATTTTAAATTAATCAAAAAAGGATTAGCTTGGAAAGATCTATTTTTTCTTTTAAGCCATGCTAATTGACATTAATTAAATTACCCTCTAACTCTTTATTTATTGAGTGTCATATCAGCCATTCCAATATTTTGCCTGGGATCAGTGTCAGGCTGAGGGCTGTAATTACTCCAGTTGTTCCTTTAATCCCCTATGAATATTGGCAGAACAACTCTCTTATTAAGCACTTCAGCCTTCTCTGAATTGCTATTGACAGTTCTGTAGCTGTTATTCACACCTGTGTTAGCTTTTGCCTCGAGGTGGCCCTGTTGGAGTCTCAGTGTTTGCGTATAAGAATTTCTGACTCATCACCCTCCTGTTTCCTTCCATTTTGTTGCTGTCTTTTGAAAAGCATTTTGAATTATTTCTTGGTTGACAGGCAGGGGCCCTTAGTGTATTAGTGGTGAAATTCCCCTTGGAGTGATGCAGACGCACTGCAAGAACTGTAGAGGAAACTGGGAAGCCCTTTTTAGCTAGGATTGTGTGTGTAAGAAATGTACTTACTGAAAAAAGGTCTGGGTAGGAGGGCTGAGGACCAGAGTCCAGTAGTCGGAGTGAAATTAGTCCCTATCCAGGATGTACAGAGCGTAATTTCAATCCATGAATGTTTTCATACCATTTGGTTCTGGATCTCCAAGCAGAGCTAAACTCACACCCTTTAAGAGAGCAGTCCCTCCTGGTAAATGTGTACTGTGTGCTCTGGGAATTAGAACATATGGGGGAGTGTCAGGGGAATCCTTAACACCCATAGCATCCCATTTCTGCCTCCTCTAGTATATCTGCTAGTAGCAGACAAAAATACTTTCCAACAGGCTGCACTAGGCACTCGTATGCATGTTTCAATATTTTAATTCAGCTCTCTTAAACTGCTAGCAGTGAAGTATCCTTCTAAAGGTGTCTTTTTATCTTGCATTTATCCTGTACTTCTAAAAGATCTTTTTTTTTCCTCAGTTTTAGTAGCACAACATCCATGTAAAAATGTCCGGTGCCCCATGGCCAAGAGCACACAAAGCCCCCCAGCCCAGCTAACGCAGCCACAGGGAATTGCAGAACTGACTGAAAGAAAAGGACACAGCTCAGCACGCAACCCACATAATCTCTCAGGCAGAGTGTGAGGGCACGTAAAGACACTCCCGAACTCAAATATGTCTCCACGAGCACAACGACACGTCTTGTGGGGAGAAAAGAAGCATTCCGTGGACAAAGACACCCCTGAGGAAAGAGCTCTAATGAAACCGGAGTGGTATTAAAGATGTGCCTGGTTGGGGTGCTGTAGCATTGTTATTCATTTCAGCAGCGAGAAACAGCAGCTGAATGCATTCATCCTGAAGCACTGCAATTCACTCAAGCACATTGCCTGCTGTAGCCTTTCAGGTTTCTGTCCAGTGCAGGCTTGCCCTATTTCCGTTGCCTTTCATACAGTGCACAATCCATTTAGGGATTTATAGCAGCTTAGAGGCACATGTGCAGTGCCTTGCCTCTATCTGATTTTTATTCTGTGATAAGAAGGCTTGGGGTCATGGGTTCATTGCCACTTCTTCCTGTCATTCATGTTGCATGGAAATCTAATTATTCAGTAGTGTTTATGATTTCTTGAGGTCCACCAATGTCCTCATCACTATTTGGAGAAGTCCCAGGGTTTGCCACGAAGAATCTGCTCTGATGCAATATTATAAGCAAGGGGTGCAAGAGAGGCCAGAGAGGAGCAGGGGCATAAAAACAAATATGATAACAAAGCACAAAAGCTATTTGCAGTAAAATCCTTGGCCAGTATAAAGTGGCAGGATTCCTACCCTGGTGCACGCTTATGCCAGCACATACATTGATCTTTAACATTGAAAACTAAAACATTCTTGTTTGGACATTTCCCCTTCCCCACTCTTGCCAACAGCTCCTGATCTCTGCTCTCCACAAACGCAGTACATCGAGTTACAGATTGGGAAAGTGTATTTGCCTCTTGTGCCTGCAGAGGAAATGTTTTCCTTCCCTTTCTGTGTGGGATCCTTTAGTTTTAATCATCCCAGTGTAATCTCGTCTCTCGTCCTCTCAACTTCCTGGAAAGTTTGCTTTCAAGTCATGCAAAGACCAGAGCTACGAGTGCTATGAATAGCAACCAGCTCTGCTGACACCATCATAGTCAAACTCAGTGGATATGACACTTATCTCTAAGTTGTTTAAATTCTTTTAATCATCTGTACTAATATCCTCCTTGGAGATGGTGCTATATGCAACAAACATGAAGGATCCAGGTGACATATTTCACCTTACACAGGGCAAGAATGGATCTCCTGTGAAAGTCCCAAAGAATGGAAGTATACTTGTTAACAAGGGACACAAGTAATACATTCAGAAACCCCACTAACTCCACATTCAGCCTGATTTTTAAAGTCTCTAACAACACCCATGGTTGAAGGCACTAAAGTAAAAAACTATCTGACCACTGCGTCCTGGAGACAGAGCTGCATGGGGGAAATAACTTTCCAGAAGTCAAACAGCGTCCTATCAGGCACACATGTACACATGCTCCTCCAGCTCCTGTAAACATAAATCACATCAAAGGTACAGTGACATATTCATCCACATTTACATTAAAAGCTTTTAAAGGCAGACACCCATTTGGAAAAGATTAGAAAATGTAAATTCTATGGGCTCTTTTATGTGTGGCTGCTGCAGTCTGATTATAGCTACAGGTGTATTTACACAGTTTATACTGTGTATTACTGCTCTGTTTGAAGCTTTGGGTAATTAATTAAACAAGAGAAGGCCTGGTTCATGATTTGACTGGAGTTATTGCTGTGGCAGATGCTTACACTGCATTGTGCCTTGTCCTCTTGGGCACTGGAAGTACTCCTGGTTTCCTATGGTGGCTGGTGGTTTATGTGGCTGTTTCTTCAGACTGGATTTCTGCTCCTTACAAGTTCAGCACCTCAGTATGCAGCTGACTCAAAGGCAAAATGAAGAAGTCTATTTTTGCTTCTATGTCCTCATTTTGGAGATAGATGGGTTATAAATGGAACTGGTCTAACGGTTGAGTTTTCTGTAGTCAAATGGAAAAAATGTATCTTTGGCTGGCTCAAAACTTGTTTATTTAACAGATTATAATAATACAGTTGGGTCAAATGGAATGAAATGTTTACTTTCATGAAGGTTTCTTATCATCTTTTGTTAATGAAAATCCAGGAAATATGGGACTCTAGTCTCAAGCAGCCTGGGAAACCTCATTTATATAACCTCAATAACTAAGTAAAAGCCCAAGGTCCCATTGAACTCCTCTGAGGAACTAAGTGACCAAGTGGTAAAGCCTTGGAGCAGGGAAAGCAACACCAGCTGGTGGGTGTTGAGCAGGCCCCTAAACTGAGCATAAGCGTGGGGCAACATCCCTGGGGAGAGGCTGCCAGGGGCAGCTGCCTTCCAACACGAAGGAGTCAAACCTTATTCATTTCTGCTGGAGCAAGAACTCTACATTTTTTACCTTTCCTGTTCCATATCATTTGTTTCAGCTGCCTGAGATGTGGGGGGTTTTCTGGTTTTTCTTGTGGATTATCATTTTCATTCAGCTCCTACTCTACCACAAATAAACCTGGTATCCCCCTTCAAGCACAAGAGCATTCCAGGAAAGATGGCTTCAGCCATAAAAAAGACATAGTTGGTCTTTCCTACTGTGAAACTCATCATTGCTCATTTGACTTCATATTTACAGTCCACCCGACATCTTGATCTGTTCATGGATCAGCTACTGACTGTTTGCAAGGGATTTGGCACAATCATTTTATATTTGGGTGGCTGACTCCTGCCTGTAGAGCTGGTATTACAGTTAGGAAAGTCAAGGGAAAGTTAGAAAGTCAGCAATATTGTAGATTTCAACTCACATTTTAAAATTTACTCTGAGATCTGGTGAATGTTGCCAGGTGTGGTTAGAATACTTCTGTTATTACTTAAGAATACTTCTGTTATTACTAGTTGCGAATTTGGAAAGCAGAGGGTATCTTTAATTTTCTATTTGTGAACACTCACTTGATGGGTGAGCAGGAAAAATGCCGAGGGATCATTGAACCAAATAAAACTAAAACAGAACTAACATTTAAAATATTTTTACATAAATCCCTAGGACCTTGCCCCCAGATGTATCAGCTGATAAGCTTGAGTATTAGAGTCATTTAAGGAGACATCAGTCAGCTCACAGCTGGGTTACAAACTGTAAAAACATACAAACTTGTTGAAAATACTGTTTCCTGCAAATTATTCATTCTTTTCTTGTTTGGTATCCAGAAGACTTCTGTTTTCTGAATGAAAATAGTGCCATTTCTCTAACATACAGTCGTTCTCATGGAGGATGCAGGCAAAATTCACTCTCCACCTACTCAAGCTCAAGATTAAGCAAAACCTGAGGACAATGTTTAATAACATATTTTGTTCATTTTTTCTGTTTTCTTTTCTTTTTTCATATATAAGGCACAGAGACACCTTTTATAATTTTTTTTTTTTTTTTTTTTCCCCACCCCTGAGTATTTGAATTTTTCACATTTGTTCTAATTGTCATATGCCAAATTTCCACCGTTTTTCCTCTGGAAGAATCAGGAAGAAATAGTTCTGGAAGTGACACCGAGAAGTAGTGTAGACTAACTTTTGGTCCGAAGACAAGATCAGCTATATCTGTCTTAATCCTTTCTGATAAATCTTGGTTGGTGGAATGAAATTTCAGTGGCTCTCAATGTGCTGTTCCTGTGGATCCCGAGGCAGTGTAGTAAATGCTCACTGAAGTCAATAAAGCTACAGCAGCTTAGACCAGGTAGAAATCTGCTCCCCAGGGTTTTTAGAAAGGGCTTTCATGAATAGAGATAGGTGACTTGACACACTGATCTAAAATAGAAATCCATAGGTAACAGGCAGAGACAAGGCTGGTGGCATCTGCGGGGCAATATCTCCATGGTAAGGCACAAGTGGGACCAGAGCTGCAGAGATGCAGAGGAGAGGGAGAGTAAATATGGAGCTGTAGGTAATGCAGGGGTGAGCTCCAAAGAGATGAGCAGTGCCCCTGGCTGGCTCCACTGTGTATTTTTGCCCATGCTGTTTTATTTTCTTTAGCACCAATGAGGGTTTTGTGACCCAGCACACGAGGCCCCAAAGCGATCCCGCAGCTCTGTTGTGTACTGCTCTCATTTAGCAGCATCCCTCCAAACAGCCCTGTGCAGCGAGGAGAGCTATCTCGCCCATTCTGTCCTCCACCACTTCTGCATACTAGGATACTTCCCAGAGACCCTGCTCAGCAGAGCAGTGAGGTGCGTGATGCAAGTCAGGAAAGCACTGACCACTCCAGTCACAGTACCACTGTATAACAATGTAGAGAAACACGCAGGATCAAAACACTGCTTGTAGAGCTAAATGGAAATGAGTTTTTGCTGGAAACTGATACATGTTTATTAACACTTTTCAATCTATTGCAATGTCTGTAACAAACAGCACTGCTACACAGATAAGTTACGTGATTAGAGTCTGACTAATGACACCTGCCTGACCGACTTCACTACTTCGGTTAACCAGGCAGAAATATATATATATGCCATACCCCACAGGTACTTGAAAAGGGTTCAATTTAAACCAATTAACAAAATAGTCTGTTTGGACAAAAAATAATTGTTCTCTGAGAATACGTGAATTCAACACTGCTAGAAAATCCCTGCCATCTGACGTAGAAGGATTTATAGGTTTAGTGGAAATTGCTTTCCCCACTGTCCAGATTAAATACTGCAGGATGATTTTTTTGTATGAGTAAACATCCTTCCAAGAACGATCAGACCGATAATGTCTTAAAAAGAGGAACAGGATCTACATTTTGGTTTTCTTCTTTTTGTATGGACTATTTCTGGATACAGAACCTTCAGGTTACATGTTGACTGTCCATAAAATGCATTTTAGCATCTTCCTCCTGTTGTGGGGATGGGTTTTATCCACTGAATGCAGAGCCCACAGACCAGGAAAAGAAATACATGAGGTATACAAAAAAGGCAGGTAAGTCTCATTTTGTTACATTCAGATAGCTACAGTATGGACAAATGTAACATTTCAGGTGAAGATATAATGGCTAAGAGATAATTAAAATTTGCATTTGCAGATTGCGATCTTTCTGTCAAAAATATTTGTTGTTGCTGTTTTTGCTAATGGATGTTTTTAATGCATTTTCTACAGTGAAAATCATTGCTCTCCTCCCTCCAAAAATAGGTTTGTGAGGTATCTAAAAGTTTGAAAGGGTGCAGAAAAAGAAGCATTCATTTATATTTACTGTGGTTAAAATGTGGTAGAGTATTTACATGAAAGCGGAGAGGAAATTTAGGTCCATGAGGACTGTTGCATTCACTGAAGATTAGATTGACTTGAGATCTCAAAAGAAAACATTCAGAATTTCTTTTATTATTCCCATACCATTTGTTTTATAGAGTTTTTGAGAGGAAAAAGTTAAAGCCTTTCTGCAAACTTCAAGGCTATGGTCAGTTATTAGAGGAAACAAAAAGAGCTTTCAGTATTGATTTAACATACTAAAAATTATTTAAAATATTTCTATTCTCTCTCTTTTATGCAAAGACTGTGACATTTTGCTCTCACTATCTGCAGACAGCCATTTTAGGAGGTTTTGGGTTGAGGAAGGTCTTTTGCTACAACTGATCTCTGATTACTTATATTTTATTTGCTGAGTATTTGGAACTTTGCATACGGATTTTTGTATTCAGGCACATAACAAAAAGGGCATCTGGAGGAAAAATCCATTGGACTTTTTTTGAGAATATAGCTGACACATTTAGTTTTCTGTTCGAATGCTGTGTACTTCTGTTTGTGACAGACTGAACCTATGCTGTTTCTGCTTTGCTATAGTCACTGTTTCTGTTCTATAATGACTCTCTGCCATCATCAATACTGTAAAGTGTATGGGGTTGGAAATGCAGGAATGTCACAGTCTTGAGGAATTCAAACCACTCCTGTTACCCTTCAGGACAAATGACTGAAAGGTGGAAGGGATGGCAACTGCAGCGCCTTTTTGTTTTCCTGTAGCCTCTTGTAGCAAGTCAGGGCTACATTACAGAGTGACTGCAGTGTCCCAGTCGGTGCCTGGGGGTCCATGAGCCATTTCATACATAGGAAATGGCTTTGTCAGTGACACCTCTTTCGTGGAGGTAAAACTGACAGTGAATGCAGTGTCTCTGCTCATGATCAGCCCCCAGATCAGGCATTATCAGAGACAGTATGGATACAAGACAGCCATGAAACCTCTGAGCCATTTCATACATAGGAAATGGCTTTGTCAGTGACACCTCTTTCGTGGAGGTAAAACTGACAAAATGAATGCAGTGTCTCTGCTCATGATCAGCCCCCAGATCAGGCATTATCAGAGACAGTATGGATACAAGACAGCCATGAAACCTCTATTTTCACTGAGGCTTCATGACAGTGGCAGCAGACGTGATATGCTGGCTGTAGCAAAATAAAGTGGTAAGAAGCAAGGTACTGCCATTTGACCTGAAGAGTGTCCAGCAGAGGAATGCATACACACAGCCATGTTCTTGTTTAGCATCTTTAACAGAAAATCCCATTGTACCAAACGCTTAACAGTGCCAGTGCAATTAAGTTGACAGTAGAACAAGTCACAGCAGCAGAGTGTTAAAAATATGTGAAAATAGAAAATAAATACCTATTCAGTTCATGTAGGAACTGCCTCTTCACCCATGCTTTGTATATACAGTATAGCTGTGCCAGGACAAACCCATCAGAAAGCCTCGAGGTGTTGTGGCCCTGAGAAGCTGGGCCCACCTCCCTCCCAGTGTGCCCACACTGGCCTTGGAGGTAATCTGTGGCCTATTTCTGCCTCAGTAGAGCAGTACAGATGCTGAGGAGGGCTGACGAGGAGAGAGGAGCAAAGCTGTCATGTGGCTGCAGGGCTGTCCATCAGCGGCATGGTGCCCAGTACAGTGTTTAGTTTTCCCTGTGATGGGCTAGGCCGTGAGAGACCAATGGTTTTAACAGCCTTATGATTTGTAAGGTGAAGAAGGAAGATTATGGTCATCTGTCTGATTTTGTGCTAAGCACAAGCAACAAAGCCTTCTGCATGAATTGTACGCTGACTCTCTAACTTATGATAATAACCTTCAGTGTCAAATAAACTCAGAATAGGATCACAAGTATTTTTTAATTTCAGCTTCCACCCATTTGCTCCTGTTCTATACTAGCTTGTCTCTTCTTCATCCATGTATTTACAGGTGGATCAAGCCCCTTTTTCATCTCTGCTTAGATATATTCAGAAGGTTAAGCTTCTTATATTTCTCAGTTCAGGATGTTTCCCAAGCTTTGGCTCAGTCATTTTCTTGTTTTCCTCTGTCCCTTCACTGCTTTTTCAAGATTGACATCAGGACAGAGTGCAGTATTTGTACGATCCTCATGTAGGTGTTGTACACAGAGTTACTCCTGTCAGCCTCCTAGGATTGTGGTCATGGTCTCCTTTGCAGCCCTGCAATGAGAGATCATGTTTGCCCAACATGACAGGTTATCTGTGTATGGCAAGACACCTCATTTTAGAGATACAGCCAATCCTCTTTGGTCTCATGTGTGGGTGCCTATACATTAAGATGATGATCATATAAGACAGTTTTGAAGTAGGCATGGTTGCTTTGCATTTAAGTCGAAGTCAATACCTTTTCCCACCACAGAATCAGGTCCTGGAAGGAAAACAGAGCAAGAGGGGATGCTATATAACATCAGAAAAAGTTTGCAGTGAAGGGTGCTCCCAAACATTTTTATATTGACTCTGTTTCCCCTCCCTTCAACACTCGGTCCTGAATATCCATTATGCAGGAGAAGTTATAGCAGTTGACTTAGTTACTCCTCTCTAAACACCATTATCTCTTGCTCCATAAGGCTGGGGTAAGGACCAGGATGGAAAACCATCCCTTCACTGCAGCCTTTTATCTTCTGAAGAGAGCCACAGGCCTCCATTGAGATTGCTGGGGCAAACCTCTTCAAAGTGGAAAAGGCTGGCTCCACACCACCACAGGATGCTCAGGGTGGCTTGATTCGCACCCAGAAGCTCTTTAGGAGCACAAAACCATCCACTTGCTCTACTGCCAGGGCTCAGTGCCAGCCACTGGTGCTGGCAGGCAGCACAGGCACCTGCTGTAGAGACCTGCCACCTTGGGTATGCTGCCAGCATCCCACTGTCCCTGACAGACGCGTCCAGCTTTGCTCCTGCTCCTCATGGTGCAGCTGGCAGAGGAAATATATAGGCTTTTAACTTGTTTCTTTGGGTGGTGGTGTTTTGCAAGTGTTAGTTTCTTCCAAGGAGACTCACTCGCTCTCAAATTAAAACTCTGCACTTTTCAGCCCCAGGGCTTGTCCTTTCACCTGCTCAAATCCAGCAGAGCCCACAGCCTTTGCACTCCTGCTGATATGGTGAGTGGGATGAATGGGGACCTGCAGGGTCAGATGTCTTCTCTGTCACAATTTTTGGCACTGCAGGTACCCCAAGGCAGCCATTCTAGGATGAGACAGTCCACAGTGAAAACAGCAAAGTAGATAGCTTTATTACATGGGACTTATTTCGGAGACCTCCAATACTGTAATTCACTGTAAAAATGTCTGTGTGCCAGTCAAAGACTCAGCTACTTATTTCTGTTAATCTCCAGGGCAAATCGCCTCAAAGGAATTTCACTTCAAAGAGCAGCAATATAAAAATAAAACCTTCCTCACCTTGCAGACCTGCTCACAGTTTGCAGTCAGCCATGTGCAAATCCTGCAGGGTTTGCAGAGCTTTGTGCTCCTGTTACATCCACAGTGCCAAAACTCCTACAGGAAGGAGCTGAGATCTGGAGCACTGGTAAGAGGGCCGTCTGCTGCTTTCCCAACTGCTCAGGCTCATGGAAACGCACCAGGCTGCACAGGGGTCACCAGAAGGATACAAAGGGTCACTAAAGGTTACAACATCGTTATGCCAAAGCCTGTGTTGCTAATTAGACTTGCAGAATCTGCTAGAGAGGATGAGCAATAGGGAAAGAACTGGCCTGGAGCTGAGCCCAGGTTGTTCTGCCAGAGCTAACTGCTGGGAAAAAAATCTCTTTTAACACTAAAATCTCCCTGGACAGCATTATAACCACCTTTCAGACAAACAGCTCTCAGCAGAAGAGATTTCATTGTACAAGATCTACAGATCATGTTTGTTTAATCTTAGCTAAGGGACTCGCTTTATGTTTTTAGTCATGTCCCACCATTCCCTGGACATTTTATAATCATTTTGCTTCACTCTGGTCTCCAAACAGCAACTCATTTTCCACTCCTCTAGAGCTCCCTGTCCATGTTTCTATCAGTAAGAGCTATCTTTCACAGCAGCTGAATGACATCCTCTACAATAAGCCCTGCGCTTGTTATCACAGGGTCTCTCTCATGGCCAAAGATCTTTATGGCATTTTCAGATGTGATTACAAGTACTGATAATCTTCCTAAGTGACAGGAACCACCC
This sequence comes from Strigops habroptila, assembly GCF_004027225.2. Taxonomy (NCBI): domain Eukaryota; kingdom Metazoa; phylum Chordata; class Aves; order Psittaciformes; family Psittacidae; genus Strigops; species Strigops habroptila. The sequence goes on from NC_044282.2 coordinate 25,199,934, forward strand.
TGCATCATCATGGCCATGGTTCCTTCCTGGTCCTTTCTCAAAGGTTCAGGTTCATACTGAACATTGGCAATATTAGCTACCTTCCCTTGCTTTTGCTGAATTTGGATAGGAGTTCTGTGTTGTCAGCTCCTCCATACCCGGGCCACATTGTGTGCGAGATATCTGAGCTCTGTAAACCATACATGGCTGTGCTGGTATCCTCACTGAGACTGCCTCTTACAAGTAGGGCAGCTCCTATCTTCTTGCCCTCCTAATGCTTCCTCTGGCTTTATAAGTTCATCCCTAACAGGATTTCTTCCTTTACCTCCCAGCAACCCTTAAGCCATTCTCTTGTCCTAGAGTTTTGGTGCCATATCTTATCTTCAGGATTGACCCTGAAAGCATTTATTTGTATGAACAAAGCTTACTAACGCAAGCTGTCTTTAGATCAGATCTTCAGAGTGCACAATAAGCCTGTAAAATGCCCGTTGAAAGCATTGCCCATAGGAGCACATTATCAGTAGCGATGCAGGAGCACCGCAGCTCCCAAGGCACTGCTTTTGAGGATCAGCAGTTTGTGCTGAGGCTTGACACCATTTGTACCAGCAGTGCTGGGCCTCAGGACACCAAGAGGCCCAGTGTGGGCTTCAGGCCAGTGCAACTGGAGTGTCTCCATCTTCTCTGTTGGTAACTTGCCTTTCCCTTTCCTCCTCTCACCTCCATCTCCTTGACTCCTTTTCTTTCCCCTATTCAAGGTTCTTCCTCTTCTCCAATTTGCTGTTTCTCTTTTGTTGTCCCTGACTTTCTCTGCCTTTCTCTTCACCTGCCTTGGTTACTTGCCCCTAAGCAAATCTCTTGCCCCTGTCACACAGCTCTGCCAAGTTTTTTCCTATTGCTTTTAACTCTATATTATTCTGTAACTTCCTTCTATATTCCAGCAGCTGTTGCTGCTGTCTGTCTTAGCTCTTCTTCCACCTTCCAGAAATCCTTTTCTTCTGTCCAACAGTGCCCGTCTTCTTTATCCTGTTAGACATTAGCGTATTTTTCATTTTTGCTTTGCTATTTCTCCCATTTGCCTTTCCACCCCTGTTGTTCTTTCAAGTAACTTCAATTCCGCAGGACAGCTTTTCTTGGAAATCTTGAGGGTTTTTTTCTCACAACTTAACCAAAAGCGTCCTCTCTCTGCTTATCATTGCAAATGAAGATGCTTTGAAAATTATATTTTCTACTTTCATCAGTATCACCCATCTCCTTTCATCCTTTCTAAAACTTATTTTGGGTTTACACTTCACATAGCTTCCTATCTTTGCTCTGGTGATTCATGGCAGAGCATAGTCTCTACTGGTACTTCTGCAGCTACATTCATACACCCATGTACTGGTCCACTTTACTGGCCCACTGATGATACAATACCCAGTCAATGTTGCTACTATGTAACTTGCTCAGGACCAGCAGCTTCATATTGTCTTCTAGCCCACCATTACTCCAACGTGTTTTATGACCTGGCATGAGGAGACATAACAGGTTTCAAAATCCTATCTGCAGCCCAGAAAAAAAAAATCAAAACACAAAACCAACCAAAAAACCCAAAACCAACCAACCAAAAAGCCCAACAAAACAAACACACACACAAACCACGTACAAAACCCCTAAAACTAAACCAAACCCAAGGATACTGCAAGGCAGTGTCCTCCCTTCTGAGTACATATAAATTGTTTGATTTTCTGGTTTTGGGGTTGGATTCACAACAGAAATGTTCCTGTTGGTCTTTCTTCGAATAACTGCCCAGCCACCTTCCGAACTCCCTTGAGCTTTTAGCAATCTTTTTGATGAGAGTGAATATGACAGCATGATGACATACCGTGTTTGTGTACTTCCTTTCAAATTTCTTCTCTTTGTCATGTGTTATGGAAAGTCTTGAACCAGAGGTTCCTGTCACCTTCACCTTGCCACTCCTGATTTTGTATCATTGCACCATACCACTTGGCTGTTGTCTCCTTTCCCACCCAGAGAGCCTGGCTCAGGCTGCCTTGAAGCCCTCCCCACCGCCAAGCTCGCTCTCTCCTCCTGCTCTGCTCTGTTTTTTCCAACTACGAGCATTGGATATGTGAGATGTGGACATGCCTTGGCGCTACTAATAGCACTGAAATGCTTTCTGTTCTGTTTGCTGCTCCACCCCCAGTAACACCTAACCTCCTGTTTGCCTTTTTGAGTACTGTGGAACATTAAGCTGATGTTTACCAAGAAATAGCCACAATGATACTGACACAGTCTTCCTAAGCAGTAATAGTTGATTTGGAGACTGTCATTATTGAAAGTGCAATGGAAAAATTTAAAGATACAAAGCAATGTACACTTTTCTGAATTTAGTAACACTGAATTTGTCTGAAGTCACTTGGCATCATGAGATTCTGTTGTAATTCTCGACCCATAGTTCTGATTTTGACAGTGAAAACTCCCAATTATTCCTCTGTTTCTTATTTTGTAACTATTCACATGCGGGGAACTTCTGTCTTTGTGACTCTTCGATTTCTTTAGAAGTCTCTGGAAAGGAGCTGCCAACACACTTTTGGAAATGGAGGTGCTCTGTGTCATCTGTGTCATCTCATCTACAAGGTCATTAACTTTTCAGAGAATTCTATTGTATTTATAGTGCATAACATCCCTCAAGAAAGTCAAACTGCCTCTCACTCTTCTTCAATATATATTTATCTGCTGTTTACTGTTCGTGGTTTTTACTATATTTGTAGCTAATTTGTCCGGTGGAGCACTCCGTAGCTTCAAGGAGTCCACTTGGAGCATTTTTTCCAAAGAAGTGGAAAGGTGTCACCTTCCCCTCCTGCGACACCAAGGACAATCTAAATGCTGGTTCAACAGTTTCTTACTTGGCTTTCTTCTGGGTAAAAGCCTGGTGACTTTTAACTCTTCACTTCATTTATTTTAAATCTGCCTCTAGTGCTGTGTCATGAATATTTCTTAACATTGCCCCAACAGCAGAATTGTTGCAATTCTGTATTTTTTGTAGTGCAGACAAATTCCTTAGTTGCTAAAGTTTTTGATTGTCCTTATAAAGACAGAGAGCTTTCATTGCTGTAAGTAAGGAAGAAAAGCACAGTTTCTATAATTAGCTAGTTATTCCCCATTCTCTATTTGTACAACTCTTTCTTGGTACTCCATACAGTTCTTCGTATTCTCTTTTACTAAAATCCATCTTCTTGACATCAAACCTTTTCTCCAGTGTGTTGAGGCTGCTTTGAATTCTGATCCTACTACCCAAATGTCTGTTCCTCTTCCATGCATGAGTTTTATAATTCTGCCATCTGCATTATTATTGAAAACATTGACTAGTAGTTCCCAGGATGAAATTTGTGAAATGTCATTTAATGTCTTTCAAAAATGAACTAATGGCAGTTACTCTAACCATGATCTTTCAACCATGTTCAAAGTCACAGTTTCATCTGAACCATATTTCCCTAGTTTAGTAATGGAATATTAAAAGCCTCACTCAAATCTACTTTTCCTCCTGCTTACACTAAGGTGGCCAGTTACGCTGTCAGAAAGGACATTAGACTGGTTTGATGTCAATTATTGCAAGGATTCGCGTTGAGTGATCTTTATAATCTCATTATCCCTGGGGGGAGCAGACAAGTGGATCGTGAGTTTGTCCCATTTTCTTTCCAAACATCAAAACTCCAACATCCTTCTTTTGTCCCCTGCTTAAAACCAGGTTTTGTGCTCCATCTCACCCCCTCTCAGGGACATCACCCATCTGTGAGGAGCCCTCAGAGTTACCCACTTACAGGTCAGAGACTGTAACAACTGGTGCTCCCTCTGCCCCTGGGGAAGCGCCATCAGCTTCTGTTGACTTAAAATAACTCCAATTTATCTAAATATTCCTTAACATGCCCTTCCCTGATCTGCACTGCATTGTGCTGACATCTGCTTATAAGTCAACTTTTCTTCAAAGACCGGGGCAGACATGAAACCCTCCAGCACATTCTGCATTGCCCCATTAGCTGCTCCCCTTCCCTTCACCCATTTCTCCAGTTCACTTAGCTGAGCCCTGGCACCACACCTGTCTCCTCCTCAGCTGGCAAGATGGACCTCTGTCATGCTCCTTCTGCTCCCTCTGACCTTTCCTTTCAACCTGTATAACGCAAAACCCAACAAACTCACCTCCATTGTATGCGATTTCTGCCACACAGGGAGCCTTTCATTTTTGCAAGATCAGGTACAGTGCCAAGACCACCGGTGGCACAGCATTTTTGAGAACAATCTATATGTGTAGGTTTGTTTCTTTTTTTTTCTCCTTAGCCAGTGTTTATGCCCAGGCAAAGAACAGAGAAAGTGCAAAATGTAAAGGGTGTATAGACATCTGCTGCCCCTGCGTGTTTTGCCTTCTGAGATTGATCTATATTTAAGTATTACTGGATTAAAATGGAGTTCACATTGAATTTTCTGTTGCAATCAAAAATCAGATGGTAGAACAGCTCTGAATCCCACTGTTTCTCAGACTTTGTGATGTGAATATTAAAAATATCCCTCTTTCCCCGTTTCCTTTCATAGATTTAAACACCTACAATAGCAATGGGTCACCTTTCTTCACCATCTTTAAACCTGCTAATCATAAAGACACATGACCCAACATAATTACAAGTAAACAAGGGCTTGCCAAATGTCAAGATAAAATACATTTTGTGATTAATTTTCCTGAGTTTTCAGTGGCTTGTTCACAGCTCACAACTTTGTAACTCTCCCAATCTGAGTACAAATCAGTGTGTTTCTATCCTACATTATCCCTGGGAATGAGTATGTTACACAGCAGATCTTGTCTCCTGCAGTGCATGTTGCTGGGTAAAAGGGCAGCTTTTCAACAGGGCCTTGACTAGCCATAATTTTATGGGCAGATTGAGGAAACATCTCCTGCCAATCTCCTGCCCAGCATGGCATGAAGGCTGTGCAGCACAGTGGGTGCAGGACAGGAGGCACCATGCAAGCAGCCCAGCAGTTTCCATCTAGCAAGAGAGACCCCCAAGCTGAGCACCATGGCATACCTGACAGGGATGGGGAACTTTTCATTATTTTCATTATTTTCCAACTAAAAATCCTGCTGACATCTGGCTCAGCAAGCTCCACACCCTCCCTTCCCTTGCGTCAGTGGCAGGAGAGGCTGTGGATCCACTGCACCACAATGCAGTGTGAGCTGCAGAGCTTGTACCTACAAAGTTAAGCATGTGGCGGTTTCAGAGCATGGGGGGAGAGAGTCCACAGCCTCTGCACCAGAGGAGGGGTGGAGGCATCACCCAAGCATGAGATAAGCAAAGAGTAAACAGGCACTGGGTGTCTCTACCCCAGTTGTCAGCTTTCTGGGGTGGCAGGCACCTCTGCTCAGGGTGGAGGTTCGGAGTCAGTTGCTGCCAGAGCTCCCAGCCATAATATTGCTGATGACGCAAGTAACCAAAGGGACAGAGATTATGCCACAGCCATATGTCAACGATATTTCCTGAGACAGGATCTGTTCTGACATCTCTTCTCTGATCTGCCATCCTAAGATTACCATAAGGGATGGAGAGGACAGGCTAAGAACTTCATGAAAGCTAATAATAATAATAATAATAATAATAATGATAATAATAATAATAATAGTATTAGCCCAGTTTGCCAAACCCACCAATACAACTCCTCAAGGATGTCATCCCTTGGACCCAGGAAAGACCATGTGAATCTGGTTCCATTACTTCAGCAAGTTACTTTCACTTTTCTCTTGAGGAAAATACATCAGATCTTGTTTTTTTCCTGAAGAACTGAAACCGTATCTTGATTTGACTCCCTAAGGAAGAAACGTTCTCAGATCCTAATGAGATTATTCTAATAAGAGTGTAGAATAGGTCACCATCTACTACAGATATATCGCCTCCCATAGAGAAAAGAGGGTATGATTTATAGGTGGGAAGAGTATGCTACATAACTAATTACAAACTAAAATGCTAAGATTGATAGTGACTTCTCTCACAATTGTTGTGGTTACTTCCAGAAGCTCTTATTTTAAAGACGGAGAATACTGTGGGTTTTCTGGTGCACATTGGAAGTGTGGACCTGACACTCCTCTAGCACATGTCCTGAGAAGCCCTGCAACACTTTTTGCTGTTGGAGCGGCTATAAGCGCTATAATAAATCTTGGGCTTTAAAAAAAAAGCTTCAGTCACTTCATTCACCCTCAGTCCCAGCAAGACTCAGCTTCTGGGGCAGAAGCATCTCATGATCCCTTGAAGCAGTGGGGAGGGGGACCTGGAGGAATAATGATGGCTTTGGAGAGGTTGCATGACCCCAGCTGCCATCAGCAGCCTGAGAGCTGATGCTCTAGCAATGCACAGGAAGCACTGTGAATAAAATAAATGCCACTCCAGTTGTTGCTTTTTCATAAAGCATCTCAGTGAGTTCATGAGCCATGAAATGCCTTTCGGCACTGTATCTGTTGGGAGATAAATATTGACATAGCAGTAGGAAAAAAAGTTGTTCATTGTTCAGTGTACTTCACCTCAGGAGTTATCAGTTAGTTCTAAAGACAGCCTGTCACCCCAGCAAAGGCAGGAGCGATACTGTCACACTGTGTGGCTGCAGTGGCAAATAGTTGCGCTGAGCAATCTGTGAGCAATACCTGGACCGAATCTCCCGAGTACAGCTGCCACAAACACTCAGGGACAGCAGATGTGTGAGGGCAAGTCGTAGTGGCATGCCATTGATTCACAGCCTGAATGGGCAGGCTAATGGGCTCCATGATGGAGCTGCCATTGACCACTTAGCCCGCTGCCATTGACCACTCCCCAGGAACTGGACCAGAAAAGCTATTTATTGAATAGAAAGAAATGAGGCTTCAAAAGGCAGTAACTGGGGAATGACTGTCAACAGGTAAAGAATGTTTTGCTGACACAGGAGGAGGCAGGAAAGTGGGGAAGGCTTGGTAACCTCAGAGCTATGACAAGGGGAATGGGACTGGCAAAAATAAGTGAAGGATATGAACCAAAGCAAAACTGAACACACTCTCTGGAATGTGGGGGGCATTTTGTCATAGAATCATAGAATGATTTAGGTTGGAATGGACCTTAAAGATCATGTAGTTGCAACAGGTCCATGTCCTTCTTATGCTGGGGGCTCCAGATCTGAATGCAGTACTGCAGATGGGGTCTCACAAGAGCAGAGTAGAGGGGGAGAATCATCTCTCTCAGCCTGGTGGTTATGCTCCTTTTGATGGCTTTCTGGGCACAAGCACACACTGCCAGGTCATGTTGAGCTTCTCGTCTACCAAAACCCCCAAACCCTTCTCCTCAGGGCTGCTCTTAACCCATTATCTGCCCAGCCTGTATTTGTGCTTGGGATTGCCCTGACCTATATGTAGGACTTCGCACTTGGCCTCATTGAACTTCATGAGGTTCGCACAAGTACACCTCTCAAGCCTGTCAAAGTCCCTGATTTATTTATCGTGGTTTGTGACAAGGAAATAAAGTTTAGAGGCAATGGAGAATGACCAGGAAGAAATAAGGGGAACCACCTGGGGTTGCTGGGTGCAGAGGATGGGGAGGATTTAGCCACAAATCCTTGATGGCAATGCCTTGAAAGCTCCCTCAACAGCAGGATAAGGTCAGGGCCAACATGAAGCATTAGATAAGCTCTACAAAGAGAAATTAAAATTAGAAATGGCAAGAACACGCCTGCTTCATCCCTGTTTGAATACCAATGTTATTCCTCAACAGCCAAGAGTTTACTAGGGCACTTTAAAGTCATGTAAGTCGGTCAGCTTGTTGCCAGAATCTGCTTATCCCCGAAACACACGAAATTACTTCCTGACAGACAGTGGATGAGAAGCAGGCGACAGCGAGACATGTCAGCAGCAGTCCAAGGGCATATTGACAAGGTAGAAGATTCCAGAAAGTGCATTTTGCATTTGCAAGTGCATTTTGCTGCATGATGCCCAGGTCCAAGAGTGCCAAAGAAGCTGCTCCTCGCAATAGCAATATTGCTGCATGGCCTAGGGCCATGTGTTCCGCCTGTGGGCTTCCCAGCTTTCCTCTGGGAAGAGCAGAAAATATCTCACTTGGCCAATGCTTCACTTCAGTCAATTATACAGCCCAGTGTGCCCACCCCTAGTCTGGGAGATGCGGAGCTTGTCTGCTTCTCTGTGCAGCAGAAAGATGAATTTCCCTCCAGTGCTATCGGCTTTTAGAGCATTCCCAGCCCCGGGAGAAATCATTCTGCATAGCCTGGGTTTGGCCACTGCTCACCAAAGGGATGATGGTGCTCAAAAGTGCTCAAGGTAGTGACACAAAAGGAGTTTTGCTCCTGTATCTTCAGAGGGATTTGAAATGTATGTTAATGGGCAAAAAGTCTCATTAGTGGAGTTGATTAGAGTTAGTTTTAATTACAGAGAGAAGCTAATTTTTTTTAACTTTTAATTAAAGATGAGTTAGAACTGTTAAATATTTAAAACGTTACTTTTGCTCAAGCTAGCATTTACATTGCTAAAAGCAATAATCTTTCCTGTAACGATAAAGTAAAATGTTGGCCAAACACCAGAGAGGAGTTTTCTTAGCAGCCAGCTGGGAGACAGTATGAAACCAGAAACAAGGTTTTTACTTTTCCCCCCCCAGAATACTTTGAAGAGGTTTTGTTCTCATGAACATACGCAGCCACCTCTGGTGACTGGATGTAGCTCTGTACCCTCCACTGGCAGAGGCTCCTGGGCAGCCCACCCTGGCCGGTGCAGCGTGTTCTCATTCCAGGGCCCCTGATGGTGCCAGCCGTGGCTGTGGGAGGAGGGAGGCGAGCTGCCTTCCTGGGTCCTTTGCCAGGCAGTCAAAAACAGTGGCATCCCACCCTCCAAATTCATCACTCCCCTCCATATGCCCTGTCCAGCCGCAAGCCCCCTGCCCGTCTCCCCCTCCACACCCTCCGCCATGCCACGACTGACACTTGTCTTTGGTAAAAAAGTAAAAAAAGGTAAGAGCCATTTCACACATGTGACAGAAAGTGACACCATGGGGTCCACTGCTTCCTGCTGCACTTCCCTCCTGATGCCCTCGCCTCCCGCCCATGACTGCCTGTCTCAGCGCTCCCTTTTCCTGTTGTTTCCATGCAGCCGGCCGCAGCGGCAGCGACGGGAGGCTCACGGCGAGGGACACAAACAAGGCAGGTAGGTGAGACCCTCCGGTGGCTGCTGCCTGCTCAGCCCTCCCTCCATGCATCCCTTCTGCAGAGCTGAGCCCCCCCCCCACGGGCTCTCCGTCACATCGCTCGTCCCTCTGCCACTGCCAGGGAAAAAGCACCTGAGTACAGTCAAGCCTGCTCACATGCTCACAAAGGTTTTGCCAGTGACCTGCTAATATCTCTCCCTCACCTCAGCAGGGTATTAATCTTCCCCAGTATATGCTCACAATGCCTATGGGTCTTGCAGAGGCTAAATTAAGCCTAAAGCAGAAGGTGGTGACACCTTTTAAAATGCCTGAGGGTTGATTCATGACTAGAACTCACTAATGGAGGTAGACGACTTGCTATTCCTAGGAATTATTAAACTGAGACTGAGCATCTTTCTAAGATACTCCATAGTCCAGACAAAACTCTGGGCTTGAGAGAGGAGTCACTGGTAACACCTCTTAAGTATTTGTTAGGAAATTGTTATATTGGCTTCTTGTGGTACAACTGCCCAAGAGTCTGTGAGAAGTACAGCATGGCAAAGCAGTCTCATTTAGGAGAAGCTTTATCTCAGGAACATATTGCCCATCAAGCTGCTTTTTTTTCATTTGATCTGTTTCTGTTTTGTCTTGTGTTTGTTCAGACAAGTGCCTCTCCGACCCCGCCATCTTTTCTTAAACCAGCAAAACCTTTCCTCCTGTTTCTGAGCCCTCCTGCTGCCCAAGTGGCTGGCGCATGCAGCTTGCTCTGGGGGCAACAAGACTTCCCCTACGTGATGGAGCAACCAAGAAGCTGCTGCCACCACCATTCCAGCCCAACACTGGGGGAGTTGAACAGCATTTTGCACCTTGGACGTGGAGGAGAAGCAGAGCATCCTCTGCCCAGCATTTGGTGCAACTCCAACAGTTTCTGGAATGACCCAGGCTCTTTATGCTCCTTTTTATCCTCGTTAGAAATCTGGGGCAGGAGCTAATAATTTTATCCCAAGTTAGGGGATGGCCTGCCTCCTGGCCTGGTTCCCAGCCTGTCTCCATTTTGTTCCTGGGCAACAGCCAGTAGCTTATTTGGTATATTGTTTCCCTAATTCCTGGCCTCATGGCACATCACAACTCAATGTCAGAAATGCCTCCCCTTGTTTCCATTTCGCCACTGACCCACACACACTGTTCCTCCAGCCCACACCTTGAATGATTGTCTCCAAACTGTGCTATAAGCAGGCATAATCTTACAGAGACAAAATGTCACCAAACAAATGTTTTCTCAGTGCCGGAATTACCACAGGTGCCTAAGCTGTATGGTGACTGCAGGAATCATTTACTAGTGACACACTGTCAGCCACCGCAAGCAATAGCATGATTATGGTCTATGCGGTAGATGGTCTGAGGGGTAATGGAGCGAGGCGGGTACACACTTCTCACAGGCACTGCTCAGGGCTCACAGCTGTGCTTCTCTCTTCCTGGTAGCCTAATCCTAAAACGAAGCCCTGACATCACCAAATCTCCCCTGACAAAGTCAGAGCAGCTGCTGCGAATAGATGACCATGACTTCAGCATGAGACCAGGGTTTGGAGGTATGAAAGGTGCACATTTGTCATTGTTCCTGTTTTACACTGTCACTTCTTTATACTGTAACACGTACTCAGGTGAACAAGCAGATTGACAAGCAGAGCATTTTACATCTCTAATTTTCGCCATTTTGCATTGTGACTTCATGACGTGCTTGGGACTACAGGGATGCAGTGGTATAGCCTTCTTCCTTGGATTAGCAACTACTGTGCTCAAAGGCATGGAAATGTGATTACAGACAATATAATATTCCTGGTATTCAGTGACACTTTCTTCTGATATAAATCTGCAAATACACCTTATGTTTATTCCTGGATGATGGGAAATTCTAAGATTTCACCTTACCACAGTGGTGTGTGTGCATAATCAAAGAACTTACCATGTCTACTGACGTGGCCGCTTCATTTGTAACTCAAAAGCAAATATTTTTACTGCCATGTGTTAATGCTTGCTCATAGTTTTGTGGTTGTGTGGCGGAGCAACCGAAGCTTTCAGGGAAATGGATGAAGGAGAACACATTTTGTTTCAGCCCATCAGATTAGAGAAATGTTGTAATTTATCTACCCTTTCTGGCTGACAGATGGCCATTCAAATCCAGGATACCATTATATACTCTGATGGAAGAAGATTTTAGTGCTAAATGCTCAATATACCAAATACCAGCATGTTCAATTAATTTAAAAAGGTTTCAGTTTCATAGCAGTCTGCTAATGTGAGTATTATTTGTCTTGACAGATCTCCCCTACTGTAATTGCCAGAAGCATACAAGGGGTAGTTAAAGCCTTGAGGAGGGGAAAAAAGACCAAAATCCCTATTACATGGAGTCACAGTCAGAATCCTGGGGAGCCCCAGGCTCAGTGGCACATGCCTGTGTCCTGCAACACATCCTCTCCTGTCACCCTGTCTTTTCCACAGCTGAGCAATGGGTGATGTGAAAGCCAAATACACAGAATAGCTAGCTCTCAGGGGTGTTATTAGCCAGAGAGGGAAGCAGAAGTGAGGGAAAAATTTGGAGTAACTCTCCCACATTCCCTTAGCTGTGCCAACACTGCTGTCCATGTAAATGGATGTTCAGCCAGGCACGTGTCTTGTGAGCGCTAGAGCTAAAAGCAATGAAAACTGCTTTTAAATTTTTAAGGGACACATGTAGGATGACACAATAAAAAGACAAAGTTGGTAATAAGTCAACCTTATAGCTGATTTTGGTTGTTATTAGGTTTTTGCTATGAATTCCAATCATTCCTACTTCCGATTGGTTTACTGTCATTTCTATTTCATACTGAGCATCTATTTTTATCTCTAAGATATGAAAGCCAGAGGATTACTTTGTCTCACCAGGTTTGTATTTTGCAAACTTTTAATTTTTTCCCCCCAGGCCCTGCAATTCCTGTTGGGGTGGATGTCCAAGTTGAAAGTCTGGACAGCATTTCTGAGGTGGACATGGTAAGAGTCACAGAAGAGCTAAGGTCAGATGGGACATCTGGAGACTGCCTAGCCCAAACCCCTGCTGAGAATAGGGCCAGCTAGAGCAGGCTGCCTGGGTTTGTGTCTGTGGGATTTGAGTACCTCCAAGGATGAACACTCCACAGCCTTTGAGAGGCAGATTCATGTTTGATCTGAATCTACTGACAATTACTTCTATTGACCTCACGCTACCATTTCATCTGCCTTTAAGCAGAAGGCAGAAACCTGACATTTTCTTTTCTCTAAGACAAAATGATACAACACCGCCAAGACTGCCGCAAAGGATTTGGGTTTTTACATTTTCTGAAGAAGTGATAACACATTTAAAAGTTCTGAGAAGACCAATTAATGTGCTGGTTTTAAAGAACTTTGATATACTGCAGACACAGGCTCACTTCAGCCATGTTCTGAGGTGGTCAGGGGCCAGCTGGCTCCCAACCAGACGTCATGTAGCCATCCCAAGGGCAGCACTCATTCAGACTGCTAAGTCCTGTTCTCAAAGGGCAGCCAGAATGAGCTCTTAGGGGAGAAGTTTCTCCAGAACTTGCCTCTGGTCCATTAGCACTTTTATCACCTGTCCTGGGTTCAGCTATACCATGACATCACCCCAGCCATGTACTGGGGACCGGCATAAGGCTCTGTTGGTTATTAGGTTTTTGATATGAATTCCATTCTTACTATATCTATCTTGTATATATGTATACTGTATCTTCACACTAATATTGAAGTAGGATTTGAGGGGCATGCAGGACTAATGCTGGTCTCTACATAGGATAAATTCTGTACTGAGTCTCTGTTCTTCATTTCCTACCATACAATTAGTAGTGTAAAACCAGCCAGTTTTCAAAGGTTCTGAAAGTGGTGCAGATTTTGGTCTTGATGACTTTTGCTGGAGGGGCTTTTTTATCACAAAACACTGCTCAAAGGTGTTATTTCTGCAGGACGTTTTCCATGGGAAGATTTTCCATGCATTCATGACATATAAACAACAGCCTATGCAGAAGAGCAGGAGCACAGAAGGGGAACAGCTATTTCAGCTTTTGAGTGAGCTGGGTATCTACAGTCAACCAATGACTTGCAGGGTACATCAGGGTTGCAATGCTGAGGCACATAAGGGTGCACGTTCCCACTAGCCCCAGGGAGCCCTTCAGTTGTCCTTTCTGTCTCTGGTGCTCTTGGCATCCTGACTGCCAGCCATGGGGACTCTGAGATTTCACCTCTCCTGGGACAGTCCAAGCCCTTCTGGTTGAAGAGAAAGCTTGTGAATGTGGCCAGAGAGCCCCTGAAAATCTTTGGAAGTTGCAAAGGGAAAGAACTTAACATTGAAGATTTTAAAGTAAAAATAAAGCATCAAACCCACTCATTTTTTTAAGCAAGTGTTATGATTTTGAACAACTTCCCTTGGTTTTTGAATACTGCCCCTGCACATCATGCTGCAAACATCCAGTAATATGGGAAAAACACTGTATGGCCTCAGGTAAAAAAACCATTCTGGGTCAATTTTGGCTGTTCACAAAATAATGATGGATAAGACTTTATATTGTCAGAATCAATTCATTTTAACTCGTGGAGCTTTATAGAAAAGGGCCATAGTTTTTTGCAAGACCATTGCTTGCTTTTTAAAGAAGAGAGAGCAGTGACAGAGAGAGATATTCAATCTGCACTAAATTTAGGCTTAAGGAGTTAAATATATCAATGCTTCCTTTTTTTCTCCTCCTTTCTGACTATTTGCAAGAAAGTGATAAAATAATTGAGGACATTCTAAAATTTCATAAGGATGTTAAAAATCAGATTTAAAAAGTTATAAATATCTTCTATGGGCCAGAGGCTCTGTGTCCTGGTTTCAGCTGGGATAGAGTTGATTTTGTTCCTAGTAGATGATGCAGTGCTGTGTTCTGGCTTTAGTCTGAGAACAACGCTGATAACACACTGATGATTTAGGTGTTGCTAAGTAATGCTTACCCTGATCAAGGACTTCTCAGTCTCATGCTCTGCCAGGGAGGAGGGGAAGCCAGGAGGAAGCAGAGACAGGACGCCTGACCCAAACTAGCCAAAGGGCTATTCCATACCACAGCACGTCATGCCCAGTATATAAACTGGGGGGAGTCACCCGGAAAGCCCAGATCGCTGCTCGGGTCGGGCTGGGTATCCATTTGTGGGTGGTGAGCAATTGCATTGTGTATCACTTGTCTTTCTGGGGTTTTATTCCTCTCTCTTTTTTCATTTTCAATTATTATTAAATTTTACTTTATTTCAATGCTTAACCTCCTCAATCCATGGGGTTTACTTTTTTTTTTTTTTAATCTTTATAAATCATTTCCAAGAATTACATTGGCCTCTAGCAAAACAATAGCACAGGCTGCAACTAACAAACCACTTTTACTGAAAAAAGACTGCACAAACCCCCATATTTCAAAATGCTTGGAAAGTGCTGTAGAGAAAAAATTCAAATGTCAAATAATTAAAAAAAACCCCAACACCCCCAACCCATCTGACTTCTACCTGAGACACCAGGGCTGACTTGTGAGTCTTAGACACTTCCCTCAGTTTATGAGCAATATATTATGCTACACAGAAATTGTGCTTATAAACACTTGTGTGTGAGCTTATCTTCAGAAACGTGGGGGCTTCCTTTGAAACAAGGAAAAAGGCAAACCCAAGTGTACGTGCCTCTGCGGTCTGACTCCAAATACAACAGAGCTCAAAGAGAAGGAGCATGCCTCAGATCTAAGAGTACAATGTGTGAGGAGAAACACCACAGAAAAAACTATTTTGGTCAAATACCAAGTCAAAAAGAATTCAGTGCTGGAGGAAGAGCTCTCATTACAACACACTCTTCCAGCTGCCTGGGGGATGGCAGTTGCCGGAGCAGCATGAAGGGCAGTGCAGGCAGCAAATGCTTCTTCACAATTGGGTCCAGAAATGCGGCATCCTATGGGATTGTGGGATTAAGTGGTCGGCAGCACTCTCCACCTACTGCTGCCTCAGCATGTCTGCCTTTTGGTCTCTGGAGTGGCTGCAGACATCAAAATGCAATGTTTGCGTTTCAGAGGTGGATTCACCGCCTGGATGGCCTCTGATTTCTGAATCCAGTAAGTTGGTCTGACTTGGGGAATAAACAAGCTGCAGCTAGTCGTGTCCCCTGCAGCTCAGGGGATGGATGTTCCTTCAGCTCGTGATTTGTCCCAGAGAGGAGAAATCACTGCTATTGCGATAAAGTGTATGCTGTGACACAAGCCTGTTCGTTGCAGGACTTCACCATGACGCTTTACCTAAGGCACTACTGGAAAGATGAGAGACTGTCCTTCCCCAGCACCAACAACCAAAGCATGACCTTTGATGGCAGGCTGGTGAAGAAGATCTGGGTCCCTGACATGTTCTTTGTCCACTCCAAGCGTTCTTTCATCCACGACACCACCACAGACAATGTTATGCTGCGGGTCCAGCCAGATGGGAAGGTACTTTACAGCCTCAGGTAAAGCTGCATTCAGTCAATGGGAGCTATTAGTGGAGTGAGAGAGAAAGTAATTTAACTGATTCCTGTAGTGTGTTTTTGCATGACTTCATACTAAAAAAAAGCATAAAAAAGAATGAATGTGCTGACTATCCACCGACATCTGAGTCCCTATGCAAGTTCATTAAGCGCCTGTCGCAGGAAGCCAATTTCAGTGCCAATGTTGCTGCTTTCACCGGTGTCCCTTTGCCTTTTGTGCATGTTTATCCCTGCTCCTTCTGTCAGAAAGCTGTGGCCAGATGTGGCAGTCCCCTTGGGGCATCTCACCGGGGACCAGGGGGCTGTGGGGCACACTGATGAAGAGGCAAGGCTGGAAAAGAGCAATTTCTGGTGATAAAAAGAAGTCCAATGCAGCTACAGTTATCCACTATACAAAAAAGTCTCTGGGCCTAGCAAAATGTGCAATTTCTATTCTTACAGGTAATTATGAAGAAACATAAATTATACTGAGTACAACTTGAGCTTTATGATAAGCAACAAAGCACGTAGAACATCCTTCAGCATGTGAAGTGACAAGCTTCAGAGCAAGGGTATATGGCTCCAGGTGATTCACATGTATGGTTAAAGCAATCCAAACACTTCAGCTCTTTCTGCTTTTTGCTCGCTTTTCATGTGAAATGCATGAAAGCTCCTCGACGGGGACATTTTGGGTAAACTTTGTTTTGTCGTCTAGTTTGAGGGGTGATCCCAATCCCAGCTTTCTCCCTTCCTTTTCAACTGGTCGATCAGCTTTGAGAGGAACATAGCTGACCTAAGTCTGAACATTATTAAAGCAGGAATTTTTTCTTTCTGATAACTAACAAACACTTTCATACTTGGAGAGCTTTCATACTTTTATACTAGGTGGGAGCATTTTTCAGCCTCCAAGAGAAACTAAAATCAGTGTTTCAGTTTTTCTTGGCTGCAGCTCCACCCAGTTAGAAAACAAGTCTTGCCAAATGACCCTTAAGAACCTATTAGGGAGGAAATTGCTCTACAATATTCAGATGCAAGAATGTCAACAGCCTCTGCAGCAATGGAGTAGCAAAATACATGCTAAATAAACAAAGCATCAGATGACAGATAATATATTCTGAAGGACAAAAGAGAATGAAAATCTGACTGATAGGAGGTCAGTATCAGCAAGATGCATACATAGGTTTAACTAATGATAAGGTTGCAAAACACATTGCTTGGGAAGGCTGTGGAGATCTTTAAGTGCATTTTAGGCAGCAACCTTAGGAGCGGCAGAGGTAGAGCTGAGCCTGCCATGAAGTGAGGAGATCATCTTCCCAGCCTGCTGAGGTGTTTTATGATTTTATGAAAGGAAGGCAGGCAAATAAGTCCTTGATTCCCTGTGGGGTATCAATTTGACAAGAATTTTCTTGTTCTCTGACATTTTTATCTTCATGTTCGTTGGAGTTCAAAGCCTGAACAGTGTCTACCTTCTCCTTATTAAAGCTTTTTCTTCACTCAGCATATTAGACAAGGTTCAGGTATTCCTTGGTCCTTTACAAAGTTTGCTCAGGTCCTTACTACAATACAAAAGACGATAAAATGACATATTGCTGCATGATACCAATCATCTGCGCAGCAAGCCTTTATAGTGCCTAAAGAAGATGGGAACAGAAGATGAAACTACTCAGTCTTGTGCTTAAACAGTTGTCCTTTAAAAAATGGTGGTGAACGTCTTGAATAGCAAATTGTCAGAGTTTAATTATCTCATTCAGTGGCAACTGAAGGTTGGAGTGCTTGATGAATGCTGGGGAAGTATGAATGCTGGTCTCCCCTTAGGAGCAACCGGGTCATTGCTGCCTGCCTGCCTTTGCTGAATGCCTTTGCCTGTAGATTATATTTTTCCTTGATGTCTGCCTTTTTAAGGTTCTTCACCAGACTTTGTCTCCTCTTGTCTTGGAAACCACTGTAGACCTCACTGGCACCTAAACAACAAGTCTGAGCCAAGCACTTTCACTCAAAGACTATCCAGATGATAGGAAAGCAACATCAGTGAGAGTCCGCACTTGCAGGACTACTAACATAAGGGTTACACTGTGTTTTTATCATTATGTGACAGATGTCTGTCTACCATTAGCACTGCTATAATTCATTAATTCTTTCTTCATAATGACTGATACTTCTATCTTCATTTACTTCCCTGGAGTTCAAGCCAGTTGAGACAAGATTTATGGGTGCTTCCAGTGCAAACACAAAATCATGCTGTTAAAAATGAGATAATCAGACTATAGCAAGACCAGAGCTTTTGATTGATGGGGCAGAGTATTTCAGTGGTCTTTGTTGCAAACGAGCTCCAGTATTGCCTGTGCCCTCTGGTGGCTGATACCCATGTGTGGTCACTGGATTCTCACTGAGCAGCTGGAAATTCAGAGAGCGCAGAGAAAAAAACCTACCTGCATCCCTCATGCCACTAGGATGGCTTTGAAAAAAAGGAAATTATTTTATCATACAAAGCATCCGTTGAAAGCACAAATCTCTGCAGACAGATGTTTGCTGATAGTCAAAGAGGAAGAAGTGCCCTCTCTGCCCTTTCCCATTTTCTCCTCCAGTATTTTTGTCATCTAGTAGCAATTTGCCATGGCCTAACTTTCTAGTCTTGCCTCTTCTAACACTGGTTTGCTGCGACGAAGAAATGGCTTTAAATAAATTAGAATGTCTTTAGCTGAGTGGAAGGTGTTTATTTGCAGTGGACTGTTACTGGCTAGATAGTTAATAAAAAAAACCAAACTCACGGCTTTATCATTTTACAGTCACATAAGAAGACAAGGTTTTAATGGAGTGGGTTTTATTATTCCTAGAGTTACGGTAACGGCAATGTGCAACATGGATTTTAGTCGCTTCCCCCTGGACACACAGACATGTTCCCTGGAGATTGAAAGCTGTAAGTAAAGCAGAGGTGTAGGGGAGACAAGGGCTGCACCCCACGGGCACCCAAACTGTATTTAATTATACCAATAATTATACCAACAATTAAATTGCTGGTACCATTCAGGGGAGCTCTCACCAAAGTCACTTCAACACTAAGAAAAACTCCTTGCCCATATTTTTTCACTGAGATTAGGTGGTGTTCGCAACAATGCATTGCTTTGACAAACCAGCTGTGAGCGCTAGCTTGTCACTGTCCCTGAAAGCCAGGCTGCCCCGCTGCCACCCCATCCCCAGGGGACCTGGGCCACTTCCCTTGCACATCAGCAGTCTCCAGCTGCATCCACTTGCCTGGGTGCCCTCAAGCACATAAATAAATGGCCCTACACCCTTCATCTGCTCATCTGTGGTGCAGAAACCAGGATGGGGCACTGACACTAGTCACCTTTCTCTTACATTTCATACACCTATTAGAGACAAATGCAGCTTATACCCACATGTAGCTCCTTTGTCCCAGGTATGATGCACATATGAATTGGCTAGATTTCAAACAGCAGCATTTTAAACTTCTCACTTTTTAGTAGGTTTTTTCTTCTCCTTCTTAGGATTGCAGTAAGAAATTATAATCTTAATTCTGTTTTAAAATATTTATGTGTGATTTTTTTTCTTCCTGTCTGGGAAGAGCTGCTACTAAACAGATCTGAAAGGATTAACATTACTATATTTCCACGTATATTACAAAAGCAAGACCTGCAATGTTCATGTGTGCACCACAGGCAGAAATTTTACCCGAGATTTTTCCTCCTGCGTGACTCAGACCATCGATAGATTGTTCCTCCTGTTACCCCAGACCATCAATAGATTGTTCCTCTAAGGCTCCTTTCCTTTGCTTCTGGTTTTAGGATGTTTAGAAGGGACAATTTCTCAAGTTCTGATGTGGTGGGTTACCTGACTTCTATATGATGTGTGTGAAATTATGATGCACCAGGCATGAGGCCTGAGGGCTGTGACAAGGAGCTAGTCCACTCCTTGCCACAGACATACCAACCATTGGCACAGCTCTCAGGTGGTGGCATTTGGCCTTTTCAGCCAGAACCTCACAGGTAGCCTGAAAGGTGTGTGGGGACACAGTGGGCTGTGGTGTGACAGCAGCTGGCTCAGTGTACTGCACTGCGGTTCACTTTGCTCCCCTAGACGCCTACACTGAAGATGACCTTATGCTCTACTGGAAGAACGGGAACGATTCCCTAAAAACAGATGAGAGGATATCACTCTCCCAGTTCCTGATCCAGGAGTTTCACACCACCACAAAGCTTGCCTTTTACAGCAGCACAGGTGGGTACCGGAGCGTCTGACAGAGAGTGGGCTGGGGGAAGAAGGGGTGCAAACTGTCCCTCTTGACCTTGGACATGGAGGATTATTCCACTGGGAGTTCTCCCTGTGGCCCGTGAGGCCTGCCTCTTTTCTATGCTGAGGCTGCTGTCCCTGCCACAGACTTCTATCTTGATAGTTACATAGTCTGGAAAGATAATCCTTCTTCAAGATCACACCAAGCCTTAACGCGAATTAAACTCTTCAAGTGAACAGGTTATATTGTCTTCTCTGGAAGTTATGGTCCTGAAAGATGCTTTGACTTTTATAGCTGGTTCCATAAGGAGTCCTTTCTGCAATTATCTGTGGTCATTAACAGTGTTTTTCTAAAAGCAAATGAGGCACTATCCCCCTAATGCAATATCACCTTACTGAAATGACTTTGATATCAGTGTGACTTCTCTTTTTCCTTCTCTCTGTTACACAGGGTGGTACAATCGCCTCTATATAAACTTCACTTTACGCCGACACATCTTCTTCTTCTTGCTCCAAACCTACTTCCCCGCCACCCTCATGGTCATGTTGTCCTGGGTGTCCTTCTGGATCGATCGACGAGCAGTTCCTGCCAGAGTTCCTCTAGGTAAAAAACAACCTTGCAGTCAGCAGATCTGAGAGACAATTGCTGCAGCTGCAGTCTTGACCATCAAGATGAAATCCCCTGTGATAAGCACTGCCCCCACATTGCCTTGTGGCACGGAAATCAGCTATGCCACACATGTGTGCCCCATGCAGGGGACTGGCCCTGGTACAAACTCTCCATCTGCCCTGCAGTACCAGGCAAATTACCTTCCCTGCTTGCACAGTGCAATGTGAGGGATTCAGCTTTCAGCTGAATCCTTCACATTTCAGCTTTTGCAACATCTTTCAGACAGATGAAGCCATATGTCAGAGGAGTCACCATGGGAGCAGAACTGTGATATGGATATAAATCTTCCAAAGCAGGTGCCTTGCCCTTAGCAAAGTGCTGTTTTTGTTTTTGCAGACTTTGAGACCCAGGCTTGTTTCTGCTTACTCCAGGCAACACGCACCTCAGATTTTATTTATTGTTAAAATCCTATTCCTCAGTGGAGAGGATATATAGAGGCATAACAGAGATGGTAAATGGGGTAGTTATCCATGTCTGTGTTTAGAAACAGCATCCATTGCCTTGAGACCTCATTAAAAGCAGCATAAGGGTTTGAGCTATGGCTTTTCGGAAGATATAGGCACTGCCTTTAGCAGCACTTTTTAGCACCCAGATACTTCTGTGAATTCAGTCCTTTATGCTTATATACATCATTTCAACTTTCAAAGGGATCATAAATATGACATAATTAGCCACTGAAATAAGAGGGCCACAGAAAGCCCCCCTCAGAGCCGCGATAACACTGAACTACAGGGGTTCTTGCCTTTGCTGATGTGCTTGTTGTGCTCACCCACGGTGTAACACAGGGCAGTGTTGCCCTGTTGGACCCCATTAGTCTCTGCTCTTGCTGTGGGGAAGGCACAGACCAGGCGTGAGTGACTTCCCGCAAAGCAGGACTTCCTAGGAGCAGATGGAAAATACAGGCCTGCAGAAACTGGTGGAAGCAGTAGCAGCAGCAGATGGGCTTCATGTGTGCCCATGCTGTGGAGGGGCTGAACTAGAAGAGATACTCAGAATCATAGAGTCATAGAATACCTTGAGTTGGAAGGAACCCATAAGGAGCACTGAGTCCAACTCAATGTACTTGTACCCCTCCAGGGACAGACTGTCCTGAAACTGGAGATGGGGTGCAGCCAGCACATGGTCAAAGCACTGCTGCCTGGCCATGTGGTAGGAGCCTGGTGGTGTAGCGAAGAACCAGGCTGGCAACACCCCAAGACCAGAACTAGAGCTGTTTTCACCGAAAAGGCAAGAAAACCCAAGTTAGAAATCAGGGCTGCCTGGACCCTCTCGGGCAGTGACACCCGTCACCCAGCTGTGAAAAACAATACTGCAAAGGTAAATTCAGGTGTCAGGAGATTGTAACAACAGCTCTATTTGTGATAAAGAGTCTGGTTTGAAAGAGTCTTATGGTCTCTTTGCTGGTGTATTCCTAGGGATAACCACTGTGCTGACCATGTCCACAATCATCACTGGGGTGAATGCCTCCATGCCTCGTGTTTCCTACATCAAAGCAGTGGACATTTACCTGTGGGTCAGTTTTGTGTTTGTCTTCCTCTCGGTGCTGGAATATGCGGCTGTGAATTATCTGACTACGGTGCAAGAGCGGAAAGAGAGGAAACTGCGGGACAAGGTGACGTTTTCTCTCTCTGATGCAGCTTTATGCCCCTGCGAAAAGGTATGGCAAATGTCTGGGAATGTCCAAAAGCCTGCAACTACAGTGTGCTGCTCCCAGCTGCCGGGGGAGAATGCAGCAAAAAGACACCAGCAGTGAGGCATTCCAGGTTATAGACAACCCTACCCAAGCTCACTGCTCTTTCTTTAGAGTCTGAGGATGCTAGTTGCACACCCCCACCCCCCCCCATATAGTCCTCTACCACCTGTATAAATGGGATGGGTTTTAGGATTTTACCTGTAAGTGATTTTTTATACCGAAGATCCAAACCTGTGAATAGCACCAGACGGATACTGCATTTTGTGCTTTATATAACCTTTCTCCAGGCACAGTCTGAACCTACACAATGGTCCAAATTTTCCCCTTCTGCTTTTGTTACATTTAATTATAACCACCTAAAATTTCAGCCTAAGCTCTTCTCTTCAAATGGGGCAGGCCTCACACATTCCTCCTTGTGATTTCTCTCTGTCCTTTTCTCTGATTTTCTCAGATTCAAGGTACAGGTCCAGCATTTATTTACACCCTGGTATCTGGGATGAAGCCAAATGAGATTTTCCACAGACAGCCTCACTCTCTCCCTGATTACACTGTGTCTTGCGGGCACAAAAATGGAGAAGGAAAAAGCTGCTGATCCTCTAGTTCTCCCTTTTGTGTTCCAGCAGCCAGAATTCCCCAGGCTTCTCTCCTCCTCTATTTCTGTAAGGAGAAAAGGGATATCTGTGTATAGCTGGTCACTACTAAAAGCCATCCCGCACTTGTGTCCACAGCTTCCCTGTGCGTGCAGCCTACCTCAGCCCCGGCCCATGATGATGGACGGCAGTTACAACGACGGGGATGTGAACGAACTGGGGCACTACATGTCTGAGAACGGGGACAAACAAGACCGAATGATGGTGCAGCTGGCGCTGGGGTCTGAGAGGGGCTCGGGCAGGAGGAAGAACCAGAGATACGTCAGCATGCGGATCGACACTCATGCCATTGACAAGTACTCCAGGATAATATTCCCTGGTGCATACATCCTATTTAACTTGATATACTGGTCCATTTTTTCATAAACAAACCTAACTCCTGTAGTCACAAAGCGTTGTGACATTCAATGAAAGTACAGTCTCACAGGCTAACAGAGAAAATGGAGAATTGTTTTAAGTGGAAGGAAGATTGATTTTTTTCAGCATTTTTTTATTAGATAATTTTTTTATTAGATAAAACTCACTTGTGGCATAAATAATTGTGCAAGTTATTGTGCATTTCAGCAAAATAGAGGTGATACAATCTAAAGTTTTATACTTACTTAAAGCTGTGCTATGTTCCTTCTTGTGCCTCACAGGCCACTGTAAACTATTTTAATAAGTGACTATAATTGCCAGTTGCTTATATTTAGTGCATCCTCCATTTTGTGCCCCTGAAATCCTAATTTTTTAAGTACCTGAGTGTGTGAGTGCATGCATCTTTCAACTCAGCAGACTTCTACACATTCAATAACAGTAAATGCAAGAATATGCAAATACTTGCATGTTTGCAGGATGAGGTCAGAAACGGTCATTACAAACACAAAACATCCAGTACTGGAAAACACTTTGGCAAGGTTAATGCTAGCTATAGCTTGCTTTCACTGCTTAATGCATGCTGCTCTCACAGTACTGCACTGGCAAGCCCACATAGGAATACTTTCAGACTTGTGCTTTGTCCTGATTATATTTAAAACAAAGAAATCTTTCTAAGATGTTTTGACTATCTTTTTAAAGTATGACTTGCAATGTACTTTTACTAAGGAACAGCGCTAATCAAATCCTCTGGGAAACACACAAGCTCTCCTTGGATCTGCTTATTTGGGTCAGTGGCAGTTTTCCTCTTGAGTTTCCTGGGAAAGGAAACAGGTGTCTCTACAATATGATCCAGTGAAGACAACCAGGTGTCTACAAAGAGCAAAACTACTCCAGGAGAAGCCTCTTTTCTCTGAGATAGTCTGGGCATTACTGGTCTGTACAGCCCAAGAACCTGTTGCAGCCTGTAAAGCCACCAGTAGTAGTATTTGCTTCCAGGAAAAGCCTAGTTCATCTGATTTTTAGTAAGAGCATAATAGAAAGGTTCTCAACAGGTGACAAAGTGGTAGAAAGGACTTTATATTGGAGTTACTAAAGATACCATGCCAAAAACTTCAGAGTGAAGTAAAAAGGAGCTTCCACCACAAGGCAGCAGCTCTACTGCAGACCCAGGTATAAGTAACCAACTCTGCTTTCACTCTGCATCCATCTCCCTGGCACTCTGCAGCCCACTGTGCCCTTAAAGTGGGCTCAGCATCTTCCAGGGCAGGAGCAAAGAGAACAGCTGGAGCTGGGGGCTCTCGTCATTGACTTAAGTAAGTCCCAGCTCTCCATCATGGTTTCTACAGAGCAGCCAGTCAGTATAAATACTTTGTATGGAAAAGGCAAAATCTGTAATGAAGAAGTAATAAAATAGTTCAGGAACACAAGAATCAGTTGAATGGAATCAGGGGCCTTTACAATAAGAGGAGCACCAAAGGTGTCTCAGAAAGTGTGATCATTCAGTTGGTCTGCTGCCACGTGCTATACACCTACATCCACAAAGCTAACTGAGGGTTTGGATTAACAGGACTTTAAACACATGCACACTTTTGCATGCAATTACCAAATCCATTACTCCCTGCACAGCAGCTGCTGTTGTCTCTTACAGGTGGAGCTGCTCTGAGAATCAGACCAAAGCAGTTGTGTCTCTAAAGGGAAGGTGAATCTTCTGACATGAGATTTGCCCTGGCCTGACTGATCAGCCGCTCTGCCATCAGGCTCATGACACAGACATTGCAGCTACCTGAACGCTGCTGGCTGTTGCTTTAATTTCCTATGTAAATAAACATCATGTAAACATATGCAGCCTTTCTTACAACTGCTAAAATCATGATGTGCAAAATGACCTATGCTCATCTTGCCCTTACAGCCTACACTCCACAGGCAAGGCAATGAAATCACAAAAGCTAAAAGCCATTAAGACACAGCCATCCATAAGATAGTATATTACTCATTTCTACATAGCTGTTTTTTTTTTTTCCACATACACACATTATCTTAGTTTCATTTTATCTAGTTTCCTTCATATCATATTATTCTTCAGTAGATTTTTTCAATAAATTAAAACAAAGTCTATTTTCTTAAACCATAAATGTTTCAGTCAAAGGTAGCAAGGTCACTCTGGCGAAAGCAGAGGAAAGACTGACCACCCTACCTTATTCTTTGCTACGATGGCGCCTTCCCCCACAAAGAGCTCCAAGATTCCTCGGGCGCTACTTGCACAGGAATGCATTTAGATTCTCAGTATTGTAAAAACCCATCTATTCCTACAATTTAAGAAGAGCATGAACAGGAGTGCCAGATCTTATAGTCAGCTCTCCAGCTTCATAAGAAGCTTAATGCTATGTAGTTTGCTGCAGTACTGTACATTCCTTTATAGACTCCTTAATCTCATACTACGTATGTTATTTGGCATCTGACCAGTGTGTGTATAAGGGCGATTCTGAAGATAAAAATGGGAGCTAGCGTGTTGAACTCCATGGCTTCCAATGGGAGACTGGTTTCCAACTTCCCAAGTGATTTTCAAAGTTTCGCTTCCAGCACACCAACCTGAACAGATTCCCCAACCACCACGTTTGGATTTACATTGTTAATTTACTTGTGTTCTATTTTGGGAAACTCTAGTGCCTTTTCAGTCTTATATAAATGTGTATATAGATGTATTCTATAAGTACAGGATATGTCATATACAGGCAGTGTTTGCTATCAACAAGTGTACTCATTAAACATATTTACATACACCACTTTTTGTCTTTTAGCCTTCCAGTGCATGGGTTTTGTACCCAATCATCAAACTCTGCTCCTTTACAAATCCACAAGGAATCAGTGATTTGTTTGGTTTTGTTTATTTCTAGAAGCACTCAAAATCATAATAAAACTTCACATTTGTACAGCATTGTGTATTTTCATCTCCATGAGATTGATTATATATGTACATTAAGCGTTTTTGCTCAGGACCTGATCTGGTCAAACACCAAATGTCCCCAATTCCTGTGATACTGGTAGGGCTGTAGAGCCCTGGGATTCCACAGACAGGGCACTGTCAAGAAGCACATGTGCAAACTCGAAGTCACTGACAAGATGATATGAAGCTTTCCACCCCAGACTGTGCACGTAACAGCCCTCCTTCTTCTTGCTTAGGGTAATACTTCACAATATGATTCAGACCAATTTCTGGGAGATTAACCCAAAGCCCAGCCTGGGAGGATCCTGTTTTTAGAAGTTGAAGTGTATTGGCAGGTCTCTGTGGATTATGGACAGACTCCAGACCTGCCTGTGAGCACGTCTCAATTAAGAGCTTTGGAGCCTTTTAAAAGTCTTTAAGGATGCTGGTAATTACTGATAGGGTGAAGCAGCAAGGAGGCGAATTTCAGTCAGTGTTAGAATAGTGAGAAGGCATGAAGAAAGATCAATGATGTCTTTCCTTCCCCAGTAACAGGATATTCTCATAATAATCACATCATCAGGCATCTCCCTCTCTCCATGCTGCATGCCCAAGAAAGTGATTCTCTCAGTACAAACCAGATCCAAACTCCCTGCAAGCCCTGATGAGCAAGTACAAACCCCCAGGACTCCCCTCTCCTGCATTTGCTCATATGTTGTTGGTGGAGCACTGAATCAGCAGCAAAGAGAAATTAAAAGCAGCTGCGAGACACCCATACTGCAGGTCCCACAATGGGACACAAGTAGCTCAGTGTCTGAACACGAGGGCTGTTCAGACGCTGAAACAAATACATGAAAGTCAAAAGGTAGGGTGTGAAGTGTGTTTCAGCCTCCAAGAACCAAAAGTGTATATATAAAAACCAGGAAAACTAAGGAAAATTACAACTCCTGATGACTTTTAAGTACTTATTAAATAGTTATGAAACAAGGCTCCAGGAGTGTAATTCTGATGAACATGAACTACATTTGTGTGCTTTTATCCTTCAATAGGGTCTTAAGAAGCTAGGAGATGGGCTGTGATTACATTTGACCATTACCTTTGAGACTAAACAGCTGAAAAGGTTACTTTGTATAGGTGCACTAGAGCACTCATAGGTGATAGCACTGCATAAACAGCTGTTAAGACTATCCACAGCCATGTGGACTTCATCTTTTCCTAAGACTGAGGCATTTGGCTTCTCACTGCATTTTTAAATAAGGACTTTCAAATGCAGTTGTGGCTGAGAAAAATCCTTGCTGAGTTTGTCAGATACTTTTGGCTTCCATCAGTGCTTAAAGGAATCTAAAATTGCAGCAATCTTACCAACGTTTTCTTAGTAGAGAGTTTGGGTAATAACTCTTTAGAGGGATGCACCTTTGCTCGCTAATAAAAACAAGATGTAGGTGCCAGCAACAGTCAACCGGACAGGCTGGTGGACAAAGGCCCTGTGGATGGCTGTTACTTTCAGGACCAGGAAATAGTAATCCTTTGGGAAAAAACAGGAAATCATGTAGACTGACTTTTTTTATTTTAGAATTATTTAATCTTAACACTTTGCTCTAAATAAAAATCTGTTTTGAAGAATGCTGTTAGCAAGTTATGAGATCACTCAATGAATACTAGCCAAAGACTCACTTCAACAGCTAATGTGTTATGGTTCTGCAGCCACAGTGCAAGACTGTTCCTGTGAAGAAATGTAATCAGGTACAGGGCATTCAATGGCAATAAACTGATTACAGAAGTATGATCCACAAGAACATAAAGCTGCTTCCCATTTACTGTTTGAAGAAAGGCTGCTGGACCCTTCTACACCAGCTAGCTCAACTGAGCAGGTTACAACTTCTCTCCTTCAAATCTCCTCAAGAAAAGTAATTCATCCCATTTCATGGTTTATTTTTTGTTTTAAGCCAGGCCTATATTTTACTCAAGTTCTAGGAAAGACATTAAGTAAGGAAGCACTGTATTTGATAGGGCAGAGGCTTTAAGTTGTTCACAAAGTCTAGACATATCACCTCATCCTTAAACAGCTGTGACTCACATTCAGCTGTTCAGAACCATTTCAGCAATTACAGTTTATTACCTACACATTTTGATTCATTGCTGAAAATACTATTCTTGACATATATTCCAATATTCTTAAGTTACAGGCAGCTTAGGGAAGACTGCAGCTAGGGTAACTTAAAAACCATGCTGGATATTTTCATAGATTTATGAGTACAAATTACCAAAAATCAAGTTTTATTCCCACAGGAATTAAGTTTCTCTCATATATAGTATCACTGTGATAGTAAAATCCTAACATTAAGTCCCAAACTGCTTTAGTTCTAGATCTAAAGAACAAACATTCTGAGACGCAAATCAGAATCAACTTGCCTGAGGAAGCCCAAAGTCTCTACCCTTGAAGGCTTCCAGAATCCAGCGAATGAAGCCAAGCTCACCTGACCTAGCAGTGGTGACAACCCCACTTCAAGATGGAGGCTGGACCAGGTTTAGCCTCACAGAGATCCTCCAGAGAGCCCTCCCAAGCACCGTTCCTATTATCCTATAGATTCCACTATGTTTTAATAGTTAAAACAGCCCTACAATTATAAAGACTACCATTAAATATTGTATTTGAAGAGTATTGACCCTCACAAAAAACCCTGCTCGCTATGGCAGACCAAAATGGAAAGCTTACACACCCTCGTTCTTACATAATCATACCAAACCGGGGAAGGAATCAAACACGCTATTCAAATGAAGTCATGCAGCATCCCAGTATTAATCAAAGGACAAGAAAATTCAGTGACAATTAAATTGCTTTATTGGTATCAACTCATCTTTAATCAGCACTTTAGTTTCATTTTAATTCCAGCAATGATTACAACAAAATGAGGACATGATTTTAATTCAGAAATGCTTAATTAAATGATCTTGGGCATGATGCAGCCAACAGCCAGCTAGTCTGGACAAAGAGACCTGAGAAGACTGTAACACACATCAGCCTGTAGGAAATAACAATGCAGCATGTATTGCAATCACTAAGATCACACCACTCCATCTTAAAAATAGCAAAGCAAGAAGGTAAGCAGTTCATGCAGAAGGAAATAAAAAGACACTTATGCTAAGGAAATTCACAAACCAGCTTGTTAACCCAACAGAACTTAATGACCTGTAACTGTGTCTGAGAACTGGCAAGTTAAGTTAAAAGTTGCAGAGAAAGTTCCTTTGACAAACCTTGGACCAAATTTCAGCTGGATTTAGTATCCAACTTATGATTCTGGACATACCTACAACTCAAGAGTCCAACCCTCACCTGTTTCATGTATTCATCTGACAAACCTGCCTGCTACTGAAAGCAAGGACACTGGTGTAAGGACGGATCATCTTGGAACCTGGAGTACTTACAGTCATGCTCAACTCTTCAACTAACTGGCTTGTAATACAAAACAAACCCCTTTAACTGTGCCTCTGGTTCCTAGATAAGCAGTTACTTTTTCTAAAGACATTTAATACATTTGACAGACAGTCTGTATCCTATTAGTACAAGCACAGAGGCTGAAGTATCAGAAAGTCTAAAAACTGTCAAATTGTTGTCTACACAACACATAGATGCCGTATAGTCATACTTTTTTCCCCTCTAAGAAGGGAAAGTCTTAAAAGAATTCTTAAACAGCAGCTGGAGATCCATGTTAATAAGTGTGCAGAAATGCAGAGGGAGTGCACAGTTAAGCTAAGGAATCTGTTTCTTTCCAAAATTAGAAATTGAATATAGAAATTAATAGAATATAAATTCTGATTAGAATTCTAGAGTTCACCATTTATAGACTGGTTCTGTTAAAAACACCATTTCTGAAATCATTTTGGGTAACCAGCTTCCTGGGGAATACAGTTTGCCTGACTTCTTTTCAAAAGCTTACTGTAACACCTATGCCTAGGAAAATGTTAGCCAGTAAGCTGCTTTTTCACTCAGCCTGTGCATTGACTCAGCAATTTGTATCTGAACAAAAGATTAGTTTCTTCTCTATGTATTCAAGTGATCCTTTAAAAACTGAATTAGAAAAAAATTCCTAACGTTTGGACACACAGAACACCAACCTAGGTAAAAGCTGCAACATTAGTGTTTCTGGGAAGCAAAATAACAAGGCTTAAACAGACTAACACACAGGAAGGACAACTGGCACAACTTAACGCATCTACTTATCTTATGGGATATCGGAACGAACAGGTTTGAGAAGCCAGTTCCTGCACAAGCAATCCTCAGTGCAAACTTCTCAAGAGCTTATGTGGTTTGCACACAACCAGTTCAAGGTTAGCTTCATTTACTGCTTCACAGTACCAGGCATGCAACTTTGTGGAAAAGATTCCCATTGCGTTAGGTAGATTTATACAGATCCTTCAGATGAGTTAGGCTACTGCAACACCTTGTGTGCACACTGGTACTGCCTTAGAGTACAACTTAAAAAAGGAGCACATGCATTTTTCTGCAGTGGTTTAAACATGTTAAACAAATAAACATTTAGTTGCTTTCCAATTTGTTGATCAATGACTTCTCCACACCTCCAAAACTGTTAAGAGGCAGGTCAATGCATTTCAGGACAATCAACCTTTATAGATGCCATTTACATACAAATGGTTCTCCTCCATTGCTAGCAGTTACTCTTGTCAAAACCAGGCAAGCTTCCAAACATACAACCTTCGTTCCAGTGAAATCAGCTCAGATTTTAAGCCTCTATCTTGTCTCAAGAAAAAGTGACTGGCCAGATAGAAATGCTTCATAGATCTGATCCAGCCTTTAATTACCAAGTGAACAGAGCTTATTTTAGAACCAACATTTCCAGGTAGATGTCG
Organism: Strigops habroptila; assembly: GCF_004027225.2. Classification (NCBI taxonomy): domain Eukaryota; kingdom Metazoa; phylum Chordata; class Aves; order Psittaciformes; family Psittacidae; genus Strigops; species Strigops habroptila. Next base: position 25,231,010 of record NC_044282.2, read on the forward strand.
TATTTCCCCTATAAAGGATATTACTTTAACAATACATAGAAAATAACTGACTAGGATCTAAACACTATCTTTTATTCAACACCGCAATTTAAAGACAACATATTTGACATCTCTCTCCAAAGTTCATCCCCATATTGAATACAGCAAACATTACAGCTAGATGAAATTGCACATTTTTGACAGCAATGATACTATTTGCTTCTCCTAAAGCTTCCCCAAAAAATTCGACATTTCTTCAGCTACATGTTTATCCAGCCCCTTCTGGGATTTAAATACAGCATCTCCATGAAGTCAATCCTACTGAGAGAAGTTGAATAAAGTTTAATGTGATGCACATGCTCCTATGCCAACTCCAGATTCTTTGTTAGGTTCTACTGGGTTTATCTGCCCCTCTTCTTTTAGCTTCACCTGTCTAAAGTCTTCCCTGACTTCTTCGAGAAGACCTGGCTTGAAAATGACATCCAGTGCTGTCATTGCCAAAGCTTTTGCTGTGCGCAAAGCATAGAACTGAGCATTCTGTGACCCTGCAGAAAAGTAGTAAGAGAAATTTCAGGTTAGACTACTACTATTAGACACAGACCACTAGCATAAGGCATATTCTATAAGATCTTCAAGTTTCAATTGCAAGAACAGTTTCCTAAAAATCTACTTGCAGGAAGTATGTCTATTTTCTGATGCCTCAAAACAAATTTTCACATGCAAGTACTTAACTTTCTGCTACTGACATAAACAACTAAGACTGAAATCAGAAAAGTAAGTGTTCACATTTTCCTTTTTAGAAAATGCAGAGTTTTATACTATTATCTCTATTACATTCCAGAGTATTGTGCTTCAGGAGTAAAAATTACTTCCACCTTTTGGCTCATGTTTAGAAGCTCTTCTGAATATGGTGCTAGGGATAATCATTCTAATTTCTTCTGTCTAGATGGCATATTAAGTCAGGCTTTTAGTACAAGGAGTGGTCATCCTTCCCATATACATTTAGCTTTAAACACAAAAATAGAAATTCTACATTTTGTCAGCTTTTTTCTGCAACTCTACAGTTCACCAAGTTAATTGTTTCAGGGTCCACATTCAACTCAGATCCCACCATGCTTGAAGAAGGCAACTCAGTTTCACATGTAGCCACTTTCAGATCTAGTACTTACACTTTTATACATTTACTACATAGTATCTTTGAATACCACAGAAGCATGTGAAAGCTTTAATCCTCTGGAACTTCAAATAATTTCCAGATTTGCTGTAGTGAAGAGTTAGGAACCAGCCCCTACAAGGCACAAGGGTTCCAAATACAAACCTGTAGCCCTTTTCGCTTCCACTCACCTGCAGCTTCTGTGTACTGCTCAGTATGGTTCAGTGCATCGGAGCCAATATAAAAATAAGGATGAAGCCCAGGGACTACAAATGTAACATTTCCAAAGTCTGTGGAACCTAGAAGCAGCATAGAAATTTTCTTAATGAAATGTTAAAGAGCTCTGAATGCTGCAAGAAGATGTATGATAGATATTATCTCCAGCCCATATCTAAAATGGAATATCCTTTACCCCAAATACTAAAGTAAAAGCATTTCTAGTGAGTCATCCATACAAAAGTCTCCCATCACCAAGATATTTTCCCTAACTAGTAATCTTCAGATGCTGCTCTCCACTGTGCTTATGATCAATAATCAGTTACTGAACTGCACGGAAGATTTACCAGCATGTCCCTATTCCATTTACTGTTAAGTTTTTATCAAGCATCTCCTGATAGTAAGCTGTTAATTCAGAAACAATGAAAGCCACAAACCCTGTGAGTTTCAGGCAGTTCAGCTATTTTCCTGCTACAGCCCACTTTTCACCAGTATGCAAATATTCAGCATTAGATAGTGGACTCTGAAGTAGGAACAATCTATCTTTAAACAAAACCAGATTGAGAATAAGTGTTTTCTTCCTGTGCCTTTTGATTATTCTCAGTTATGGAAACCTCAGCAGCACAAACACTCTTGAAATAACAAGATCAGAACTAAACTCCAGACAAGATGCAGGTGCTTTATAGACATAAAATTCTTGATAGCAATGCTGCAGATTTTAATGCTTTCATGCTTAGCATTTTTGGTATTAGCTAGTGATAGTACCTATCTCACAGTATTGCCTTTTCTAATGATTTCGTCCAGAAGCAGTAGATTCTTCATAGTAAATCATGAAGAGTTTGCAAGCATCCCCATCTCCCCTTTTTTTTTTTTACCCAAACAGGCAACCCACTCACTGTTTGTTAGAATGACATTTAGAAGCCAGAGAAATAGAGAAATCAACATATCAATTACTGTGAAATTCAGATATCAAAAGAAGCATTGTTTCATGGTGGGGGAAAATAGGGATGACCAACTAAGATCTCCTTGAACATTTTTTCAGGCCAATCAGAGCTGCAAGATATTTTTTTTTCCTTTAGCAATGGCATTATATAGTCACTTTCTTTAGATACAAAGTTATTTTCAACACATTAGGTAGCCTCCGTATCATGGTACTTTAAGGAGAGAAGATATTGCTAATGCCTTAAGATTCAGTAATGAAATGATTGAAGAATACAGATTTTACTTGGAAGCATACAGTTATTAAAAGTGAGTCCACAGAGCCTACATTATGTGATCAAAGAGGACAAGACTAGCTCGCTTTTTGCTCTGCCTATAAATGGAAGCAGCAATGCTTGTCCAAACCCATTATTTTTTCCCACAAATTCAGTAGGCAACTCTTGGCACAGCAACAAGTTATTTGAATTTTCAGTAGTCTACACTACTGTTTCATTCTTTGGACAGTCTGGAAAGACAAGCCAGAAGTCTAGAAGTTCTGCCTACTCCAGACTAGGCCAAAGTTCTAAACTTGCTTTACTGAGTCCTAATACACGAACTGCTGGAAAGACTCTGTTGGCCTTTTTCCCTGCTCTCATTCAGCAAATGAAGCCTTAGAAATCTCAGTGCATCCCAGCTCTTGGTCATGTAATTCCACTTAAATTTATATCCATATCCAATCTACTACTAGTCCACAAGTTACTTTTGCTGAATGTAAAGGATTTAAACTTGGTATTTTCCAGTAGGATGAAGAGCTTACCAAGCCAAAATCCACACAGCTTTTCATAAAAATGTGACAGCCAAATCTTCCCTTCTTTCAGAAAAAAATGTTACACCTTTGGTGGTATTAACCTAGTGCCATGTTTAAAACATCAGGTACTCCAGTGGTTTCCATACAAACATCTGGAACTGTACGCTTGCTAGAGATGTACCAATCAGTATTCCTTCTAGAGGCATAAATAACTGCACAGTTATCAATGCAATATATAGACTTGTGCACTATCTTCAACAGAAAGGTAGTGAGGTTCCAGCCTCTCAAAAATATATCCTGAAGCTGACACAGAAGCCTCTTCAAGTCACTGAGCATGTAATGGAAGTCAGTATTACCACAAACATGAATGGAAGGGAAAATGCAGAAGATTCTATGAAGCATTTATATACAGCCTCAAACTTCAAAAGTGGTATTTACAAAATATACTGGCTCCTTAAGATCATCTGTATCAGTCTTGTTCACAGGAAGCCAATGAAGCCCATGAATGCTAAAAATAAAGTTATCAAAAGAGTGGGTACCTCAACTGAGGCATGCTAAACTAAGCCATCTGCTTTGGGAGGTTATCAATACCCTGGAGTTGAGCCACCCTCGCAGCAGAAGGAGAAACAGGTTATGGCACCTGGTCAGAGCTAACTCAGATTCACATTATCTCACATCATCATGTCTGTGTGCCAAATGAGCGGAGTGTGCACAAGGCACACATAATGTAGTACGATTTGATGGACTGAAGGAATTCTTTGTGATGCTTAGCTGCCTAGAGCGATACCTGTGAGCAGACCGATACTAATACCCATGTAGAGGTGGCAGCGAGTATGCTCATCTGTTAACGACTTTTCTGCTGCACAGACATGGAGAAGCAACTGAGCTATCTTCCTTCCCTTTCAACAGAAGAAACTGATATCCTAAAAGAAAACATTGAAAACCATATGAAAACTAAACAGAAATAGAGGTCTTGAAAAAGATGAGACAAAACACTCAACCCCCCCCCAAAAAGGGTAGCATACAAAATTCCACTCCTACGTCTCTAGAGATTGTGCTTTGTTATCACTCCTGAAGCCCCACTGCAAAAATTCAGAGGAGCAGCTGTGGAAAGAAAATTCAGTAAAGCCTACTGCAGGGTGAGAGAAAAAAAGCGGTTGCTCAAGCACATTTTGACATTTGACAAGCAATTTAAGGACAGGACAGGCACATGGGGAGTTTCAGTTTAACCAAGTTAACAGTTAACATTTTGCATATCATGTAAGTTACATATGAAGGCACTACTACAATTAGGTATCCGTACTAAGTTCATTAGAAGCCCTCTGAATGCAAGATCACCAGTATTCAGCATCTTCACCCTTAAATCAATGTTTAGAAGGAAGCAACTATCAGAGGTCCAGAAAGTTTCACTAAACATTGTAACATTCCTCAGCCCCTTTCTTAGGCTAAATGAGCAATGTAGTAAATCTTAGTCACACCACATGGAAGAAAAAAGTTTACAGAGAACTCTGTCCCCAAACACCAAGATCTCAACTGTCCAAATATAATCTGCATTTAATATAGAGAAGATTAGTACTGCAATCAAACTAATTAGAGTAACAATTTTTTACTGAGAGCAATCTTTTCCTTCTAACCAAAGAGAAAAACCTTTGACATGAGTGGAGTAAAAATGTTTATATATACAGTTATGACCAGTAGCGAAGATTATAAAATATCATCAGCAGGTTAAGACTTCCAATAGAACTCCTGCAGAAAGATTCCAAAAAAACAAGTTATGGGTAATGAGAAACCCACCTGAGCTTTCAAGAATTCACATTCCTGTTACTATAGCTTTGAGAGATCAAGAAAGTGAAATAGTTTGAGACACAGTCAAGACCCTGAAGTGAACACCTACTTCAACAGTACCCTTTGGAAAACTAATCTGTTGAACTCATGAACTTGAATTAGAGGCACAAAATTACCTGTTAATGGAAAGAGGTTTAAATTAGGGTTACTGAGATGCTTAAACTTCCACTTAAAGTCTCTTCAAAAACTCCCTCTCAAGTATTACTCAGATGCTAGCCAATTTGTTTATATGTAAGCTTGGAAATATTATTAAATAACGTTCATGAAAACAAAGTCCAATCTCCATTCACTGCAAACTAAGATCCTGTATTTCAAAACAACAGAACGGGCTGCAATTCATTACACATCCTCAATGCTCTCAAGTAAGACTGTTCTTAGCTTTCCATCCTCCCACATCTCCCCCCAACCAAGCTGTTTCTTATTTGAAATATTTTCAGAAATATTATCAGAAAATTACTACTGTTGGGAAAGCTTCCTAACTTCTACAACGAATACAGAAACACAGGCCAGAGGTATGATCCTTTTACAGAGCTTCAACTTTCTAATTTGGCTTTTTCCTCTGACCAAGTTGTGTTTAACCTAGCTCTATCCCATTCTTTTATACATTTAAGAGTAGGTCAACTTAAGCTTAAGTCGTAACAAAAAATCCAGATGGAGTTACCTGACAAACCATTCAAGATACAGTCTTCTGATATAAATTCTATTCCAAGCTTCTTTCCATTCTCCTTGTAAACTTTCTGCAGGCTCTTATTTGGAAGCACGTTGTAGTAATCATTTTCACCACCTTTTATTTCCACCTAGACGAAAAACTTGGTATTATTAGAAATTTTTCTCTAACTCAAGCCAGTTTAATGTAAACAATTTAAAGACCAGAATAAGCAAGTACATATCAATACTTTAACCCCCTGTCAAACCAGACATAAATGCTAAGTTTCTTTCAAAAATTCAACATTCTGCCAAGTATTACCCTTGATCAAAACACAGCTGGTGTTCTATCAAGCTTGCACTAGACAGCCAAATTTCAGAAGCATGAATTTCACTGATATCATCTTCGAAAATAGGCAATGCCTGTAACTGACTAATAATTTCCACTGCAGGTATTATTAAACTACTCAGAAATCAATTTAGGCTTTCACTAAATTTAATTTACTATTGTTTAGAACATGTCCAGTGACTACAGCCCTATTCATAAATGACTTCACACCAGCAAGAAGTTTGAAAACAGATGTAAAAAACCCATATCAACATCAAATTTCAAAAGAGATCTTAACTTTCTGAAATCCTTTTCTAGCTAGAGTGGAGGGGCCATACTAGTAAACAGCATGCAATGCCTCAAATAGACCTTAAATCTCACTAATTCAGATTCATATACACCATACCTATTTGTTCTGATGAGCACAGACATTCTCTTCACAGCTGTATTAATCAAACCTGTAACTACAGAGCAGGTAGAACCACGTATCTTAGCAATACACTGCAAGGTAATCATATTGCTGGAACTAGCTACAGGAGACACTTCCATTTACTGAAAGAAAAAAGTAAGACTGCTAACTGAATCACAGAACGGTTGAAGCTGGAAAGCACCTCTGGACATCATCTTGTCCGACTCCCCTCCTCAAGCAGGGCCACCTGGAGCTGGCTGCCCAGGACCATATCAAGGCAGCTTTTGAATATCTCCAAGGATGGAAATACTAAAATCTCTCCAGGCAAACTCTGCTCCAGTGCTCAGTCACCACAGCATAAACATCAGGAAGAACCTTGTTCACCATGAGGTGGGTAGAGCACTTGAGATAGGTTGGGGGATTTCATCCTTGGAGATGCTAAGAAGTCCACATGGCACCAAGCAAACTGCTCTAACTGGTCCTCCTCCAAACAGCAGCTTAGACTAGATGACCGCCAGAAGTCTCTCCCAGCTTAGATTCTTCTATGATGCTGTGTCATTCTATTTATAAACCACAGCTTGCTTTCAGGACACACAGCAACAAAATAACAAATAGTATATTCCGGCTAAACACCGTGCAGACAAATGCTGTTAAGCTTCAACTTCCTATTCTGGCCTACCTTATCTTCATATATTAAACACATGACCATGAATACATTCTTACTCTGCATCCTGTGGCCAGCGCTGCAGATTTGAAGCAGTTCTCAACCTTCTCTATCAGAACAGAAAGATCTTTCATTGAAGGGGCACGCAAGTAGAACTCCAGCTCAGTGTAAGAAGGAATGATGTTAGGTTTCACACCACCATTTTTTATTACACCTGCAGAAAGGGAAAATCACATTATCAGTGTTAACTACAGCTGCTTGATCTTCAGCCCTGTCATGAAACTCTTTGCTAAAGAACTAAATACATAAACAAAAAAAATCACATCAGCTGAGCATGAAATAAAAGGAATGTCAAAAATACAGTATGTGGACAAAGTTTCTTCATCCCATCAGATTAAGTGGAACATGTATATGTTTTTCAGCACAATTTCATTGCATTCTTTGGTTAGACATCTGTTATAAACCTTAAAGCCAAACTACCATTTGTAATTAATCCCCTGAAATGCAATGCAGAGTCATAAAGCAAGATGGCTGCCACTGAAAGAAAATTTGGTTATAAAGGGTATCTTTGATTCCAACTTTTAAAGGTTTCCAACTTATTTTGCCAGTTTGGAGAGAAATTCAGTAAGTTGCACTGCTCAACAATACTGGAACAATGTGCATGCTGCAGTGCACAGAACGTTCATTAAATTCCTCGTACTAATTCTTCAGAAATATTGGAACGTATAATATAGGTATTTTATTCCAGAGTGAAGTCTGAGCTGAAACTATTCCCTCAATGAAACATGTGCCAAGTACATAGTTTCAATTATGTCAGAGCCTTAAAGTCTAAATATTTCAACAATAAACATTGTAGACTTCAATTCAACATTAGATTTCAATGCATTAACATAAATGCTAGTTGCTTTCAACAGGTGCTTGGTTCCCTGGCCTCCTACCCTCAATTTATATATGTGGAGTAAGACTTGTTTTCTGTAGAACCTGAGAAACTATCTACTTTAAATGGAAATACTGCTCAAAGCTACTGATGCATGTTGCTGAAACCTGAAACAACAGTACTATCAGGAGGCAAATGGCCAACAAATCTTTACTTTTGGTGCAGGAAAGCTATAAAGACTATGAACTCCCTCTCAAGTAAAACTTTTCCACTCTCAAATATAGTAAAAGTAAACAAAGTGCTGATTTAAACCACTATCAGTACTAGTCCATAACAGAAGGAACAGCACAGGAAAGGAACTAGCAGGCAATCATGCAAATTTGCATGACACATTGTCATGAGAAAATGTAACATTTTCTCAAAACAAGTAGCTCAATGAGTAAATAACTTTCACTTGTAAATGGAATTGGATAGAGTCTAAGAGTATGTTTACCCTTACATTTCAAAGCAGCTGCAATATGGACTGGGCAGCTTAACCAGCTTAAAAGTAGACTGCCTGCACACTACTAATAGCACACAGTTTACCGTTCCAGATGGAACTTTTTTTTTTCCCCACAACCTGTTTAATACAACTTTTTAAATAGAAAAAGAAATCTACATTCCTGTATTTCAAGAGGGCAACATTTACTCATGAAGTATCAGACAAACTCAAACCAAAAATATTCAGGTACATAAAACATGGCTTAGAAATTCCAGACTTCAAGTAATGGAAATTATTTCAGTTTCTGTTAGTGGGTTAAAACTAAGATTTTTAGGATCACTTCAGTCAGCCACTGCTGTTACAAGAAGTCTATAACATGAGATATTCAACACACTGTTGTAAAGAAAGCACCCCTAAAATTGAATCTCATCCTGGCTGCTTATACCTTCCCAAAAGTATTTAAAATATTTCCAGTTTGAAAACCAGGTTTATGACAGCAGATGTATCGACACAGTAATCTAAGTTTTGCTGTATTCTGGGAAGGGTTACCTCTAGGAGGCTTGTTTAGATACTTAAGTTTTTGCCCACCTTATCCATGTATCTTTTAGAAACTATGAAGAAATTATTTAGGGGTTTATGCTTAGATTCAATAGAAGACTCAGCATTTCCAGCCTTAAACCTGCAACACATGGCTTTCAGACACCAGAACTCATAATTAAGTATCTTGTTTCCTACAAAGCAATAGGATAGAGAGGCTATGCCCGCTGTCTGAGATTCATTTGGGTATTGCTGCACATCAGAATTGCAAACAGCTAGGGCTTTCAGACTCCATCCAGATATCCTGGAGAGAAATACACACATGTATTATACAGCACAAGCACCAAGAGGCATAATTATTAGCTCAGAACTTCTGTATGTGTTTTAAGCTCACAACAAGTATTCCAAATGAACAGTTCTACATTCAGAAGTCCTGCAGAAATGGCAAACTTTCTTAATTTGAACCTGGAAAAAAGTTGTGTTGGGTGCAATAAGGGAAACCTGGGTTTACAGATGAAGGGCAGCTTCCATGTCAACTTCTGAAACTTTCTCACTGTACAAAAAGAAATGCGTGATGCTGAAGGAGTATAAGTGAAGCTTAATGGTTAACATGTCTAATTGCAAGAGAGACTTTTCTACTCTGAAGTCTAACAGATATTAAATACTAGAATCCAGTGAACATCTAGTTGATTGGGCTACTAACTAGAACTACAGGTTTCTGCCATCACTTGGTTTTGTACTTCAGCAAATAAATTTCAGTCACTCTAAACCACTGCACCCTTTCAATAAATATCATATAATTAATGGAACGTCTACTTAAAAAATTATGCAGTAAGTAACACCTTTTCAGAAGCATTTAATCTTACACCTTTGCAAAAACATGTACATTAACTTTAAGGAATTCAAGGCCATGTTCCAAGATAAACTTAGCACTTCTTTTTTTTCTTTCTGAACTGCAACTTCCAAGTGCAAAGACTTAAAAATTGCCCAGCATCTACCTAGGTACCACTGTCCTCTTTGGAATCCGACCTATAAACCTATTTTCAGAAGTTAGTTCTGGACACTGACATGATTTTAAAGGCGATAGAAAGCTATTTAAAAGAAATTGTGCTATTTCGTAATACTTGAAGTGACTATAATAATATAGTGCAATAGTGCAATACTTTCAACTGTGGGATTTTGTAAGTTAGTATTTCAACAGCCTAAGCTCTTACTTGCTAGACATTAGATTTAATGAAGATCTCACCATGAACTCTCCAGGTCGGTTTCATTTGCTGTCTTAAAACAGACAGATTGTTGTATGCAAGAACAGCAGCATCTAATGCATTAACTCCTTCCCAAGGATAAGCAGCAGCATGAGAAGCTTTTCCATAGTATTTCACAGTCACGCTAGGAAATAAAAGGCATTGCTTATTTGTTTTCCATTCACTGAAAAAACCCTCTAAAATAAAAAGTTCCTTTTGTTCACAGAAATATTTAAGTTTTGTGCAGAAGAACACCAAACAATTTGCCTGGCACTACACTGGTGTAAAGTTGAAGCACCTCTGAGCACAGGAAAATGCTGAAAGATTTCTAGAAAACCAATGACATGTAACACCACCAAGAGCCAATCGGGCAAAAGTTACCAGTAATACACCATATACAGCCTCTTCCTGAGAAGTACAGGCTTCACATACTAAATTTCTCCAACACTTTTTTTTATACTGCCTGACTGTTCTGAGACTTAAAGTTACTAACATTTTTCTCAGAGGATAACAAACCCTTTTCTCTGAATCAAAATTAGAAGTTGCCTTAATTCTTGTCAAACATACATATGTGTACAGTATATAAGGCAGCAAAAGTACATTAATAACATCACATATCCATGTCTAAATAACAAAAGTCAAGGTCCAAAAGTGTAGTAAAAGCAAAGACTAGTATAAAATACACATTACTGTGCTACAGCAAAGATATTCTTTCCCTGTACACCTCAAAAATGATGGTGGAAAGAAATCTAATGTAAAGGCTATCCTCCGACCTCATAGAAGTCAAAATACTGCACCTAAACATACACAGTAAGAATTCATGCTCTGCTTCATCTGAGGGCCATTTATATTAGCCCTACAATTTAATATTTCAAATTAGATGAAAACTTTTTACATGAAAGGCAAATATTAAATACTGATCACTACATAAGATACTGCTATTTATCAAACACACAACTACTAGGTTTTTACCAGTAGCAGAGATTTTAACTAAATCTCTTTGTACTCAATACCCAGTCTTTCACATAAAAAAATAAATCCATCTTCAAGCTCAAAGAGTTCCCCACAACTTGTCTCTTGCCAGAGAGGACCAGCCTAACTTGCTTCTCTTGCACAAATGCCAACTTAGCCACTTATCCTGATCTGACCCCTCACACTGTGAACCATGCTGTGTTAATACCAGAACTTAAACACTGGACAGCGAAGAGGGACACAATGGAGTGCACTGTTGCAGCAGAAAACACCTCCTGCTACTGCCTGCAACCCAAATTAAGTATGCCCTTTTCCATTCCTCCTCATCCTCCAAGACATCCATACATCCTATTCTGTAAAGCATGAGATCTATTCAAAATTTATTATCATTATGAAATCAAGATAGAAAACTTATCTATTAAAATCCCAAGTATTAGACTGCAATCTGTCAAATCAACTCACAAAGGCAGCAGGACAGATCCCTGGGTACTCTCCAATAAAAAGGGAGAGAAGGCAGCAAAGTCAAGCAGAAAGTCATGCTGCAATTTTTTTTCCCCCCTCACAAGAAACTTGTGCTTCTTATTTAAAAAAAAAGTTCTTTCAGCATTCCTTTTCTTGTCCTTCTATTGCTACACAAATGTCACATACTCTCAGAAAAACCCAACAGATTTTGGTGAAAACAAAACCACCCTAAGCCAGTCTAAGAGTATCAGCAGAAGAATCTAGATCCTGTTTGACCAACAATACATAGGCAGATTAAGTGAAGGATAAGGAAAAAAGAATCAGCAAATTCTGGCAGGTAACCACCACAATTACCCCACTGTGCTAATTTTACTTCAGACACAAGCCAACTTTCAGAGGTTGCAGATACAGTAGTACTAGCAATTTAGTGAGTAAATTCCTCGGAAACAACTAAAGACCAATTACAAACTACCAAAACAGCCTTTGTACCTTTGGAATCTCGTAATTACATAAATCATGACAAACTCAGTATTCCAAGCTTTTGGAGGTAGTAAGTTGTTTCACTCTGCACTTCAATTCCATGCTGCCTCCATATTCCCGTTTAAAGGTTATCTAGGACTTAAATTCTACAGCAGAGTCCCACATTCATCACCTTTGAAGGGAGATTTCTGAATCTTACTAGATCAAACTCAAAAGGCTATTGCAAGAGTTGAACAGAAAGACAAAACTATCAATGAAAACTGCATTTTGAAAATTATACAGTCTTACGGTACAGTAACCAAAAAGCAAGTTAGGATAACTCTTGGAAGGAGATTACAATAACCAGTTAAGGCTCTTCAGAAACACAGTGATGGAATGTAACAGACACAGCTGGGTAAGGAAGACTCAGTGTTCCTAACCTCACCTGTTTTACCATAAAAACTTAGCAGTAACAGAAGCACTTTCAAAACTGATTAAAATAAAATGCATAGATGACTACATGACTTGATGATCAAGAAATAAAGGAACTATTATCCATGAGATTCCCTCCAGTTACTTTTTTTTTTCCTTTTCCTTAACAGCTGAGACAGTATATTTTTAAAAAGAAACACCCAGAAACATCAGAAGAAATAATGGATTTTTGGCACACATGCAAGACTATCCCAGTGCAGTCAGGGATCTTTAACACTAAGCTGAACACTGCACTTCGGAAGAACGGCTCAGAGTGTCCAGAACCTGGCTCCTTAGCTGACTGCAAGCACTTAGCTCACCTGAAGGGCACCTGCAAGGTCCCCAGCCCTACGTTCAGCCCCTTCCAAAGCAGCTCCCTTACTAAAGGAGGAGAGAAAAGACTAGTCACAAGCGAGCCCGTTCCACCTGACCCTGCTCACTCACTCACTCGTGCTCGGCCACATCGGGCAGGTAAGCTGCGTTTTCTTGCGAGGGGTGTGCCATAAAAACCACATCCAGGCCATCAAACGCTCCAGCGTTTATCAGGTCTATTTTGCCTCCTCCTTGCTCTTCCGCAGGCGTGCCCAGCACCGTGATCTGCAGCACAAACGCAGACAGTCAGGGCCCGCCCGGCCCTCGGGGACCGAGGTCGCAGCCTCCGCGCCCGGCGGGGCTCTCACCTGGACGGCGGCGGGCGCCGGCTGCGGCAGGCTCTCCAGGGCGGCCTTCAGCCCCAGCGCGGCGGCGGCTCCCACCTCGGCGATGAGGTTGTGCCCGCAGGCGTGCCCGATGCCGGGCAAGGCGTCGTACTCGCAGAGGAAGGCGACGCGGAGCGGGCGCGGGCCCTGTGCCTGGGGCGCGGCCGTGCCCCACTCTGCGCGGAAGGCCGTGCCCAGCTTGTAGCGCGGCTGCACGGCCCAGGCGGCGCCGGGCAGCTCCCCGCTGGAGAAGAAGCGGGTCATGGTGTCGTGCGCCTGGTGCTCCTCGTAGGCCAGCTCGGGCCGGCTCCAGATGTCGCGGCTCAGCTCGCCCAGCCGCGCCGCGTTCAGCTCCACGCTCTCGCACGCCCGCTGCTTCAGCGTCTCCAGCGCCGGCAGCGCGGCGGCGGCGGGGCCACCCTGCGGCGGGTCCTGCGGCCTCATGAGGGAGCGGCCCCAGAGGCACCTGCCCGCAACACCGGCCCCCACCGCGACCGACCTGCCCGCCGGCGTCAGCCCCGCGTATCCACCGCCCCCTTTTATCGCCTCCTCCGCGCCGCGGGGCACGCTGGGAAGCGTAGTTCGTTACCCCGGCAAGACCCGCGGGCGGCGCTCCGCTAGAACTACTGGTCCCAGCGCGCCCAGCGGCCCGCCGAGGCGGGGCCCGCCTCAGGCTGTGCTGAGGGCACTGGCGGCCGCCGTGAGAGCGCTTCGCACCTTTCGTCGTTGTACTGTGGCCGCGGGCTCGGCGCGCGTCTCGCACACACATGTCGTTACCATCAACCAAGCTGAATTCAGCCTGCACCCTGTGTGCCGGTTTCCAGAGGTCGCATTCAAGTGCGAGATCTGCTTTAACTCTGCAGGGCTTGTATACCAACGCCCGATTTTCCCCATCAGCTCCTTCATTTTTTCAACGAGAAGCCCTCTCAGCCTGGATTTTGTTTCCTGCTTTGTGGGGTCAGTCTCGTCTCCCAAGTAACAAGCGATAGGACAAGAGGTAATGGCCTCAAGCTGCGCCAGGGGAGGCTTAGATTGGATAATAAGAAAAATGTCTTCACAGAGAGGGTGCTCAGGCATTGGCACAGGCTGCCCAGGGCAGTGGTGGAATCACCGTCCCTGGAAGTGTTCAAAACGTGTAGATGAGGCTGTTTGTTAGCGACATGGTTTAGTGGTGGACTTGGCAGTCCTGGGGTAAGGGCTGGACTTGGTGATCTTAAAGGTCTTTTCCAACCTAGTGGAGTCTGTGATTCGTTTAAGCACGGTAAAGCTGATGCCACCTGCAGCACTGCATGCACAGCATGAGGGCTGAACCTCTGCGCCATCCAAGTGCAGAAAGTTCAGCTCTCTAGGGAAGCCTTGGACTTGCTGCCCGTGTGCCACGTGGCTTGTGGACACGGTTCTGTCCACAAAAGTCCAGCCACTAATCCAGTAAAAGTCCAACCAGCCTGTGGTTTTGCTGGCTTTCATAATGATCGGATGCATGGTTTTGTGTTTTGTTTTCCCGAAGCTGTTGTGCAACAGGGCATTTGTCTAAAATGTGCGTGTATCACTGCTGATGGTTTATCAGAAGTTGGAATGGGTGTGAAGTGCTCAGCGGGAGTTTTTAGATACAAGCCAGATAGCAGGGACCTTGCCTATCTAACTAACCCATACCTGAAGTCAACAGAAACAAACTGACAAATTCTGCTGTTTTTCCCGTATCCATTTAATTACCAGCAATTCACTTTTTGTTAATTTTAGTCATGGTTTATCCACTGTACTCTTTCCCCACGACTTCTCTGTCACCTGGAAGGTGCTTTGCTTTGCTAAACTGCAGGTTTCCCCTCTCCACATAGGATGGGAGAGGTTCTTTTCCTAGTGGCACCCAAACCCTATACCCTCTTGGTCAGTCCAAGCAGAGTTCAGGTTCCCATGCCTTATATTTGTCACAAGCTATTTTTACTCTTGTAACCCACTCTGGCAAGTATTGTGGTTGTGGCCAGTTCTTTCCCTCTACTCTGAATCCTTCCAAGTGGAATAAAGCCATCCACCCAAAAATACATGTGCTGAACTTTCAACTACCATGTGGGTACATGCAGTTTTTATTTTCCAGCAGCTGAGGGAGTACATACTCAGCAAAGGGGTCACGTAGTTCAGGTCTGTTTGCTGAAGGATTTCTAGGACTGGAAGCCCTTTGGAGCAAGCAAGGTGTTCCTGAAGGTAGTGCCAGCGTGCTTTGGGAACCACTCTAAGCATCCATCAAACCCAACAACTTTTGGACACATGGGAAGAGCTGGCTCCTGCCCTAAGTTATAGTGAGGAGGGCAAAAAAAAACCACACACATTTTATTCTTCCTAAGTACCTGGCTCCCTGAGGCACTACTGTTCACTATAGAGTTTTCTATTTCTTGCTCCTGCCTCTCCTGTGCTTTTTGTGCAGTCTGTACTCCACCTGCACCAGATGAAAAGAATGCCCCATACGATGCAGCTTGTGATCTGACAATTGAAAACAAGGGGCTTTTTTGGCTGAGTTAGTTTTCTGCCAGATCACTGACATGGCTTTGCATGGGGTTGTATGAGAGCAGTCAGCACAGCGCACTGCAGAGGACATGCCAACACATGGCCAGGGTGACTGTGACATGAAGGGCAAAGCCAAAGTGGTTCTAGTCTAGAACTGGCTTAGGCTGCTTTGTCATTATGGCTGAGGATGTTGAGTCTTAGAGCCACAGCTGAGCCTGAGCTAACGGGCACAGGAGTGGCAAGGCTTGGCCACGGGGCAAATTGCACTGCGGCAACTGGCTCCAAAAAACCAGCTGCTTGTCTGAAGAGCTGAAGAAGGAGCAGGGAGTGCACAGGAATGCAGGCGTCTAAAAGTGAGACAAACTTAGCTCTGGCTCATCCAGGGAAAATTTACCACTCATGGGGAGCAGCGAAATTACTTTTAGGGATTATGTTATCTGCTCACAGCTTGCTGTTTTCTTTTCCGACTGAGACATCTCAGATAATCAGAGTGTTGAATTACTTGCGTGACCACAGTCTTAATCACTTGAAACTAACCTTTAGGATATACTCTCAATCCTTTTTGTCTGCCGTGAGGATTTGTGAAGCATGCATCAGTAAGATATCCAATAATGTAAAGAAAAAGAAGCATTACAGAGTTTATGTCAGCTTGACAGCTCCAACTTGCATGTTTGAAAACTGGTAATATGTATCATAATTAGTGCTAACATCAGTTAATGTAATAATGGGTATGTTATTTTGGTATATTCCACTTCAGAACCTCAGATAATTTGCATGCTCTGTGTACAAGATAATTTTCTATGGTTAGTATTGTACATGTATTTGTGCTATATCCCAATTTTCCCAATATCTGTGTATAACTGATCATTCTGAAGTACAATATTTTAGAGTGTAAAATGCGTTTGACTTTAAAAAATGCCAAACCTATAAAATACAACACGTTCAGCAGGTGTCCATGCTGGGAATGCTAATGTTTTACAATGACCCTGTGACATGTGGAATCTCTCTTTCCTCTTGCAAAAGTGTGAGGTGTTCATTACAGGATAGAGCAGACAAAAGAGAATGTGCTTCAGTTTGTCTCATGTAGATGAGGAAAAATCACTGTGCAATACTATGCTGGTATTTTGAGTGTGCTAAACAAATTATAATGCAGTATTAGACTGTTAAAAATACTGTTACTATATAGGGTAAATACCATTCAGACAACATCATGGTTCTTTGGGAAAAGCAAGAATTGTGCATATATTTATTTGTAAGTAAACAAGAACAAGCTTCACAGCTGCTAGTTCAATTCATATTCCTGGAATCAAGCTGTAAACAAATGCTTGTATTTTTGTTTTAGAGGGTGGATGAGGTTCGGTAGCTTTCCATTGGTCTAAAAGAAGGAACATCTGTTGTGGCCATAAAAAACTTGATGATCAAGTTTACCACATCCCACATTAGCAACATTAGGTATTTATGCTGAAATCCAAATCGGACTGAACTCGTTGAAAGTTTTACTGTTAAATTCAGGGTGGCCTGGATTTCAAGCCAAAATCCAAAGCTTTAAAAACAATAGCACAGTGAGTATTAAAAACAAAAGTGGGCTGTTGCTGTGTGTAGGAGCTATACACTGGCTTGCCTAAAATAACATTCCAGTCTGGTTTACAAATAGCTTTATATTAGGAAGTATGTATCCAGATATAAATGCTACAAAAGTGGATTGTATGTTTAGAAAGAACGTGTGATAAGGGCTTCTTTGATCAGATTACAATATCAATATTGTCACAGAGCAGAAGAATTTTAAAGATCTCAGGAAGAGAAATGGTCTAAGTCACTGAAGCGTATTGTCTTCTTTAACCATGAAAGGTTCAAGGATGCCACTATGTCTTGTACATTTCTTATAAAGGGAAAAGAAATGCAGGATAGGTGGATTCAGAAAAGCAAAGCTTTCTCCCTGTAGACATACTGTTCCCACCACTTAACAGTTAATCATAGTGTGGGCAAAATTTTGTTATCCAGAGCAGACTGAGTCAGAAAATAGGAGCTTAATGTTCCCTTTAGATTTGGTTACATCATGTACAAAACTTGGAATTAAATCTGAATTTTTTCACACAGAATGTTTATTCCTCAGGACCTTTTCCCCCTTCCTTTCTCTGCCAGCTGTGTGTTAGCTATTTGACCTAGCAGTTAAGACCTCAACATTTGTCCAAACGCTGTGAACCTGTAACCCAAAAGGGCAAGGTAAAAGCCGTGCTTAGAGCTCAGATACATTCACTGAGAAGGCAGCTGTGGCTATTTGAGACATTACTGCCCCCAGTTCTTTGTACCTGCCAAAGCTGCTTGCCCTGCCTTTCATGGCAGAATGAGACGTTAAGTGCCTCCGAGCTGTTGCAGTGTAAAGTCCAAGAGCTCAACTCAAGCTGCCCCGACCCCTTTGGCATTTTATGCTTTAAACACTGGGCTTTCTCCTGAAGCACCTTAGAATTATCTGTGTTTTCAGTCTGCTGACTCCACAATGTGGGTGGCATCCTCTGGGAGAGAGGCAGTAATATTTTAAACTGACACAGTTATTTTCAAAACAATCACTTTCATGCGCCATTACCCACAGAGGCTGGTACGAGCTTTGCTAGCTTTAGACTGCTTGAACAAAACAGTGCTTTTCTATCTGGGGCAGATTTTCATCTGTGCTCTGAAAGTGGCAAGAATGCAGCGAGGGCTCAGTTGTATTCTGTATTTTTGCCTTTTTTTTTAAACAAGAAACATCAGTTAGCTCCAAGAAAAGATTGAAAACTTCCTGATTTAAGCATTGCCAATTAAGGCAACTAGCTGTTTAAAAGACAGGGCTGGATAAACTCGCATTTCTTTCTTTGGTTTGGCTCTCTGAAGAGTTACATAAAAGTTATCAGCTATTATGGGGCTCCTTGAAGTTTGTACTGCAGAATGTAAACAGAGAATTAAGTCTCTGGTGTTACTGATATCCAAAACTTAACATGCAAAACTTACTGACTGCTTGCTCTCTCTTTGATACTCAGACTTCTTAGACGCAAGAAAAGCATCAAATATTGGACATCATATCTTGGAGAAAAATGCCTTGAACCCCTCCCATTCCTCTAATACAAAAATCCTGGCTCAACTATGCTCTTTTATTTCTTACACCATTAAATTTACGTGCGTACTTTAATATGGTCATGTATTTCACATTAGACTGTAGGTCAATTGTTACACTTGTATCATTTCTGTGGTAGCAGCATCGTTATGGTCATAATGTTATCCAGCTTGAAAAGATTCGTGCTGAAAAGGGCTTGATCACATAGATGTCCCATCAAGACACTTGGTGCTAACCCAGCTCTATTACTGACACTATGAGCCTTTTTTTGTTATATTTGTTTAATTGTTGTATTATTTGTTATATTATATTTGGTTGTGTCTTATATGTCTAGTTCCTTCCTCCCTCTAAAAGGCAGATTTTGCTCACTTAAAGTCAGATAAATTCAGCAATTGATTTCATAGCATGACTTACTAACTGGGCAATAAACACAGATAGCCCAGAGTGGAAGGAAGAAGTGATCATAAGATGCGAACAGCTTAAGCCTCTATTGATGCCAGCTCCTCTCTACAGCCTGAGCAGTAAGCTACCTTACCTTCAGGAGGGACAGGAGCATGCACATCAACAGTTACTGCTGGCTTTCCTGCTGTGCATTCGCTGGCTGACTCACGGACCACTTGTGCTGTGTGCAGCACAGAAAACAAGGGCACAGAAAACAGGCAGGTGTACAATGATCAAAACCTGCAGGCTCTTTGCCCATCGTTGCTAACTTCCCCCCCACTACCTGTAAAAGAGAGTTAATACATCTCCATACTCATGAGACCAAGTGTTCCCCCTGTTAAATCTTTAAAGAGCTAAAGAGAAAGCAAAAGTGTAGCACAAATCTCTATGCATTTAACTGCTCCTCTCGTCTGCCAATTTTAAAAGTGATTGATAATATTTTCAATATTTATGATAATGCAAATATAAGTGAAAAATGAAAACTAGACTGTGCTAATGAAAAAAACAAACTGATCTTTCCTGATGTTCAAACGCCCCTTTACTAACATATGTATGCCACTAGTTATATACAGTGACATCCTATACTGTTGGAAATAAAGTTTAATTCTGCTATTGATTCAAACAGAACCACAGTCAGGCCCCAGCTCTTTTATCCCCTTGGAGGAAGAAAGTATTTTGCAGCTCTTACAGGTCTTTATTTTGAATCCATTGAGTCTGTGAAGTATAACAGCTCTTTGTTCGTAGACAGTATCTATCTGTGGGTTAAACAGACAGAAGATGACCGCTCAAACAATTCAATATTCAATTTTCTATTGTCAAATTTCAATTTAACTGTAGATGGAGATTTTTGTCTCATTAAAAAATATGTGAAAGCCTCTAGTTTGTTCCATATGAGTATACTATTTTGCAGATAGACAGCAAAATTATGATGTATTTACAGTCCACAGGAATCTTAAATGGATTACTTCTGTTAGGCCTCACAAATTACTATTAAGTACTTTGTAGTGGATTTAGTGGTACTGAGGAGCTATTGAGACAGTAAACCAGCAGCTTGCTGTGTCTAATTGCAAATCTCTTTACCCCCAAAGCTTTTTTGTTATTAATTTTTTAAAATCTGGAGTATGATATATTGCATAATCATAAATACACTTGTATTAAGTGTTGACATTTTCCATAATACCCTGGGAAATTACATTAAAAAGAGTCATTATTTTTGCTCCCATTACTGAACAGATTTGTACCAATCATGCAAATACAAACACAACAAGCCTTACGGGTGTTCATTAATAATGATTATTTGCTTGGGATATTAATTTCAAAATAAACATTTGCAAACCCATATTTTATCTATTCACAGTGGGAATATATAAAGCAATAACACGCTGGCAATAGCCGTTGTAACACACAATGATTTTTTAGTCTTTATTTAATTTATGTGGTATCATACCCTCAAGTAAACTCAAAGTATATTTGCATTAGCCACATATACTCCAGGGTTTACTGATGACAAGAAGAGGTTTACGAGTATAGTGAATTTGCAGATTTGTTTGAGTATATATCAGAGCACAGTAATCACTGTGAAATGGAACCAATATGGCTTTTTATTTTTTTTAATCTAAGGAAACTAGGACATCCAGTATATCCAGAAACCTGTGAAAAAGTACTGAGAACCACAAACAGCTGTGATCAAACTGCAGTACTGAACAAGCTAGTCGAATCCATTTTTGTTTCAACTAATGGTTAAAATGATTTTGAGGTGAAGTCATGCATTGCACAGTGACATCTGGCAAACCTAGGTAATGTGTTCTAGTTGTTTCTAGTCCGAGAGAGCTTGATCTTTAGTTACCCTAGCCTGTTCGTTGCTGCCTAGAGTTAAGCTACTTTGGTTTTAGGCACATCATAGAGACCCTGAGTTGCAATTTGTTCAAGTACCTCGTAACCTTATTACCTTCTCTTAGTTTATTATAAATCTCAGAGCTGGTCTGTGCAATTACACTTTACAGAGATTTGACTCTGTTTCTACTGTCCCAAATCTTTTCATGAAACAAGAGGCAGAGGTGGCTCAACATTAGCAGAAGGAAGATGGTTATACCTCAAACAGCATCCTGTTAGTAGAAAGGTGGCCAGGGCCAGTTCCTATAATTAGCAAGTGCATCTCCTACATTCTCACGCACAATATTCATGCACCAACAAATACTTGTGTGCTCTGTAGTATGTTTTATGTATGTTTTGTACCACATGTGACCTCCCCTCTCCTTAGCAATGCTGCTTACCGTATCACATACCAAAGGCACTTGTTAGGACTTGTGTGTGATGCCAGTGATGCATCCCCTATTCACCCATGCAGAGATGCGCCTTTCCAGAAATCTGCCCATGAATGTCAACACTTGAAGTCAAGAGCACTATTAAAAGAATATAATAAAAATCATCCTTGCAGTGTGTGGGTAATCCCTGCTGAACAGGCATGTGGGAAAGAGCTGAGGGTGCTGTGCATTCATGTGGACATGAAATGCTCTTTATTTCACATGCTCACCATTAGAGAACAAAAGAAGCAAATTTAACTGGAGATTGACAAGACCCATGTCTGGGACTGATCACTTCCCTCAGCTTTCAACAAGGCTGCTGGAGAGGCGGTAGGCAGACAGACATGATCACCTCTTTGCTGAACACAGTGTTGCCCAGGATTCACCATCAGCAAAAACATTACACCCTTCTTGTTGCATTCCCTCCCCACTCACTTACACTCACCTCTAGAATATGACTCCGAGACCTGCACTCTGTTGCTAAAAACATTACCTGATTGCATGAGCTCTTGTGATTAGTAGTCTCACTACATACAACAGCTAGGTAGAGCAAAAGCGTATTAAAAATACACATTAAACTGCAGGATACCATAGGGAATCTGGAAACTTCTGTGGCTTTTAAGTGTGAACAGATGGCACAGAGTGACCTACTTTGGAATAAATAAATAAATAAAGAGAGGCTAAAGTTGCTCTGGCGAGGATTGCCTGTGCTGGTAGTGGGAAGCTGCGGTGGCTGTGGGGCTGGCAATGGGGTGTCTGGAGGCTGCCAGCTGACTTCACAGCCCAGGCGTCATTAGTATGTGCTGGCTGTTCTGTAGCCTACTCTATATGTGCCGGTAATATTAATCTGGGTTCCCTAGCAGCAGGTGCCTCTCTAGCATGATTACTTTGCAGATTGGCAAAAAGTCCAAGGTTTGAGTGACTTGAAAGAGCAAAATGAAATCTCCAACCCAAGCAATATCGTTGCTGGAGTCAGGCTGGGTATTGATTGTACAGTATGGCTTTTTACTTTTAATAGATACTTAAGAAAAAATGACTTCATTCTCCAAAAGAAAAAAAACCAGCCCAGTACTTTCGACTGGCACCACAGACATAAAAGTAATTGTCAGATTTTTCCACTCTCCTGTTACAGTTACTGTAAGGTATACACCATCTATTAGTACTACTGCTAATTTCAATGGGGAAATCTCTAAAATGTGTTATTCCTGTAACATCAAGCGTCCTCACTCTCCTCACTAGCTGTTTTGTAAATTCCACCTATTTTCACTATTATATCTGGCCTTTTCCAGAACTTTCCTTAAACAAAGAGCACATAAATCCTTCCAAAAGTATAAAGGAAAATTAAACTTGGATAAAATGTGATACTGTGAGACACAATGTATGAACAGGTCAGGTAATTTACTGAGCTCTGCTTGTTGTGTAACATGCTTGTGAAACTCAGTACCAGCATGTATCCACTTGATTTTATGGGCAGTTAATGCAGAACTACTGTTTGCCACCAGGCAAACAGAATAGGTTATCTTAAGCCTGCTGAGCATCCTCTTTGTGAAACAATGTAACAAATGAATTATCCAGTATAGATCATTTGCTTTTTCTCATCTGTTCAAATTTTTACAATCTAAATCCGTATAAACATCCAGTTCAATTATGAGTACAGAGTATGTGCTTGGCTGCCTGTGTGTAACATAAGGATATGCTTTCCCACCAATCTGGGACAAATCCTCCCAAGGGACACTAGGATAAATATCAATTTGTTTTTAGATGGCAGTTGCAGAATTAAAACACTCCGCACAAGATCCATTGTGATTTTCTTAAATCCTTCTGCTCATTCTTAAACATTTTGTATCTTTCAGACCTTTTAACTCAACATGCAGAAAACAGGGACAGATTGATGTCAAAGCTTTCCCAAACCATTAGCATTATGGAGCTATATTTAAACTCTGACAGGGAGAATCCTGTATGATAAGAAGTGGTTGAAGGCACTCAGTCATCCAAGCCTCTGCCAGACTCCATTTCAGATGATTGGAACTGACCCTGAGTAGACTGTAGCTGACTCTGCTGTGAACAGCAGGATGGCCTGGAGGACTCCTGAGGTCCCTTCCAGCTTGGATTACATCATGGTCAGATATTGGGAACTACTCTTTGCATTAGACTTTACTATGGTGAACCTTAGCAAAGTGATTTTTCTGGAGTGCTAAATGCACTTTCCAAACCTCCAAACATTGCAAAACCAGTGCAGATAGACCTGCTGGTCTCCCCATGGTGTTGTTATTTAGCTTACATGAGAAACACCTCAGATATCCCACCTTGGAACCACACATCTGCCTCAATGGAGAAGACGAAATTATTTCCTCAAGTAACTCATAGATATCATAAAAATATATGTCTAATTTCCTACAACAGCTGTGACATCTCTTTGTGATTCTTCACAGCCTTCTCACAGGGCAGGTCTTGCCCCTGTCCATTGGGTGACCACCATCTGTCCCATTTGTCTCCATAGTGCTCATTGTGGGATACAAACTACATATGTGGAGAATGAAAATCATAAAGGCATATATAGCGTTTATGGAGAAATTTTTAGTAACTTCCTGGTTAACATGCTAAGGCCCTGAGCATGAAAACAAGTTCAGTATGTGCTTAATTTTGTTACGAGTTGTCACCTCAGTAAGTCCACTCACTAATAGAAAGAATAAGCATGTGTGAAAGTATCCATAGAGTCAGGCCTGAGGCCTTACAGTGACATCTTCTGAGACTGACTGCATATGGTGTGCATTTTTTGCACTTGCTTTCTCTTGGAAGTGCCTCTCTGAGCACTTTGAATGCTCGCTCCTGGGCACTGCAGAAGCCCTGCTGTCTGGACAGGAGACCCACACTGTGAAGTGGCCGGGGCAGGAGACCTGTCTGGACATGAAGTAGAGGTCCCAGGGTAAGGGGGAATTTATCTCATCCAGTGTCGTAAGGGATTAAATCATTAACAAAGCTTTATTTAGCTTCGTGGCTAAGATGGCCCTAAATTTTCATTTGTTGCCTACCTCCTCTGCTTTTATCTCCTGCAGGTTCTGTGCTTATACAGGAATATTCTATTTGCATGCAGGATGTATGAAAAAAGGTCTTATGAAATCACTTTGAACAGAGGCCTGCATTCACAAAAGATGTCGGTACCTAATTTATTCTGAGGAGATGGTAGGGGCAATACAGTCTCTCAAATGTTTTCTTACATTTATTTCGCTGATGATATCACTCAACTCACAGCAATGTTTTTTATTCTTCACACGACTAATTTTGTAGCACAAATCCAGAGATGTCAGACTGCAGAAGTTTGAATGCAGAAACTATTGTTAAATATGAAAAATGGTGGTGTGTGGTAGATAGATATGAGACCAAGCTCCTTATGCTTCAATAGATTTCAAAGTGGAAAGTGATAAATATGAACACTGTTCCACAGAATCAACAAGATAGCTCAAAGATACATGCCTAAGATGTAATTTCTGCAATTAAAATACTGTAGCTTTACTGAAGAAGTGCTGTAATAATACTGTATCTGTTTTGCCAGTCAGAGATTAGACAACACTCTCACAGCCAGTCTCAGTTGCACTCCAGATCACTTCCAAGATGCTGTAGATCAAGAGACTGATCAAAGACAAAGTCACAGTCCGAGTCATTAAGGGAAAATCAAAGTATGTGGAAAAACCAGGCTCAAGCTCCTGACAATGGTCCTTCAGTTCAGGAACAAAATATTTTCTTCTTCAGTGCTGAGACCTCCATCCCAGTCTCCCCAAAGGAACACACTGACATTCAAAGTAAAGCATGATGTGAGGAAATGTTACAACATCAAAATTCTCTCTTTTTCTCCACCTCTCAGTTTCTGTCATGAAGGTGGTTATTGACTGGCATCTGAAGATGACTGACACCCATTTCAAATAGTTAAATTTCTCAGGAGGATAAAACATCATGGATTATAAAGTTGTTTGAGAGTTAGTAACCTTATGATAACCCATTTGCTGTCTTCAAATGAATACAATGAAGAATCTCACTGATACTTGGTATTTCATTTGAAGGGGATGTCCTCAGAACTCTAAATTTGGACTTACACTTAAGTCTGTCCACTGGCAAGAGAAAATTTGGCCTGACACAGTGATGCTGCAAGAACTCCATTAAGATTGTTCATGTGAGGAATCAGAGTACAAACTGAAGTTCCCTTCTGTTTCTTATGTTCTGTACCTAAATGATGTTTAAGTGCCTGTGACATAGAAGTGATGTCACGAGTGCCTCCAGAACTGCCAGAAACCTGTTAAAAGCTTTGGTGATTCCAAAAAATAGCAAACTTGGCAAAAGGCCAGCCTGATCCATGCTCTGAACTTCAGTTAGCCCATCCAGGTTAGATGAATAGTCAGGCTGGTTTCACAGGGTGTGAAAAAAAGCTTGTGTTAAGTGAACACACAGGTAAAACACAGTATCCATATGGCATCTCATATACAAATGCTGTTTAAAAAGGTAACTAAAAAATGCATTTATGCATACAAAGTCATATTTTGCTGTAATGAAACCTGGCATGTACCTGAACTCCTCACTTTTACATACTCCTGAATGGTGTCCTCATTATATTATAACTGTATTTTGAAAGTACGTTGCATTAGAAGGCAAACACTGGGAAAGAATTTGTGCCGGTAGCAGGTTTTGTACTTAACCTCGGCTTGGTTTTGACCAAATGGATAATTATTTTTGGTGATAAATAAGGAATATTGGACTATTCTTCAGTTAAAAGTATTACGGAAATTTTGATGACTGTTGAGGATGAGGTTTAGACAGAAGTGTCTAACTTTTAGGCCCTCGATTTATGACATATTCTACACTGTATCCTACGATAAAAACACAGGATGGAGAGCAACAATATACAGTTTTACTCCTAGTTATTGCAATTTCCTCCAAAGTTCATAAGTTCACAGTAGGAATTATGTTCTTCTGTATTTTTAAAACCCCAGGGACACAGTAATTAATATGTCATAAGTCTGTGTTTTACACTATCTGCCAAAAGTGCACTGGATGTTTTCTTTTAGAAACGGAGGCTTCCTGTCTAATCATTTTGTCTTAATCTTCCAGCTGCCTTTTTGATAAAACACAAGCTGAAGAAAACCCAAAACATCAACTGTTTTTCTTCTATTCTTTCTTGTTTGCTATCTTTTCAGTGTTCTAATGCAACAGTATAACAATAATTCAACAATATTTTGTCCTACTAAATTACTGACTGATGTTCACTTAAAACAAGTGTATTACACTGAACACAAATACAGACTCAAGCTGCTACTTTTGCTGCATTTTCCATCTGCAGAGCCTTTCCCCCAAACTGCCTGATGACATCCCATAGATTATTCTGACTCACTGGGATCTCACAAAGCCTCTGCCTAACACAGGTATTAGCAACAGTAAGTATTAGCAGTGGACATCAACTCAATGAAGCAGCAGAGTAAAGGAGATATAGAAAATTTTTAAGGGTGGTTCTGCCTGCACGTGAACTAATGAAAAATAAATACAGGGAAGGATTGATTTAATCTGTTTACATAACTCACTTAAAATTAACTTGCAATTAGGACCTCACCGGGAATTACTCAGTGATTATACCCTCCGGGACCCTTATATAAGCATGGGTTCTGGGAAAGGCTGTAGTGAGGAGCGATGGCCTGCTGCTCCCGAAACGGGTCCTTTCTGTGCCACCCCTGCGAAATGCCAAAGCAAGCCACTAGAGGGAACTCAGCCTATGACCTACGAGGCCTTGGCACTGCACTTTCCCTGCTACTCAACTTCCACCTTTAAGTTATTTCCATATGCGTACTTAAAGCATACGCTTTAAAGAAATCTGCCACAGTAACTCCATCTGTTAAAGCGAATGTACCAGTGTTCTTCTGTATCGCACATGCACATGATGCATTTCATCTTTTATATTAGTAGTAATGTAGTTTTTTAACTTTTTCTCTCAATTATTTTCTTTCCTCATCATTTCTTTGTCTGTGTGGTGTCAACGCTCTCTGGAAATGAACCAAAAAATTACCGAAGGTGCTTCTGGTCACTAGTGGGTGTGTAGAACACATTCCTTGCATTTCTGAAAAGAGGGGGACTTGGGAGTAGGAAATTGGGGAAGGGTGGAGACTTCCTAGAGATCCTTAAAAGGTGAGGTCAAGGAAGCTGGATGGAACTGAGGAAGACAACATGGAGAAAGGTTTCTCAGTGAGCAAAGAGCTCCTTCCTTTGGTCATCACACACTGGTTTTCTGCTCCTTCACCTTGTTCAGTATCTGCGCAGAGGGAAAGCACCATCCTTCACAGTCCTCAGGGCTCAGCCCACACAACCGTCTCAGTAATGTTAAATGTAAGTGAAGCCCTTCCTAAGAAAATTGTGACTAAGCTGGCATTTGGATCAAGACTGCAAGATTGGATTAAAATTACTTTTACCCTTCCCCCCGCATTTTCACATTGTGTCACCACGGTATTTGAAAAGTAGGGCATGTTTGTGTTAAAAATGGTATAAAAATGCAACAGTTTGGAAGAGTGCAAGTAACAGCAAGCTATAATAGCAATACAGGTTAACTCTTCAGTGTTGCCACAGGGGGAAGGAATAAAACCAGCCTGTCTTGCCTGTACATAAGTTTCTGTTTCATCTCAGGGATATTTAGGTGTGGAGGTTGCCTTCCCACTGGGTGCTACTTTTGGGGCAGTGGAGGGAAAACCACCTTTTGTTGGAAGGCTGCTTTCTCTGAATGCTCTGAAATACACCAAGATGTTGCCATCAATTCTGGCACATTTCACAGGATTATAGAGGATGGTGACTGCGTGATTCAGATGGGGGTCACCAGAACTGGGGATTCTCTCCTGATCCCTCTCTTCACCCCAACACTTCCTAAAGGCAGGAATTTCAATGAGTATGTTACTTGTTCATTCTTGTTCATTCTCAGCTATGGCTCTCCAGAGCTTTGACGTTTATCTTGAACAGCATGGTAGTCAGAAAAAAACATACAGTGAAAGAAAAGAAACAAAAATTATTGAAAAATAAGGAGTGAAAATTAGAAGTTGTGAAAATAGGCATTTAATTCTGCACAGGCATAGTTAGTTGATCACAGTTACCTGTGTGGAGGACAAAGTAATGGCACCTATGTTGCCATTTTCTCTTTATGGAAGTTAACTTACTTGCAGCAAGAAGTCATATGGCTGCTGTTGAATTTGATCTCTATTATTATAAATCTGAAATTCTACCCTTGGCAAAAATGGGAGAAAACTGTTGGTTCCATGTTAAAACTTTTGGGATATTTGCTTAAGAAGGACTGGCTGGTGGCAGAGAGAGACTGGGTCACTCATGAACTTCACCTTCTGTCCTGCTGTATGAAGATCCTCTCTCTTGGGAGAGACTAGGCCTCTTTCTGTCTTCCAGGATCTAATGAGAGCCAAAAGATAAAGCAAATGTAAACTCACAAGACTACGAGGGTACAGTGCACACCCATGGCCCCCTCAGCCAGCTGCTGGCTGCAGCATGTTTGCACAGCAGTGGAGAGCAGTGGCCAACAAGCAGAAACTCTTTACCATCAGCCTTCCCCACTGTTGGCTGTGGGGAGAGGACAGAGAGAATGAGCTGGAAACGACAGTGGTGTCTATAGGTTATATATCGTACCAAAGGGTCAAAAGCAGGGGTGGAGAAAAGTGTAACAGTCATCTTTCACGTGCAAATTACTAAAGCTATTGTGTAATAAAACTGTACATAACACAAAACCTGAATGCAGCCTGATTTATCCTACCAGCCCTATCAATGACTACAAATGCCAAACATTTCAGAGCAAAACATTATATTAATTCCATTTTACATACTACACAGTGAGATGACGAAGACTTGTAGGTCACACAGCAACCACATTTACTAGCAAAGGGAAAACCTGGCTGCAGCTCCAGAAACTGTGGCTCTCTTCCTGGGTTAGTGAAGCATCTACTGAGTGATCTTAAGCAAGCCAGCTTACTTCTGTATGCCTGTTTTTCCAGCTGTAAAACATAAAAGCTGCAATCACTCACGTACGTACTTCACCTGACCACTTCTAAGAACCTGCGGAAACCTGAGAGAAGTAACCACTTGTGCAGGATTTGGTGATACCTAAAGCAGTGCTAGCCATTAGGAATGCTGTACCAAGGTACAATTCTTAGTAATGAATAATAGGTACTGATCAGACAGAGAAAAAGTCAGTTACAAGACTTGCCAGCTCATACTGTCTTTCCCCAGATAGTCCCAGTCAAGAACTGGTAGCAAATTGCATTTCATCTAGTCATTAAAATTCCCTAAATTTGCAGCAACATCAGATACCTAGGGAGGTAATTTTTTCTTGCAGTTTCATTCCTTCCCACATAATTCAATGGTGATATCTATTCGCTTCTCTCTTACCTCTAAGTTGACCTTGTTTTTCAGGGTTTTTTTCCTAACTGTCTCATCAATTATTTTTATCTTATCACTCCTAGTACAGGACATAAAAATGTATCAGCACTTTATTCAGTGCTGGCATAAAAAGAATGTCTAAGATTTGGGCAAGGTCTATCAATCTACTACGCCATTAATTCCTATGCCATTAATGACCTGTTGATATTCTAAATATGACAACATGCAAGTTCTGAATATTCTGATGTTAGGAATGCAACTTACAGAAGATTCCTTTATATTTATATAAAAGAAAATTACAGATTTCAAGCTATATATTATTTTAAATAAGGGCTCACTTTATTCTTTCTCATGCAGCTATGCCACCAGGCAGTAAAGAACACAAGACTCAGGTGATGAGAAAAAACAAGAGAAAGGCCTGACTTTATCTACTAAGCCCTTTACTGAATGAAGCTCTAGGTCTTGTTTCAGGGAAGTAAAAACAAAGTAAATTGTATTTTGATGGCCGCTGCCATCACCACTTACAGGGACATTTGAAATTAAGGTTCATAGACCTACCTGATGAAAGCACACCGCTTCATTAAAGGAGTAAATGACATCTTTCATAGAAATCACATCTCCTCAAAACTTTATGCTTCATGACCTTAAGAATGGCAAAATGGCAATGACAATTACACCGCTTCTTGAAAGACATACAACCATATACTGAACTACAACTAAAGACTTAGCAAAGCCCTATAAATACAAGAAAAGTCCTTGATCCTCAAATAGTTCCTCTTTCAGGTATAGATTCCAGAAATCACACCAGTTTGCTCACCAGTGCCAACCTACAGCATAAGTGCACATAACTGGCGTGATTCTTGAACTGAAGACAAGGGCTTATGAACTACTTGGACTAAGCGACCGCATCTGCCACACACAAGCCTGAGTACGTGTAGCTTGTAGTAATGTCACCCAACTAATGTTAAACAGAAGTACCAATGCAGCGCTTCCAACAGTCAGGGCTTTGTAACATCTAAAGGCCTGCTTCCTGGGGGTTGAACAACTGAGGTTTTCTCACTTCACGGAGAAAAGGGTAGAGAGGAATGCTGACTTCAACACAGGCGAAGAAATACCTCTGCTAGGGCGTGTTCGCTGGGCAAATTAATTCCTCAGGATTTTTTTTTCCAAATTCAGCTGAATTCTTGGCCTTCCTGTCTTTGCTTTGATAACATTCTTCTGTACCCTTAATGCAAAAAAGTTCTCTACACTGCTGCTAACATTCTGTTGCTCAACTTCAGTAGTTAGGTCTTTTTATTGGATAATTTATTTCTCCTTAATTGATGGATGTTCCCTTTATTAGACTTTTCTATTGAATCAGCAGCTAAGTATTTCCTGCTACCAAAAATATCTCACACCGTGGTTCCTGTTCTACAAGGTATCATCAGATTTTCACAGTAAATGTTAACATTTTACAATCTTCATCTCTTACTTGTTTACCTCCTAGCCTCTTTAGGGTAAGGACAAGCCTATTCATAACATAAAAACTTCTTAGAAATTACAACAGAAGATAATTCCCCTTAAACAGTCAGAGAGACATATGATATGAAAAAAAAAATGAAGTATGCATTTTGAAATCAAAATTCAAAGAGTACAAGAAGTTGTAGAAGAAAATAAGGGATGTGTTTCACTGCATGATGGAAGTGGTAAGACTTTCTATGCAGAAATAAAAGTAAACTTATTTCTAAAACTACAATGAAAACCAATCTATAATCTTTAGGCTTCATATAATCTATAGGCTTCATATTTGATCTTAAGACTGGATAAAGCAGAAAAAAAAAATCCTGAAACATGGCAGGTAGCAAATGCTTTATAATGTAAAAGCTTAAAAAGTACCCCCTGAAAATAAGGACAACTGCTTAAAATGACACTACTTGGACAAAATATTAATCAGATGAAACAAAATTCGATTTTTGGAAAAATTTACCACCTCATACACAGACTACTCAAGAATTTAGCAGCATCTCTCCAGAGATTCTGGTGTAACGGAGTTCAAATGCACGTGGGATTTCTAGCTTCTGCTGCACTGGGAGGCAGAAGCATTTCAGCTTCAGTAGAGCACCAAGCCAGGAGTTATTAACTGAGCTGTCTGATGGGCTGAAACTCAGCCACGCATGAAAACCCAACAACAGATATTTCTGTGCTCCATGAAAGCTCATTTTTCAGTACCATCACCACATGACATTTAACTGTTTAAAAGTAAGCTGGTAGTTAACTCACACAGCTGATTCCCCTGCAGTTCTCACAGCATTGCACTGAAGGTTTTAAACGGAAAATATTTTCATTATCTAACCAAAATGCAGCATGTTCAGTATCCTTACCCTGACTGAAGTCAGACTTAATAAGCAATTCATTTAATTGCTGTACAGCAGACACATGACCAGCTGATGATAACACATCCACTAAGCTTGTTAATTCTCTTCCATAAGGGCTGTCCACTTCAGAAGACTACATGCTGTATTGCAAGAAGTCCTCCAAACATGACACTCGTGTTTTTCATTCATTTACTGGCTCTAAACTCAACCGACAGTATGCTCATCTAATACAATGCCTTGCCTTCAGGGAACTGGGAGGAGAAATTGGTCAAAGTGGAGGAAATCTTGAAAGTGAAAATAATTATGGGAAGTGACAAACTGGCTTCAGAATACAGTCCTAAGAGATGACGCTGCCCTGACTTTCAGGCAATCTTGCTGAAGTGTATGTGGCATGTAGGCCTAGTTGTATACACCAGCCCATTAGCCAGGAAGGGACTCAACCCAAGAATCTCAAAATGGAACTGTGAAGTGCCCCACCACTTCTGCCAGGTCACCACAGGACGAGCGATACTGACCCAGAAGTAAGCTAAGTAAGGGAGGGGTTTGCACCCTTTGGAAAGGCCAATGAAACGTTTATCTTACCCTGAAAACCCTTCTGTTCCAAGAAGGTATGGGAAGTTTTAGATTTTCAAGACTTCAGAAGTCTCATCTGAACAGCTTTAAAAGAATTGACTGAGGAGCCGAGAACTACTGGCACTTATATTAATGAATTCTGCAATCCCCACGGATGTGTTGGAAGATCAGGGTAGAAACAAAGAGGTATGTTACTCTGTAGGATCGGAGTTAACATTTGAACTACGTAATTTGGTGTCAGCTCTATGGGGCATGAAAGAAAAGAGGCTGATGATTAGAGAGATAATAATCGGGGGAAAAAAGGATACCGCCTTTTAGATAATGCCAACCTGCATGGCTGATGGGAACTAGCTCTTGTCAAGCTAGTTATCAAGATTCAAGATTAGAAGTTCAGCTGACAAAAGTAACCACTGCCTAGAGCTACAAGGAATTGCTAAAGGCATTTTCCTTTGTGCCTGATGACATTCAGCGGGGAAAAAAAATAAAAGGCACAACAGAAGATCAACATAGCGTATACCACATATAGCGAACTGGGACTCGAGCCATCCTGAGATCCCGCTACAATTTTTTTGTGCCCCAATACTATTAATAAGGAGGGAGTTTGATAGTTCTTAGAAGACATGCCAGGGCATGCTACATGATACTCAGATTAGGCAGCAAACTGGGCTGGTGAAACCACAGATCTACCTTGAGCACACACCAACATTAATCAATACAGACCTGTTCTGAAAGACAGTGAATGTGGACGTCTTTGGGGTGGACCAAAAATTGCATACAAACTCTTAGTTTAGAACATAAACAGCCTAAAACCATTATAATGAAGAATTTTGCCTGTATCATTAATTTCTATGAACAAAGCAAAGAAGTTGTCCCTTAGTTTTTGACCAACAAAGCGATGTGATGGATTGGAAGCAGCAGTGCACATGGCACAAACATGACCAACATCGCTCATTCTAAACCCCTGAAAACACCACTTAGGGTAAGGAACCACCTCAGCTGCAACCCGGCTGCTGGCATTGTCTTCCTACGTATTGTTTTTAGAATACTAGGGCCCAGAGAATATTTTACTATCTTAGGTAAAATCCACATATTTCCTGCTTTATTAATCTTATTTGAAGACTAGATTAGTGGAATAACTGCAAATCTGTGTTCTCTCCTCAACATGCCCATCAGACTGAGCTACAGTCCAATGCTTTACAAATTTTAGATCAGAGGAATGTAATTTATTAGCAAGTTATTAGCAAGAGGCAGATCTGGTGAAAATTATGAGGTATAACTTACCCCATCCATACCCTTCTGTGCCACCTTTCAGTCCCAACTGGTGTCATAACCACTCACTATGAAAATAGTTAGGAGCACTACAGCATGAATCTGAATGTGCAACTGCCCAACTTCCTTAAAATCTGAATTCTCAAGAAACAAAACGGTAAGTAAGCTAAAATTACGTATCACAAAGAAAACATCTTTTAAAAAGACAAGGAATTCTTAATGACCTACCAAAGCTCTTAATTAGTTCCACAGTTAAAGGCCAAGGACAAAACATTCCTGCTGTTCACTAGAAGACAACCAAGTACTTTAAGCTCACATACTTGAATTGACACACACACACACACACAAAAGAAAAAGAGACATGCTTAAGGGGAGGCCAAATTGTTTTATTTAATTTTTTAGTAACCAATTGGATTTTTGGCAGAAAGCTCTGCTATGTTCTGTTGGTGTGGGGGTTTGGGGGGTTTTTTTGGGTTTTTTTTGTGGGTTTTTTTTTTTTTTTTTACTTCTTTAAAGAAATCAGCAGTGCTCAAATTGATGGGTTGGAATTTTGGTCAAATTCCAGTTAATTTCAAAAACAAACAGATGAACAGGAATTCCAGATACCGTTTCCAGAGCAGAGAGCAAAACTTCACATTTGTATGAAAATTCCATGTTTGGGTATCGACTGGGACACAGAATGTAAAACTATTGTCAGTAGTGCATGAACATTCACATTTGATCTGGAACCTTAGAATCAGAAAGCTGTACTCTCCTTCCAAAATTTTCATTACCTTGTGCAAATCAAGTCAAGTCTTCATGTGTCAAGAACACACTTAAAATTGTCCATATTTTATATACAAGACATCTACCATTCAGGCAGTGCAAAATACATCCTTTCATAACAAAACTAAAATGTACCTCTCAAAGTATGAACAAGAATATACACATAATACATGATATACACTATTTACACAACCATAAAAAATATAATACAAGGAATTTTTTTTTTTTTTAAATGTGATTATAAGACTTGACAATCTTTTGCAAATTTAGTTGCAACAAGGCATGTAAAAGTTTCCTGGATGGAGTTGAGTTTGCCAATTATTCAAAGAGGTCTTGGAAACTAGGCTTGAACTTTCAGGAGAGTTTTCAAGTGGACTGCCATCAGCTCCCGGTTTTGGTCAGACAGTTCAGCTGTGCCACCCACCCAGTGGCTGGGGGGCTTTGGAAGGACACTGGGAGATGGCGGGTCACTGAATTTTGCCCCAGCGTAACTTTCTTTTTGGCTCGCTTCAGCTAGGGTGATTGGTTTCTTGGACTTGGCATTTCTGAAGTTCTCTGTGTTTTTAAGTGGCTTTTTCTCCTGCTTCTGAATCGCTTCTGGCGACACAGAGTCTTGCCAAAAGTTCTCTATCTTTTTTGCCGAGGTGATCTTTGCCAGCGGCACGTTACATTTACTCTTCTGCCTGTTAATCTTTGGTTGTTCACACAGATGTAAACTGTGAACAGGCTGGCTGTAGGGGATGGCAGCCTTCTCAGTCTTTCCCATCTTGTTCTTTAAGAACTGCGGAGACAAAGAACTCGCGTCAAGGCGCCACCCCTCTCCTCAAGGGGTACCTCCCCACACAAAGCACCGCCGCCGGGGCATCTGCCGGCCGCAAGCACCGGCGGCTCTGGGGACCGCCTCACCCAGGAGAGGCGGAGGGGGGGCAAGGAGCCTCCCCCCGCTGCACGCCTTGCACAACTCCTCCGTTACCACGGCCGCGGCGCGGACACCACAGCCCCGTCCGCCGGCGGCAACGGCTCAGCGCCTCTCTTCCCTCCGCAGCCGCCATGGGGCGCTGCGCCCCGCGCACGTCCCGCCCTGCGCGCGCAGGAGGCGGCGGGCGCGCGGCCAGCAGGCTAAATCCGGCTGTTGCTGGGCGCAACGGCGGCCGCCCATTGGTGGCGCCGACCAGCCAATCGCCGGCCGCGCTTCCTCACTCCCCCCCCCCCCCGCCCCCCTCCTCCCGGGCCCCGTCCGAGCGGGCGTAACGGAAACTCTCTGCCCCCTCCCTCCGTCCCCGCGCTCCCCCGTCCCCCCACACGCAGGCAGGGGCCGAGCCGCCCCCTGACCCCCCTCCGGCGGGCAGGAGAGCCGCCTCCCGGAGTACGGGAGAAGCGGCGGGGGGAAGGGGGAGAAGAAGTGATCAGAAGTAGCGGTGCCCCGTGTTTACCTCCTTCCTGAGGGGTTTGCTGGGCGCGGGTCTGGAGGGGGCGGGCGCGGGGGGCTCCTCTGCGGGGGCCGTTACCACGCCAGGGGCGGCGGAGACCGCTGGCGCAGGGGGAGCGCGAAGTTCGCCCGCGCCGTGCATGCCCAGCGGGGTTCTTCTCCCCAGGCCGGCGCGATGCTGTTGGTACTGTTGGTAGCGGCTGGGCAGGAGCCCCGCGGGGCTGGGCCGGATCTTCCCCTTCCTCCGCCGGACTCTTCTCAGCGCGGGCCGTGCGCTGCCCCCCGGGCCCGCCAGGCAGCAGCTAGGCTGGTTCTCACAGTTGCTGTCCCCTCGCCTGAGGCGCTGGACAAGAGCGGAGGGCAGCCGCCTGGGGTCTTCGGTGCCTGCCGAGATCCGAGCCAGGAAGGGCGGCGGCGCCGTCGTGGTGACCATGGTGGGACGTGGGTACCCAGAGCTGTACCGGGAGAGGGGTCGAGCCCAGGAGGGGATGAGCGGGTCGGGTCGCTGGGGAGTGTCTGCCCGGGCTTTGTGGGCTGAGATGGTGGCGCAATCGGATCCGCTGCTAGGAGAACATGGCGGGGGAGTGAAAGGAGCAGCCAGCAGCGCCCCGGTGTTGTTACCCGAGAGGGCACACCCCCTTCCGACACCTCACCAATCGCCATGCGAGCAGAGCGCGAGCGCCACGCCCCTCTACCGCGCTCCGCCAATCCCGGCGGAACGGCCGCCTCTCTGGCCCCGCCTCTGCCAATCAGAAGCGACACAAACACTTGGGACCACGCCCGCTTCCGCAGGCAGCCCAATCGGAGCTGACACAAACAGCGGCACGCCCCAGTCTCCGAGTCACGGGCCCGCAGTGCGAAGCGCAGGGACGGGACGGGCGGTTCTCCCTGTGAGCGCCGCCGGCCAATCGGGCGGCACACAAACAACCTCGGCCACGCCCCCGGGAGCCGCGCAGCCAATCCAGGGGGACGTAAATAGGCGGTGGTGCGCCCCCTAGTGGTCGGCGGCGCACCGGCGACCAGGCACGCGTCGCCCGCCATGGAGGTGCCGGCGGTGCGGCCCGTGGTGGTCAGGCTCCCGGCCGTGGCGCAGGAGGGACCCGGTAGCGAGGCGGCGGGGCGGAGACGGGACGAGCGCAGCCTGGAGGCGTTGAGCCTGGCTGCCGGCGGCGGAGCAGCAGCGGTGGCGCGGCAGCAGCTGCCGGAGGGGCGGCGGGCGACGCTGGCGAGCGCCCTGGAGCTGGAGGGGACGGTGCTGCGCGAGGGGCGCCTCACCCAGTTCGTAGCCAACAATCTGGAGCGGCGGATCCGGCTGAGCGGCGCCCCGCGGGGCGAGCCCCCGGCGGCAGCGGCGGCAGGAGGCGGCGGCTCCATCCCCGCCATCGACCCCGGGGCGCTGCAGGACGTGGTGGCCCTGGCCGGGCAGGTGGCGGCGCAGGTGGACGAGCTGCTGCGCAACGTGCACTGCGGGCTGCAGGCCCTGACGGCTCTCAGCGTCGGCTGCATCCAGACCTACCGTGACGGCGTGGAGAGCCTAGGCGAGGCAGCCGACCTCAGCATCCGCGCCATGTACGCCCTGGTGGCGCGCTGCGAGGAGCTGGACCGCGCCATGCAGCCCGTGCCCGCCCTGGCCAAGCGCATCCGCGACATGAAGGGCACTCTGGAGCGGCTGGAGGGGCTCTGCAAGTAGCGCCGCTCGGGCGGGGGTCGCCGCCCCGCCGCCCTTCCGCTGCCACCGGTACGCTGAGCGAGGAACCGCCGGGCCTGCCCTTGCTGTGCTAGTGGCGCGGCCGCTGGGCCTGCGCCGGGCGCTGGACGGGGTTTGGCGCTTCCGGCCCGGTGGCTGCCCGGCCCTGCCGGGGCTGCCGAGGGCCTTCCCTCAGGCGGCCGCTCTCCCGCCCCGGTAGCCCCGCCGCCGGGCCCGCTGTCTACCTGTACAGCCTTCGTCTGCCTCTGTGCCCCGTACGTGACCAGCCGAGATCCGTCGCCAGTTCGCTGGTATTAATCTGGAGGAAGTGAGATTTTTGCAACTGATGAAGGAAAAGGTCCCAGTTGAAGTCGCGGGGTAAATGGCAGACGGTGCTGCTTAGCTTCAGCTCCATTAAAGAATTTGGATTCCACATGCCTTATGCTTTCTATTTATTGAGGGCTAGGAAAAACTAACCAATCTTAAGGAAGAGCAGCTGGTAATATTTTTTTTTTAAACAGATTTGAAATGATTGTGAACACTTGCTTGCTGCTTACAGGCATACGTGCTTATTTGTAATTGACTTTGTGCCTGGTGAGTAATTCTCCCTTGTGCAGTTACAGCACATGAGCACACAGAACACTGCTGTCTCTTATAGGACGCAGTTTTAAGAGAAGAGGAAATTTAATATATATAACAAAGACACTTGGTTACAGAGAATATAAAATCCATAGAATATAAGTGAGATTCAGATAACAAATCCACATGCAAAGTTCTAAATAAAAGCCCTCAGATAAAATGTGCTTTGCCTCTGTTAGTCTCTACAGTTTTCACAGTGTAAGAGTTCAAATGGCATCACTGTGAAATGATCTTGTGATCTTGTTGAGGGCTTTGTTTTTTTTTTCAGTTGGGAATATATTTAATTAGATGAGGAACATGAATATGTGACAGGGGTGTATGACTGACATAAAATGGGTACTTTGGGGGAATGTATAACTTGAAGCTTTTGTATATGCATCACTGTATGCAGAAGTGATCTTGCTGTATCAGTAAGTGTTTCCTCTGAGGCCTGAGAGTAGCCAAATTCTCTGATCGCTATTGTTCCTATGCAACTAGCCTCTTACATGATACTCTTAGCAAGGCGTTTAGGACACAAATGTCCTTGTAACAAGATTTCAGCAGAGAAATGATCACTGTGATCTTATGTATGTATAGTGGTGCTTTCAGTGACCAGTGGCTCCTAAAAACCTTGGGGCAAAGGCAGCCAGAAATACTACTCAAGTCTTGTAACTTTGGGTTGCAGAGCAGACAGGTTTACGATGGGTGCAGCTGCTACGCCACCATAATCTCATGAGGAACACTGGGTGAGGGGCGGATGCTGTGATAGACGGTGCTTCTGCTTGTAGACGATATTGAATTGTAACAAAATAATTTGTTTTTATGCCGCCCTGGTTAGCATAATACCAGTCTCTGGCCTGT
This sequence comes from Strigops habroptila, assembly GCF_004027225.2. Taxonomy (NCBI): domain Eukaryota; kingdom Metazoa; phylum Chordata; class Aves; order Psittaciformes; family Psittacidae; genus Strigops; species Strigops habroptila. The sequence continues at coordinate 25,270,466 of NC_044282.2, forward strand.
TTTGGGTTTCTCAATATGGCCGTGTGTTTCCCTCAGCACAAGATGTATTTCATGTGTGACCTTCCAGCCCTACCAACGGGAGAAGGCTGGAAGTGGGCAGTGCCAAGGTCACGCTCTTTACGGTCACAGCTCTTGTGGTACTGTCTTCTGGGGCATAGCCGTGGCTCCAGAAAGGGACCAGAGGTCTTACAGAGATTAGCTGAGAGAGAAAAGTGAGAACTTAAGTGCCCCTGCCCATGGGCCTAGGAAAACACTAAAGATTTCTTAACACCACTGCAACAGCTGTACTCTTAATAGTTTTGGGGTGTTATTCTTGGGAAAGTTTGAACTTTTCTATCATGGAGATGTAGTAGTTTTGCTAAGTATGTTTCGTATATGTTGAGTGAAAACCAAAGTTTGATGTTGCTTAACTTGTGCGTATTGTTGAAATATACTGGCAAGCTTGTTTGTACAGCCACATACAGCTATGCTTTATTCACACAGGCTGAGGTGAAGCTTTAAAGCAGATGTGTTCCAGTACGCTGTCGGTTTTCAATAGTGTTTCATTTAGTCACCTGTGTTCAGTGCTAATTCCCTGCTAAAATTGTCAAGTCTGTAGAATAAAATGATTACTTTTATGTTTTCAATTGGTAGCGATTAGTTGTTGTTGAAGTGCTTCACTTCTTAATTACTGCTCTTCTTATTTGGTAAAATAATTTGAAAGCTAGTTTAAACTCTGCTCCTGCATCTGCACAGAGACACTTTAATGTGATTGCAGAGCCGGTTTCAGTCTAGGCCCTCAGGCAGTAATTTCTGACAGTGATGTCATTCATGTGATGAAAAAGGGATGACTAGTGAATTACAAGCATGAAGGAAGCAGTAATTACACTGTTTGAATTTGTTTTTTAATATCTGTCTGAATGCTTCAGCTTGTTTGAAGGGCAGACTTCCCTGAGGTTGGTGAAGTGGCTCCTGTTCCCAGGTGTCTGACTTTTATGTTTGCCATCCCTGGGGCAGGCATGGCTGAAATGATGCAAGCCTGTTCTGTGCCACCGCAGTCGATACTGGTGTGTTACCACATAGCTGCCTGGTCCTTCTGCAGCGAGAAGCTTCTGTACTGCCTTTTGATCCTAGTCCAGGCTTTCTTGTGCTGTTAATTTTGGCACTTGCAACTTCTGGATGTTGAGTGTGAAAGCTTTCAGGTTCTTTTACCCTTTTTTGCTTAACCTGTCGTTGAGCAGAGTAAACCCATGCTTGGGTTTTCCAAGACCTTCAGATCGGTTTGCATGTATTTTCTTGCTTAGTCACTCAGCTTTACAATTGGTCTTCTTTTCCTCGTCAGCTGCCAAGTGAACTTTCATTGTAGCAAGGTGGGCAAGGTCAAAGAAGAAAACTAACAAAATAAAATGATGTGCAGAGCACTAAGCAGAGCCAGACACAAAATTTGCTGTGTGCCAGGAATGACCTCCCTGCTTTGATAACCGCCAGTGACTGTTAGGAATTAGGTTAGTTTGATTATTCTTATTTTCTTTTCCTTCAGGAAAAGTGCCAGATCTGACCATGAAAGTCCTTTTTCTGATGAAGAAGTGCTTGGTTCTGCTTCATTCACGACTTTTTTTTTTTCCTTCCCTCTTTCATGAGGCTTTATGTTCCCTGACTGAATCAATTCCATATGCATGCTATTTAAAGGAGCTTTACCAGATAAAACCTTACTGCAGCTGAAAAAAAACCCCAATCAGTCACCCAAAGCAGGAACGAACATCACTGACATTTCACCTTTAAGGCTTTTCTTCAACCTTATTTAATTGCATCAGGTATTCAGTAAGTAAATATATCAACTTTGTGTGTGTCTTTCTGCCAGCCAGACTCTAAAATATGTAAGTCCTTGTCTGGAATGCCCAGATTTATGGTGGTACTTACACCCATGAGTAAGGTCTTGGCTGAGTTACCGGTATGAGGTACAGCATGCAAGTTGAATCCAAGAGCATACCTCTTAGCACACAACTATTTTAAAATGGGTTTAAATAGTATGGCTGTATTACCAGAAGACAAAACCCTTAATTTAAAAGCTTTAAAGTTAACAGCAGCTTTCCAGAGGAGTTGGAGATCAGCAATGCTAGCAAACCTTGTTAGCTGAAACTGAAAGGTCTTGAAGATAGAGGCCTCTTGCAATAGGTGTCATCTGACATAAGACAGGTTCTTGCTGTCAGATGCCTTGTCCTGATCAACACTGGAGTGTAGACCTGAGAACAATTTTAAAGGATTAGTAGATTGTATTTTTGTTACTGTCACAACCTGCTTTTATTGCAAGGAAATTGCTTTGAGAAAAGGACAGTCCTTTAAAAATGATACTGGGTCCAATTAGTACGTTTTTGTGAATATTGTCTCCTGGCCCTGTCCAGGAAACATATCCTGGATCCTCCTGCCATGCATGTAAGAGCACACATGGAAGAGAGAGATCCATGACGTCTCCTTTAGAAAGCTTACCACAGTATTGCATCAGATGCTGGAACTGAAACTCAGCTGCATTTCACGTTTGCTGCTCCAGCTTGGTGCCTGGGGAAGGCTTTTGTCATCGTCAGCATCTGCTATTCAGAGCTCCAGGAATAGAGACGTGATCAGTGGCCTTGGGCCCTGACCTTACACCCTGTTAAGACAACTGTAGCATTAGGCCCTTATCTTGTAACAGGAAAAATGATAAAGGATCAAAATTTCAGAGCTTCCTGCTGTTCTGATTCCCTCCTAAACATTAGAAGCAATGCAAAAAACCCAAACCAAACTAAAAAGCCATAATGCCCCTTCCCCTTCTGCCCCCAAGACCGCTGATTGATCCCTCTTTGCAAATCTGAAAGGATGTAAATAGGTTGGCAGTTTCGTAAATAAGATACTGGCCGTTGAGGATAATGTGCTTGAGATGCCCTCCACAGTAGTGTTGAATCCTGGTGAGACTTAAGAGAACCTGAGTTTAAGAAAATGAAATACTACATTTTAGTTATAGTATCGATAGGGTTGGAGATGGGGCAGTCTACACAACACTCACAAAACTGGGATCTATTGTTAGCAGGGTTGGGCTGCTGTGTGCATTGGTCAGGATGCAGCAACATTCATTAACTGGGAGAGCAGAAAAGCAGAGTTAAAACTATCTATCTTGATTGTTTTCCTAGATTACAGCTAGAAAGCGCTGTCACTGTAATTGGTTCCAGAATTCGAGTTAATGTTGCTGTAACTACTATGAAGTACCTTTTCTTGAAAGTTGATTTATTTCAAAGGAGGATAATAATTTATGTCAATATTTTTATCTTCATAAATGCTAGTTACTGAGGGGAGGATCCCAGGATTTTGTCCAAGCTGCATTTCTTGTCTCGGTGTGACCTACCACGGTTTTTCCTTGTTTTCTTTGTGGGCAGTGCTGGAAAAGTTCCCAGCATTGAACTTGCTTGTGAGACAAAGAGCCATGCCCAGCGAGTGGTTAGGAAGCACTTTGTTAAGTTCAGCTTCCTTGTCTAGAAGTACATGTAAATGAAGGGGCAAAAAACCCTGCAAACTTGCCAATCACTGCTAACTTCACAGTGATGTAATAATCCTGGGTACCTGGTTTGTCACTGGGATTGTTTGATGAGACTCACTAGCAGAAAATCCAAAAAATTCCAAGTGGAAATCTTAGCTTTTTAATAAATTAGTCTTCTGTCTATGGCATAATATCAGGAGTGACATTTACCAGCCACTTTCACTCTAATGAGATTCTTCTTGTCTGAATTTGAGCTGTTGCCATGCAAGGAAATGCTAACCTGAAAATAAAGTCCTTTAAAGTCAGAACATTTGGCTGTGTTCTCTTTCTGTTTTCGCTGCCTAAGCAGTTTGTTTACTTGGTGGATTTTTTTTCCCAGGCCGGGACTTTCCAGTGACGTGTCCTCAGCTGGAAGGGGAGGGGAGTTTCTTACCACTGAGCAACACTGGGATTTTCCGTTTTCCAAAACTCTTCCTCCCTGCCATTTATAGTTAATGATATGGATCTACTTTGGTTTTGCTTCCCTCTTTAAAGAAAGAGATGTGCAACTACAAGCCTTTCATTTCTCCTGCTCCTCTGTCATCAGCTTGTTCTTGTTTGCTGAGAGCAACTGGAAGGTTATAACGGTGTCACCCCCCTGCTCACCGTTTTCCACAGCCACCAGCTGTACCGCCTTTCCCCTGGGAAAACCTTGTTGTGGACCTCATCAGTTCTCAGCATTATTATTTGATCCCACTTACCTTCTGTGTTCAGTTGCATGAGTTGCTACATCAGTGGTGGTATACCACTAAGACACCAGCCTTCTTACTTGGCTCAGTTATGTCCTCTTTCAGCTGCCCTTGTTGTTTTCCATCCCTATTCTGCCTCAAATTCAAAATGGTTGTCTGCAAGTCCTGGCTGAAGCTTGCTTCTGCTGCCTTCCTGGCCTATTCTCTTTTGATGTCACCCATTCCTTTATCCTTTAAAATATCTCCATACATTACCTTATGCTTTCTTTTGCTATGATTTCCATGCTGCTGTCTTTTGCAGTGCTCCTTGCATCCAGAATATGCACCACCAATTGTCTGTTTTATAAATTAACCCTCAGGAATTTATAAATTAACCCTCAGCAAGTCAGAAACCACAGAGTAGATTTCTACTTACTACACTAAACAGAAAGCATTACAGAAAAATTAAACATCTATAACAGAAGAAAGCTCAGTTGTCTTATTTGGTTCTGATCTATTTTAATAATATGCCAACAAATGCAAATACAACTGAGCAAACTACTTGCAAAATAATGCCAGTATAACTATGTGTGCTATGATGTATCTGGTCAGAGATGGGACAATCAATCAGCTGTTGCTTACACAGGCTCTTGAAGATGGGGTTATAGAATACCAAATACCATGTGACATGGTGAGGTGATGCAATATTTGTAAAATATGTGCAAGACACCAAAGCAAACTGTGTTGTTTGTCCTTTTAATCATAGAAAGATTAAGTAAATACTGGAGTAAAGCTACTGCTAAATGGGATTATGGTCTCCCCGCCTGCCTTTTTGCTTGCGCACACACAGGGCCCTCACTGACTTTACGAAGGGCTGTATATATTTATGTGGAAATTAAAAAACTTAATAGAATGTGTTATATTTCTTACTTGCAACAAACCTTGGAAAAGAACAGTGCTAAAGAAGGATGGACTTGAATATTAGGAGTACAGGATATGCCAAACCAGTTCCTCCCATTTGTTCACCAAAATTCTCATATACATAATTTAGTATGGCAAATAAATTCCTTTTTAACAAGATTCTTGTTCCCTTACTCTCAGTGATGCACAGTCAATGGACAAATGCAAGTCATAACCAAAGGACTAATTCTACTTATGTGTTAAAATGTGTTAAAAATTAATGTTGGGATGTACTGAGTTGAATAGCTGTAAAAAATCAAGCTTAAAAGTTGTTAAAATTTAAGTTTTAATAATGGTGAACTAGGTAGTTCTTAATAAGTATTATTAAAATACCTATCAGCAAGGATTGCAAAGACTTCAGCCCAGCCAAACATCAGGGTCCTTTCTTACACTCTGAACCGTAAGTAAGTGATGTAACTGATTGGACATTCAGTGAAGTAGGAGTCAAGGAACATGTTTCCCATATGTGTTAATACAAACCAGAAAAATTGTGTAACTTGTTGATGACTACTGGAATTTACATAGCACTGGAGAAATTTTTGGTTGCAGCGTTCATTCGTCAGCATTTGGGGTTGTGAAATCGCATGTACATAGTGTTTGTCCTTGGTTATTCATGAGCTGCGCTTCCAGATAGGGATGAACACTTTGTCTCAGAAACAGTCCCGTTTCACTAACAGACAAAACAAGGACTGAGACAAACCTGTGTTTGTTTCTCTACGAATCTGTAAGCGAGACTTTAATTTATAAATATCTTGCTGATAGTCATTTGTATAATACTTTGGAAAAAAACCTTTCCTATGTTGAACATAGGCAATCAACTTCTTGTTGCACAACATACCTTTAGCAGCATGACTCATCACTGCTTCCTGCTAGATAGTGTATCTTTAATGTTACGTATTACTTCTGTAAAAAGGGAGCTGGGTGATGCAAGCTCAGGAGAGTCATATCAACAGGTTTCTCTGTTACATAATTTTATTTATTAGGCTTTTTTTTTTCTTGTGATCCCTTTTCATTTCTCACCAGTTCCTTCAGGGAGTGCCACAACTGAGCCTGTTTTTCCATTCCCAGCTTTCCTTCTGGTTAGTGGATCATTTTGCACTGGTGTTTTAAGCTACCTCTAGGAAAGTAAATCAACAAAAACAGTTTGTGCATACATCATGCTGGCACAGCCAGTGTGCTAGCAGGCTGAAATACTTGCTGTATTTTGGAAACCTGTTTGGTAGTGGGCATGGTTAAAAGTGAATTCTCACTGCAGGAGAGTGTTTCTGTGAGCTGCTGCAGAAGTGGCATGCCCCTAGGGCTGAAAAGGATCAGAGATCCCACAGGGAACTCTGCAAGCCTGGCTCCAGGTTGCTTGTCCAGAAGTACGAAGGAATAAATAGGTTAGGTGGAAGGTTGTCTGTACCGCCAGAGATCTGCCAGTGTGGATCTGTGGAGCTGGCAAGTACTCACTGCAGCCACTGTCTCCTTCAGTGACAGATTACTTTATCTCTGAGGTGATTAATACTGTCGAGACTGGATACACATTTGTTTATTACGCTTTTGGATTCCATGGTTCATGTAGAAGAAAATAATACCATTAAATAGATGATGAATGTAATTGAACCATCCTTGTAGCTCACACCCCATAAAAAAGAGAAAGCAATTGCCAATTTTTGTACGTGTGGTTTTGCCACCCAAAGGTAAAAAAGCTTCTTTATGTTGACAGTGGGTGTCAGTAACAGATGGAAAAAAACCTAGCTAGAGCAGGAACAACGGTAGATGTAACTCGCGTTTGCTGACTCTGGTTCCAAGAGCTGCCCTGAATTTTAACTTTGTTTTGGTCTTTTCCACATTGGAAATCTTAAAAAAGATACAGCAATAAAATTCCCATGCCTTTTTTTTTTTTTTCTCTTCTCTTATGACTGAAATGTTTATTTCAAGATCTGAATTAATAATGTTGGTTGTGTACTTTTATTAGTTCAGCTTTACACATTAAGCTGACCCAAATTTTCTTCAGATCCTTGATAGATCACAAATCTAAGAGGAATCAAGGCTATGTTTTGATACTTGGTGGCAATACCAGGCATGTGTCAAGGTAGCATGAACAGCCCCTCTCCTGCCCCTGCCCTGCCCACCGTTTTTTCCTGACCATCTACTGCATTTCCCTCTTGAGTTTATCCATCCTGCCTATGCAGCTGCATGAACCAGAGCGAGGAACTCGACCCAGCTGAGCCCAGCAAAGAGGGAGGGGGAAGCTTGTTTGCTTTCTGTCCGCACTGATTCCCTGCTTTGTTCCCCCGCATAGGCTCAGCACAGGGGAGGAATCAACATGGCAGAAGAAAGGGTGTGCGAGCCTGATCTCAGATAAGGAGAGTGCTCTGGGAGGGCTTGCAGCTGCTGCCACTTAAATCATGTTGACCTACAGCCTACAAAAGCGCGTTGCTTGTGCTGGTGGTTGGGTTGCTCCCAGGAAAGAGGCCCATAGCTAGCAGCAGGGATGTACTGGAAACAGTCATTAAACAATGCCTTAGATTTTAATTTTATGCTGTTAGATATATAAATACTCTTCCCCGTGTGGCTGAAACTTCAGCTACCGAGCGGGTAAAGAGCATTACCTAGCAACAGCTCTACCCATTTTGAAGCTGATACATACTGCAGGGTAGAGAAGAATAGAAAATAATGAAGTGGTCTGTGTTTCAGGACAAACTGCCTCGTCTTTTCATTCTAGCTGCTCCCTCTGTGGTAATCAGATTTTCCATCTGAGATGCAGTCAAAACAGGCTTCCTATTTTAAACCAGCATCCCCTTGTGCATAATGAGCATCGTGTCCATACTGTTTATACTCATTTGAGACTCTCTGCATCACCATTCAACGATTTACATTTAATAAATCACTTTAGTTCTATTTGTGACTCTCTGCTGTTGTGTACCACTGTTTGTTGGCATGTTTTTCTGATTCTCTGTGTTGAGGACATGGATAGGTAGGGCCTGAGTCACGGTCCATGGAGGCTGATATAAGTCTCCCCCTTAGAACATGTCACATGGCAGGTTTCTGACAAAGTATCCAATTATAGTAAAAAATACACTACTAAATTCATTTTAGCAGATCTAACTCCCAGTACGTGGAAGGTTATGTGGAGATTTTCCTCCCCAAAGGGATTTTTGAACAGCACTTTCTGTAGAGCAGAGGTAGATACAGGAACTCACAAAGTGACTTTTCTGAAGAAGTGTAACGTTTTCCAGTAACGGCCTGCACTGTGGATAACGATTGAGCCAAAACCCCAACCTTCAAGCTACTCGGAAATAAGGAAATTCATTTCAGGCAGGTACAGAGTCATCTTTGTACCTCCTTCCCTTTCTCAAGGACCTTAATCACTCAGAGTAACTCCCTGAAAGTCCATCTGGACAATGACAGTTTCATACTGAGCAAAGGTTTGAGTACAAGGGTAATAGGTTTGGGGTTTTTTTGCATTAATCTTAACCGAGTTACAGCAGGTAAAACCAGCATTGGAAAGAAGTGGCATGGCTTCAGCCGTAGTTGTGTGAACAGCAATGGACCACAGGCACCTTGTTCTCATAGTCCATCCCAGCATGTCCATCATAAGTTGTCACTGTGCTATAAGCCTGAAGTGGTGAAAATGTGAAAAAGAGTATTTCTAGGGAATGACAAACATATTTCAAATGAAGGAAAAAAAAAAGAAAACCTTTTTCTTTCACTAAGGAATGCTTGGAAGATGTAAATTTACAACCTATACATCATCATGGTCTAAAATGACATTTGCCAACTTATTCTTAAGGCTCCCTAGATCAGCGATGCTGCAGTGTATATGCCAGGATATTCCCCTTGCTCTCCACTTCCTTTTGAGTGAGGCTTTTTTGGGAAAGCGTAGCGTCTGTTCTTGTAAAGCTTGTTCACATACTGACAGAAAGCAAAACCTCTCAAGGACAACATTTGAGCATCAGATTTTGTACGTATATAAATGCATACACATTTTGCCATAACTTCATTTGTATACAATATAAATATATATTCAGATTTGATTTTAAAAAAGCCTGTGTGGCTGCCAGGCTGATCACTTTGCTTTATTTCTTTCCTTTGCCTTTGGCCAGTTTCTTGGTGTATATTTGGGACCGCAGAGACTTCAAGAAAGAGACTGAGTCTTCATTTACATTTGCACAGCAGTTGCACATATTTTGTATAACAAAGCCATATAAATAAAACTAGGTCTGTATGTATTTTCTCTGGTACTAGATTATAGCTCATACATGCATTATTCTTCACAAGCGTTATATTCACGCATATCCGTAGTATACGTATCTATAGGCACAAACTTACGATGCAGAAGGTCTGAGAGAGTGCCTATGGGTAATAATATTTTCTTTGTATGACCAATCACATGAGAAAAAGATTTCGGCCAGTATAGCAACCCAGAACTTCATCATCACGTACGCAGGTCTGTAGGCTGAAACACTGACCCTCTCTTAGCTATTTCAGGCTGTGAAGGAGTGTTAACCCTCTGGCAGCTGCTGACTGCCTTAGTCTGCATCCCGCACTAATCAGGACTTCAGTTACTTCATTACCCACAGCCTCCATTCAGGGCAAGACTTGGACTAAGGTGTCCATATTCAGGCAGTAGAGAAAGTGTAGCAACAGAATACTGTTTTACTTTGTGGAATCCAGTCACTCCCCAGGCCAGCTCTAAAGGCTATGAGTCATGCTTTCCAGTTGCATAAATCAGATGAGTTTCTCATGTATTATGTCATACTTTTGCCTACTGCTAGTCATTTTCCATTGTGAAATGTTAGTTGGTTGATTACTTTATCCATATTCAAAGCACACTACTACCATATTATTTCATTTTGTGCAGTAGACCATATATCCTTAAATGTTACATGTGGCTAGTTTTTTATAGTGTGGATTTCCACTGAAAATGATCCTTCACAGCTGATGTGAGTAAGGCCTCAGGTGTCTAGGTCAAACCACACGAACTCTAGGGAGACCAGTGTTAGTCTTCTAGGGGTGACAGGCATCTTGCTTACATGCTTGCTGTCCAGTTTCTTATCTGTTATGTCAAGCACACCATCATTTCAGCCGCAGAGGAACAATAGCAAGGCATCTTGTTTTTCAGGCCTGCAAGTCAGTGCTTGAAGTCACAGCTGTAGTCCTTCTACAAGAACAGCAACCCTTTGGACAGACACACACCTTCTCTCTGCACAGACACACATCTTTCCAATTCCTTCCCAGATAGATCTGCTAAGTACATCACCTGCTAAGTAAACCGTCTGCCATGTCTGCGTGTCAGAGCTGACACTGTTAATGGCTGCTGTAGTGCTGTGAGGTTTACATGTCATCATTACAACACACGCATGTTTGGTGGTGTAGTCTGATACCTTGTGATGATTACCCCAAGCATGATACCGAATTCAGTGCCAGGGATTTAGAGCAGCTGCATCCCAAGCTGCATCTGTGCGCTCCCTGCCTGTACACAGACTTACTTTATGGATTGAACTAATGCTTGAGCTGAAAATGTCGTATTCCCAGAATGAAACCCTGAAGGAAAATGTAAGATTTAAATAAAGACTCGAAAGCAAGCTGCTTATATTGCATCCATTAGTCTGTTAGTTTTATTACTCTTACAGAAAGGAGGGTGTAGTCTATATTCTACTAAATGTCTGGGTTGTCTTCTGTTGGAAATTTTATTGAGAACTGTATCATAATCTCACACTAGGGAGTGACTCCAGGAGTTGATTTTGCTATTTTATGCTGTTTCCTGTTTACTTTGGACAGGAAAAGTATCTGTACTTAAACTTATATCATTTTAAGCCTGTGAGATCATGGTGCCCCCTAATGTTTTGAAGACTACAGACCGGTATGCTGATATCCTCTCAAAGCTTTCTATAGGAAGAACACTGTAAATGACATTTTCTCAAATACATTGCAGCAGAAAAATAATTTGTCTCAGAAGTTAGGTTCTTAATTATTTGTTGACACCAAACAAATAGGCATAAATTAAAAAGTGTTGAGCTCCTAGCATTTGTTTTGTCAGTGCATACGTAGCCTTTTTAAATGTGGAAGCCTACATATGTGTTAAAGAACTTAACCATAAGCAACCATAAAACTGACTTTCATTTCTTAAAGTACGTTCTCACTGTACTGTTTTTTAGGGTTTTGGTTTTGCTTCTGACACTGTTAGAATCTAAGTATTATTGGCATAAAATACAACTAAAGTAACAAGTTAAAGTATTTATTCTGATTTAGGTGGTACTCACCCCTCCCCACGAAAGCTTCACACCCACTGAAAGTAGATCAGCCACAAAGCATAAAAATATATTTTTGTCTGTTCCACACATGATAACTTACAAATTTATAGCATCAAGTTTCTTTCCAGGTGAACACCTATACCATAAAGTGGAAAAATAATACTGTATGAATCATGTTTGCATAAAGTTAGCTTCTTTCATAATTACTTTCACTTAAATCCTATGGTAGTCTCAGGTTAGCAAATAATATGTTTGATCTTTGTTTTTTTTTAAGAAAATGTATTTACCAAATAAGAGTCAGAAATGTCTGTTTCACAGAACATCCCAAGGGATGTTTTTATTTTCTCTTTATGTTATTACTTTATGAACACATGGAAAATAATGTTATACTGAAACAGAATAGTAATAGCGTTGCTGACCTATGTCAGTATAGAAGAGGGCAACACCATGTGTTCTTCCTTCAGGCAAAATACATAATTTATCCACTTTGCATAGAACAAGTAACTTAAATTATCTAGCTACTCACAATATTAATATATGACATTAAATGTGTAAAATTATTCATCAGCAATAATTTGAGTAAATGTTCAGTTTGTAATTAGGAAAAACTGTTAAAGTGTGCATGAGGGGGGAGGGGGGAGTTAGTGTGTGGTATTTTTTTATGGTTTTAAGTCAAAGGAGAACACAAATACAGCTCTCCACTACCTGAAACAGTGTGCCTGAGCTGAAACCAAAGAAGTCAATGTACCCATGACACAGAGGATTAAACACATCCTGGGAAAATGACTTCTTGATCATAGTGTCTGCTCTGCCAGGAAAAGGATTTAAATTAGTGAGCAGAAACCAGAGTAAGGATACAGGTATCTGAATGCCTCTACATAAAAGAGAACTGACACACAGAAAAGAGGAAACGTTATATCATAGACTGCTAAACAGTTGCAATCCTTGAAACAAGCACTACGGCCACCTACGTGTTCCCTGCTCAAACACAGCTATGTCGGCTTGTGAAGGTAACATGAAGACTCCGGTGCCCTCTGCTGCTACATCAGGAAAATCATCTTAACTATTAATGTTACAAAGGCAGGCAAGAAAGCATGCCCGTTCACAAAGGCTGTTTGATGTCACACGTAAACACCATCCTATGCCTGTGTAAACTGCTTCAAAACGTCTAACGTGGCAAAGTCCAGAGTAAACTATTTATACACAACACGTAACATCAGCTGTAAATAACCAGTTTTCCAGACCATAAGGACACATCACAAAGCACCAGAGCAAGTTAAGTGTAAACAGAGTCGCTTGAAATCTGTGTTTTATCTGTGGGAGGCAATGTAGCAACACATTCTCAAACATGCGAATACTCTGTGTTCTGGAATAATCTGGAGAATGCTGGTCTTTTGGGTGATTGAATTTTCCCCATGTAAAATTCTCGAAGGAATACACTGAACAATGAAGACAGCAACAGGGATTATACCCTGCTTCTGTATTCTCTGTTCTGTATTCCACCTCTTAATGTCATTTTTATGGCATATTCACTCTTAAAATCCAGATGAAAACCACCATTCCCATGTCACCATCAACTGATCAACAGAACACCACTCATCTTGCTCCATAGAAGCTGTGACACAGTTTTGTTGGAGAAAAAAACCCAACCAAAAGTAACTACCTGCTTCCTCCTTTCTCATTCAACAACTGGCTTCAAACTGTCATAATTTTTGGTACCTGATGTGGACCAAGATGGTATGTGGCACACAGACCCAAGTGTCACAACTCAGGAAAAGCCCTCGAATGTGGTGAAGGTGCTCTGCAGACCAGCTACTCACAGGGGCTTCCTCAACTCAGCTCAGCCAACCCCAGAACCACCAAAACACTGAACTATGGATGATACTTGGCTAAGCTCATTTTGGCTGAATGCTTCATTTAACTCCCTATGTTATATTTAAAAATTCTAATATTTTATTTGCCTTGTGCATTGCTAAATAAAAACAGATGTACGTATCCTCCCAGTTCAACTCACATATTCACACAGCACTTTCACTCTGTAGCTGTTGTATGTTTTAAACGCTTATCAGAATCTTAAAGCTAGATGACAAGAACAGAGATTATTGCTCATTCATGGTATGTTTTTGTACTATTCTTTACCTCTGAAAATGGTTTTGTTCCTAACTGTGCCATACTGCTGACGTTAATGTACGTTGTTCCTAATTTACTGAAATCAGAAACTGAGTATCTTGCAGTTCTTTGCTTCTCGCTCTTTCTGAACGCTCCTTGCAGTCGTTTCACTTTCTTTTCCAGCTGGTCTCCGGCACCACCTGGTGTCTGACTGTTGCTTGTTTTATCTGTAACAGAAAAGTCAGCACCTTACTTCAAACATAATTGAGTAATGTTTTAATGGAAGTGTATTCAACAGTTAGGAAAAATAATAAAAATAGTCCTTTGCTGTAGCAAGATTTTTAATTTTAGCTAGAATTAGAAAATTAATATCTGAAGATACAGAAGCCTTAGAGGACATTCAGAAACTTCTAATGTACTATGAGAATCTAATGACTCCGATATGCAAACTACTTAAATGACTACCTCAATTACTATGAAAGGATATTCTATGGAAGAAACTATGTCTAATAAAATCTAGAGTGATAAAATGCAGCAAGAAACATTGTCACCCACTGCTTGGTTTGGGCTGGGTATAGGTCAGTGGGTGGGGAACAACTGTATCGTGCATCACTTGTTTGGATTTTTGAGGGGCAAGTGTAGGGTTTATTAGTTCATCTCCATTTAATTTTATTATCATTATTTTACTTTAAATTATTAAACTGTTCTTATCTCAACCCATGGGTTTTTACCTTTTGTTCCCCCCGTGTCTCCACCCCATCCCACTGGAGGGGGGAAGGTGAGTGAGTGGCTGTGGTACTTAGCTGCTGGCTGGGCTTAAACCATGACACCAGTACAGACGAATCTCTGCTACACCAGCAAACCTATTACAGGCAGACTAGAGCAGTTGCACTATTAGCTGGAGCAAGGATCCATCTATTTCCAGCTCCAGCCTCAGCTATATGGGAGCATCAAGGGAAAACTAAAACCCGGGCAAGCACGTCTCTCCAAGCCTCCAGCTATTCTCAGCTCCGGCCGCTTCCCGAGCCTGACGCAGCCAGCTGCTTCAGTACCCTTCAACTACTTTCTCTTTCCAGTCCCCGCCCGGTCTCCCCAGTGCCCACACCCCCTCTCCACATGCGCAGCAGCCTTGCCCAGGGAGTCCGGAAGCTCCGGTTCCTGTCGCACAAGCGATCCCTCCAACACTTCCAGCCCAGCTCCCGCTAGCTTTGGCTCGGAGGGGCCTGTGGCAGCCTGTGACCGCCCCGATTCCCAGCCTGGCTGCCTCCTTTCCCCGCTGAGGAGCCCTAGCTTAGGCCGCCCTCTTCCAGCGAAAAACTCGCTTTTCCCTGGGAACCTTTTCCCGCCCCAATACGCCTTTTTGGGAGGCGAGGGATCAGCCAGCACCTCGGCCTTGTGGCGCTGCGCAGCCCGGCACCGCTCCCCACAACGCGAACCCAGCCAGGCCCCCCCGCCCGGAGCAGGGAGCCGCGGGCCGCGGCCCGGAAGCGGAAGCGGCGTCCGCGGTGCACTGTGGGCTGGCGGCGGCTGAGGCGGAGCTGGGTCTGAATGAAGGCGCCGCGGGCGAGGGGCCGCTGAGCGCCCCGGGCCGCGCCCGCCCCGCTCCCCGCGTCCTCTCCCTCCCTCCCTCCCTCCCTTTTCCCCGCGGGCGGGCAGCGGCCGCCCGGGCCCCGCCATGTCCTACAACAAGATCCCGCCGCGCTGGCTCCACTGCCCCAGGAGGGGGCAGCCCGTGGCAGGTGAGCGCCCGGTCCTGCCCTGCCTTGCCCGGTTCCGCCTTGCCCGGGCGGCTGTGTGGTAGCAGCGCTGGTGCCCCCCTGCCCTCCGCTGCGCTCCCCTGCCCGCCGGTCCCCGCTCCTCCGCAGCGGGGCGGGCGGGGGCCTCCTTGGGGCCGCTGCGGCCCCTCTGGGCCCTCTTTGTCCCGGGGCCGCGGCGGCCGTTCTCCCCTGAGCTCCCCAGGCCGGTGCTTCTCCTGGAGCTGCCTTCCCGTAGGACGGCTGTTTTACTGAAAGTGCAGCCGGAAGCAGGGTTCTACCTTCTCTTCGGCTAGTGCAACCCCTGGGGCCGGTTCACCCGACCCCCTCGCAGGGGTACGGGCCCTCTCCTGCTCTTGGGAGCCTTAATGCTGTGTTGTCGCTTTGCACTAAAGCTTCTCCCACCCGTCACGTCTGATGAGAGAAAGGGCTGCCGGGCATGCAGAAGCCCCTGAAGTGGAGCCATACCTCAGCCCTGACCAGTTCCGTGTGCAGCCTCTTCTTTGCCTGCTTGCTTTTCCTGAGGGCTCCGATGATTATGAGTGTTGGTCTTTTACTGGGCTGACTGACAGTCACTGTTAGTCACTGGTGTTTTCCTAAGCTGTTTAGCTGGAAGATGTTTAATCATTGTGCTCCAAAGTTCCATGTGTGTTTCACATGTGTCAGTGATTGCCGTCATCTTGGATATTCTTACCCATAATACACTGTCTGTCTCGATCGTTGCTAGGAATCTCATCTTGCTGGCATCTGGTGGCAGTGAGTTAGGTCTCATGTAAACACATGTTTTGATTGTGAGTTAACTACCATATTGACTTCAGATGAATGTTTCCCTTGCTGCCTGGTATGAGATAGAATAAAAAAAGCTTTGCTCTTTTCAGTTTTCTCAAGTTCTTCTTCACTTTATAAGGTAAGCAATTGCAGTCTTTTCCCCACAATATTTTCTGGTTTTTACTTCTTTCATATTTGTATCTGCAATAATTTAAAGGTATTTTTCCAAAACTCTGTAGTTGCTACTCACTGTGCTATTCTAGATGGCACTGTGCCATGATTTGCTTAATAGTTACAACTCCTGCATTTTCTATCCCATGTTTCTACATCATCTTCTTATGTTTTTTTTACAACATTTGGTTGTGGAACTGAAGACCTTGATGGCTGTTTACAAGTTTCTTTAGAACCTAGCGAGACATCTCAGTAGGCTTAATCTTCCCATCAATATGCATTATTTGGCATTTATCAGTATTTAATGTTGATTGTTCATTTTGTGGGTTACTGGTTTCCCTCGAGTTCCTTCTATTTCTCTGAACTTGACTCAGTTAAATAACAGCATTGCTGTATTGTCTCCATTATCTCTTTTTCCTTATTGCTGGCAAATGCATTGCTTTGTACCTAATAAGAGATTTGATAGCCTAAGTTGTTAGCCTTTGGCCACAACAAAAGTAGACTAATGACTCTAGTTTTACTTCGCAGCAAGTTCTTGATCTCTAGAAGTTGTCTCTTTTGTTTGTTTGTCTGTCCTTTAAGCCATGGCTTCTGAAAAACAGCAACATAGAGTAAGCAAGAATCCAGGTCATCAGCGTGTCATCTGCTGTGCCATCACTGCTTGCGTGTTTGTTTATTCAGTAACTGCAAGGTAATTCTTTTCCATTCGGTGTGATCATCCACAAGAAGTTACTGCACAAAAAAAAGTGCTTGGTTCATTTCTTTGGCTGCTTTATTGTAATGTATTCTTACATTAGTTCCCCTGATTTTTAGGTCTTTAGTGTTTGCAACTTACCAAAAGTCATAATACACCATCAGTTCTCTCTCTCTTTTTTGCTATTTTACATTCAAAGATATCTATCAGTTTTATAGAGAGATAATTTTTTAGAGTTTATTGATGTTGATATTGTCTCCGAGATGTGTTACTGTCTAGTTTTAATTAGCATTTCAGTCAAATTTCTTAGCATCTGTGCATGACTTTATTCCCATCTGATAGTGTAATAGTAATAATGTTGCTGAGCAAGGTTTGTCTGGCTTCTGTGGACTCATCAAGTGTTTGGTTGCTCTTGCCTTATGGCTGTGGCATCTAGAATTTCCAGGTGAGCTCAAGTACAAGTACCAAAGAGGCCTGAAGCTCTTCTCTTGGTGAGATTGGGTTCATTCAGGTTAACAGCAGGACCCTTCATTCTGAATGAGGTGAATTGATCTACATCTCCCGTTATTTTCCAGTTTACTTCTTTAAATCTTTGTGGTTTTCTGCCACTTTCTGGTTTTATGGTTCATCAGAATGGCACATTTTCACATCTGTTGTATTGTGGTAACACCTCAGTCACATACTTGATGAAAAGTATGTGAACACTTAGTTCTGAAGTGATGAGGTTGTTTCAGCCTTACTTCCTTGGCATTGCCATCTCTGCAGGTACCTACTTTTTATACCCACAGAAAACCCAGTTCATTTTGGTTTTCCCATGGGAAGTGCTAGCAAGATATTGAAGGAAAGTGTCTCAGCAGTGACTTTTGGTCTCCTATTGATTCATGCTAGTTAAACCTGTTCCAAATGTACATGCAGAACAGTGATATTCTTGAAATCATCCATACTGCATATGGTTATAGAGACAGCACCTCGAATAGTTCAGGAAGTTGCTGAGCTATATCTTGTAGGTGGGGAGAATAATTCGGTGATGGATTGTCACTGTCATTGTTTTACACTCTTTCCTAGGCATCTGTTTTTTGGTGATGAGATACTAGGTGAAATGGATGCCTTGACCCAGCATAGTTGTTCTTGGAAACAGAAGACTGTTACTTTTTAGGGCGGTGATGGTTTTGGTCTTGTGTTTTTTGATTGTAGATTTTACTACTTCATTTTATTCAGATCTCCCTTTCTTAACCTTGTTCACGTTACGGTCTAGCCTTCCTAATCGGTGCTCAGTCTAAACATACCATGGTCATACATTATTAGTGGCTACTGTCACATATTGAGTCGATAGCTTCCCATCACGGAAAATTACACTAGGTTAAGGGTAGCTTTTCCACTGATACGCTCTAGGATTCAAATGTGCCAAAGTGAGGGCATGTATATGTTGGAAATGTGATGTTTTACGTTTTTCACTTTGATTTCTCTTGGATTTGTCCATTTGATGCTCTGGCATACTGGGCTCT
The DNA here is from genome assembly GCF_004027225.2 of Strigops habroptila. Lineage (NCBI taxonomy): Eukaryota > Metazoa > Chordata > Aves > Psittaciformes > Psittacidae > Strigops > Strigops habroptila. The sequence continues at coordinate 25,288,863 of NC_044282.2, forward strand.
TATTTTTAGAATTTTTACCTATTTTTCAATCTGAAGAAAACCCATCTATTATACAGGTAACTAATTTGAAAAATGGTTTTTAATATCTACTTCCCAAAATTATTTGACAAATTTGAAGTGAATTATGGAAGTAGGTAAGCAAGTGTCAAGGTTCCAGTAACATCTTGAAGTCAACTTGAAAATTCAATTGAGGAATTACAATTATTATCATAATTCAATTTAGATATACTAATGACTTGTGATGCTTTGATATCCATGTAAAATGTCAGCTTGTTACTGTCAGATCACCAGTTCAACATAAAGAATTGATTATTTAATCTTCAAGTGCTTACGCATGGAGGCTTACGTTGAGTTGCAGACAGTTTTTGCTTCATCACTTCTTTAACACAGGATGTGGGGCGAAACTGTAGCAGAGACTCTAGCTACTGCCTCATTTATACTTATCCATATTACTCAGAAAGGTTAGAAATCGTTCTCAGAATTAAAGCTTAGATTTTCTGTAGTTTAATGACACTTGCCTTACATGCACACAGAGAAGGAGGATTTTCAAGCCTCTCTACAAAGACCAAATAGAAAATTTGCCAAGTTTGGAAATCTGGGTTTTTTTGTTATCAGAGGAACACAATGTGAGATCGTATTCAAGATCTTTAATGCATGTGTAGCAGTAATAATTTAGGAAAAAACCAAGAATGTAAACTAGGAAGATGGTCCTTCATAGGAATAATGTGAAATTCTGCTGCAGAGAAAGGTAATTTATTAAAACAAAACCAAAACGAAAGAACAAAAAAGAGCCATTGTTTTCATAATCTGATTATAAAGTTTCCCTAAGTTTGAACCAAATTATAGGAATTCACTGCCCTCTTCTAGCCTTAGCAGGCAGCTTGTTTGTTTGTTGCTATATAAGCTGTTTCTCAACGATACAAACTGGAATTTGTAGAAGTTGGGCATCTAAATACTTCCAAAGATCCGGGTTTGATCTTTAGAAGTGATAGTAAATGGTCTCTATTAAAATTCTTATCCCTTCCACAGCTGCGTAAAGGTCTTCAAATGCTGCAGGGGATGCTGCCTAAACGGTGTCTGTCTTTTCTTGGTGATGAACAGGAATGTATTATGGTTGCTCAGAAGGAAATCAGAATGCAAATCAGACACTAAATCAAGGGCCGAGAAGAGAATGAATGTGTTTGTTTTCTGTTCTAGAAGATGGAGAACAGGAGAATCTTCAGTGCAATTGTGCAGCCTCTAATCAGATCCTACAGGAAATGATCTTAACCTCCAAGCACTGTCTTCCAACTCTATTCTCTTTTCCTGGCGTCTCGTAAAGGATGGTAGCTTTCTTTTGTATCTGTTGACTCTTTTGTCAATAAAGGTCCTTTTCTTGAATGTCTCAGCTAAGAAAAGTTAATTACATTCTTTGTGTTCTGTAATGAGTGAGTGGATGTATTGGGATGGGAGTGACAAAGTTATAAAACCTTTGAAGCATGCTTGGTGTTTTGCAGAACTTACGGTGATGGCAGATTTTTGGATTAAGAGCATCCAAAATTAGGATTTGCATAATCAGTCTGTACAGGGGAAGATTATAAGTTAATGTGGAAGGGTTAATAGTGAGTGAGAGAAGCTGAATGATAGTGCTGAAGATGACAAGGAACACAAAGAAGAAAGAAAATTAAAGCAGATAGGTCAATAAATGAGGAAATGGAGAAGCAGTCAACCCGACTGTTGTGACCAGGGAGGAGGATGTATAACTGGTAGAATAAAAAGGCAAAGGAAGTAAAGTGAAGTTAGGATTTCTTCTAACAGTCAAATAAATTTAAGTGACTTATAAATTCACTGTGTATGTTGACTGCATGACTACATGACTTTTAGCTGTAGAGTTTGGAGTGGTCTCAGTCATGTATGACAGTGAGGGCATTTCTAACATCAAACCTGAGCTAACATGTGTAAAGCTTCTCGGTTTCCATAACTATGTCTTTTGTGGTTTATAGTATCCCTTTCCAAGAAGTTAAATACTTATTTTAGACTATATAAGAAGTTTTGATAGAATTCAAGGCGCAGAGAACACTATGAACTTTAATTCATTGTCTAGAGAAACCTCTCAGCAGCATTCATTTAGTAAAAATGATATGTTTTTCTATTTTTACAAAGATTAGTGAGCTTCTTTCTCAAAACTTGATTTCTAGCTGAATACAGTGGGCATTTTAGTGTCTTTTCATTCAATGTGGTTTTGTTTTGCTGGAAACAGGAGGATTTTGTTTCTTTTATTATGAGGAAGTGGCAGGCTGAGAGAGTTGGTGTTGTTCATGCTGGGTCATGTTAAGCTTCTTATCAACCAGCACCTGCAAGTGCTTGACCTCAGAGCTGCTCTCAACCCGTTCTCTGCCCAGCCTGTCTTGTGCTTGGGATTGCCCTGACCCATGTGTAGGACCTTGCACTTGGCCTTGTTGAACTTCATGAGGTTTGCAAGGGCCTGCCTCTCAAGCGTGTCAAGGCCCTTCTGGCTGGCATTTACTGCTATTAGAAGCATTTTAGAAATATAATTAGACAACATTGGAATCCAGCAGTATTTTCTTTGTGGAAGACTTATGTCTGGTGCTCCAAATAAGAGTTCTTTCTGCATTAAAAAAAAATTCTGCTGCTCTTCTGTGCCATACAATTACATGGTTGCATTTCCTTTTGGCTTTAGAAGGGCTGTCTTGTTAAAAGCATGGAACCAGTTTTATTTAAAAAAAAAAAAGGGGGAGGGAGGGAAGGAAGGAATTATTCTGGGGCAGTATTTCCCCCCCGCCTCCCCATCCCCCCGTTTTCTTGGAGGAGGGTTTATTTCATCAGTCTTGGACTATAATTAGTTTAAATATCTTCATAGCTATTTAGAAATGCTGAGGTTTTCCCAGTTTTACTCCCTGCCTATATCACCTTGGTGTGGCTGGGTGCATATGGCAGGTCTCCTTTTTCCTATCAATTTACATTCAATTTCCACAACCACCTGCAGTGCAGGGTCTCTGGTGCATGTGGGAGGAGGTGTGCTGCTTCCCAGGCAGGCCTGGTGGAAGTGACCTGGACTCCAAAGTTCTTGTCTGCTTGGAAGCATAGGAAGAGCTGTTGGGTCAGTATGTGCTGCACTTGGAGGGAAAGGCAGGCCTGTAGTTTGCTGTCGTTCAGGAAGAGCTAGGAATCTCTAATGAGATTATTTCAGATATTCTGTGGTGGACACAATGGGTAAAAAATAAAATTGATAGCAAATAAGAATTTGAGTTTCTAGGGAGTGATGGATGTAGTCCAGTAAGTACTAATTCTGGTCAGGTGTTTGTTGTGGTTGTGTTGTGGTTCGCCAATGTCTGAACCACATGTAGGTGTTGTGTTACAGGGGAACTTTGAACACTGATGCAGAACTCTTCCAACAAGCCTTAAGGAGCACATTAGAAAAATCCGTAGTGCGTAGGTGTTCTGGACCAATTGCCCTTTTTTTGGTCAGCAATCTTTACCATGTTTTATGTTTACAGGTAATCAAAGCTTGATGTTTACATGGTTGGGTAACAGACTGTCATTTAAAATGCTATTTTCTTGTTTTTAACTGGACTGAGTTTAAATTTTCTCTGTTTTGTTGTGCACGGTAGATCTGCAGCTTAAATAGCACTAAAAGCTAGCTAAAAATGTTAAATCACTTTGACCTGTATTTCCTTTAAACTTCTAAACATTCATGAATTCTGAGAACTCATGACTAAAAAATATTTCAATTCAACTGTTATTGATACTTTTCCTGTGATTATTTTTCATTGAAGATGAACCTCTAAATCTGCTCAGCATGTTGCTTTGAAATCGCTAAATTATAAGTGTATATATACATATACATGAGTATACATAAAATACTGCAAAATTTGATTGTTTTCCGTAGGGAAGTTTTTACCTTTGAAGACAATGTTAGGACCAAGATATGACGAACAGGTTGCGGAAGAAAATCGTTTTCACCCGAGTATGTTATCCAACTACTTAAAGAGTCTGAAGGTAAAGTTACATTCTCTAGTAATTGAAACGTTATTAATGTTGATGCAAATGTTGCTTTCCAGATTTAAGAAAAAAGTTGTTGGTGGCTTCCTTTGGGACATTGGTACAGAAAATTTATTTTTTTGTTCACTTTTTCAGGTTTTATCTGCAAATCCTAAATTTCCAAACGTACTTTCTCACAGGCAAGAATTGTGCAAAACTCTCCAGCTCATTCATTGTATCAGCAGCAAGAATCTCGCTCTTCTTTGTTACTACTCTTGCATCTTGGAGAGACACCATTGTCAAAATTCAGATAGTCTAAGTTTGTAGTTTTACAAATGGGTTGTGTACGGATATGTTAAGTTGCTATTTTGCTGAAGGAGTGAAAGCATTTGAAAGTAACAGTAGAACTTCACACAACTTCTGTAGTTTCAGTGCATTATTTTCTTCTTCTGATGCATAGAATGCTTTATTGTGTCTAACCTATCACACCCAAGTATGGAAGAAAACAATTTATGGATTTTATCCAGTAACTTCTTAGTGGAAAAACAAAATGCATAAATAGGGGAGAAAAAAAAAAAAGAAAAAGTGGGGAACAGGACCTTTCCAGCCTTTCATGTAGGTGCGTGAAGTGGTGTGCCCAGTCCAGTGCATCTGGAGATGTGCGAAAAAGGATTTTGAACCTTCCAGGCAAAAAAAGGCCTGCAAGCCTACAACCTAATTCTTTTAATCTGTTTATTAAACTGCTATACAGAATGATAGCACTATTTTGTTTTTACTGTGTTTTGTAAAGCTAATAGTGCTAGTTCTGTGGTTTTGTTTGTTTGCTTTCTTTTGTTGCCGTTGATCTAAGTTAAATTAATTCTGAACTTGTTTAACAATATCAGAGCTTAAACACCAGAAGAATCAGGTGACTAAAATGTGGGAATCGTCATTTTATGAATCTCATTTAGGCTTAGATATAAAGCAGATGGTAAGCTACTCAGTGTAGCAGTGATAGAAGCACCTGTGGGCTAATGTGATAAGAAAATACTATCAGTGAAGCATATGTGCCTGTTCTCAGGTGCGTGAATTGGTAGGATTTTTCTTTGAATTCTTGGATCTATGCATCTAAATTCTACTTGAGTTCCTCTTTCATGCATTTTGTTGGTTTTGTCTCTGACCAACTTTAGTGGGCATACCTAGAAGTTTCCAAATCTGATCTTACTCATAGTTTAAAGTAATTTAAAATTCTGCATATGTTTTGAAGTTATAGAGGACATGGGAGACTTATTCAGAGTTTCTTACTATTTGCTTGTTAGTTACTTGCCACCAAAAAAGAAGTCATGGTGAGCCTCCATAGCCCTTCCACTAGGCACATCAGTCAGTTCTGTTGCAATACTACAAATTTGTAATGTCTTGAGTAACATCAGATGATTAGAATCTGATAGTACAATTACTAGCATGATGATCCCCACTTGTATTTTGGTAATTTTGGTTAACAAGCAGAACACAGAATTTTTCTTAAACTCCCTCTTCTTACTCTATTTTATTGTCTTGAACCTTGGTATTGTTGCTAAATGTTTGCTGTTTTAAAACGTGATGTTTTTCTTTGTTGAGATATGCAATGGTTTACTGGAGTACTATATTTGCAGAACATCAGTTTACCAATGATCTGGCAATAAGATGAATGTGCAATTGAGGAGACCTTGAAAAATGGATTTTTGTAAGGCAAAAGTAGCTCACAGTGCATGGTTCTCATCATTTTACTGCAGTGTGCTTTACTGCTAATACTTTGCAGAATTAATCACTTCTGAGACCTGGTTATTACTTAATAATGTATCATTTATCTCCCAAATAAGAGACTTCAGCAGGAACTTTTACATCTGGATTTTGGTAATAGTGAGATATTACTGCTACCACAGAGTTTTGAAGGTACTGGTTCAGCATTTAAGACAGCATCTGTGCAAGGAACTTTCTCTAACAAGCTTCCTGTGTGATTCCTTTTTCTTATGGAGCTGATTGCTGAAAACCTGAATGTTAGAAACTGATTTGATAAGGGATGGCAATCCTGGTTTTCTTCTGATTGCCAATATTAACATAGTATCTTAATGTTAGTAAGATACTCAAAAAAACCCCCCAAAATTGCAGGAGCAATTTTTTTATTTCTTACGTATGTATTCTAGTACTGCTTATACTTCATAAAAGGTAGTTTTATTTCTGTTACGAAGAGCTAGGAAGGACATTAGTTAACTCAAAAGAATGTTTGGGCATTTAGTATGCTCAAGTTACAGTATTCCTATTAGGAAAACTAGTTATCACTTGCCAGCCGCATTATTGTTTTCACAGATAAATTCAGTTACTGATTTAAACTGTTTTTCTCAAATAAGAAATGCAGGAAAAAATCCTGGGACTGGTGGGAATTCAGTGTATTATAGTATGCTCTCTCTCTCCTGGGGAGAATGTTTTCAAGTTCCAATGTCTAATAAGAAACTTCTAGGGTCATACAAGGGGAACCTAGCTAAGCCCATTTAATTGCACAGCAGCAGAAGAGCACATGAAGAAGGCATTAATAGCTGGAGATAGCTGGAATGTGGGAAAGTGAGAGGGAAGGCTTTTATAACTGCAGGAGGATATGGATAGCCTGGCCAAAGTATGAGCAGGATTAATGTGGTATGAAGATCTTGGTGTATTGTATGTATGAGAATTTCAAGCTATCAATGAACTTTTTTTCCTTCTATGCAGTCACCTTTTACAATTGGAAGCAAGAAAAATAACTAGTTTCAATTGTGTTTCAGTGTGGTGTCTAAGATTGCAGTGTTGCAACAATCCTGGTGAGAAATAAAGTGTATGTTTTGGTGAGAAGTTGCTCAACAGTTTAAAACTATTCTTTCTTCCAAAGCTGTGTCATTCATTGGGTATGGTGGGCTGAAAGATGCGTTTGTGTGAAATATTGGCTGAAGAAACATTTTCCATTTTAGCATACATAGTCTTTCAAAAATCAGTTCCTATTAAGAACTTTCTAGGAGCAAACTTAGGAGAGCATGACTGAGAGGATTACTGTGATGGCTGGTATGATGTCAGGGTTTCAGAGCAGAGCAAAGCACCTGTGTGATGAAAATATGTGTACTTGAATCTATTCTATAGGAGAGAATTCTGGTTGGTCAGGACAAGCATAGTATAACCTCAGTTCAGTAACTGAAATGTTTTGATTCTTGTGGTACTATGGGACTCGCATGGATTTTTGGAACATCATAATTGTATACTTTGATATATTAAATAATCCCCCTGCTTTTTTAAAATTTCTTTATCCTTTTGCCTTGCACTCTCTAAATTGTAGTGTGTTATGTGCAGCTAATCCCGTGAACTGAGGCAGCAAATGTTTATGCTTTGTGGAAGGCAAGGAAACTACTTTCAGGCCTTATACACTCTATATGCCATACATGCTTTTATAGCTTTGGCTAGATTATATCTGATGCCTATTTCATTTACTGCTCTGAAATGTGTAAGGAACAACGTAACTTTACAAGATCTTCACTTGTATATGATTGAAGTGGTTCATGATAATGACAAAGAAATAGCAGGCCAAAAGCCCTAGAGTCCTGTAGTGGAGAATTTCTTTGTAGCAGACACTTTGCTATATTTCATTCTCCTATTCAAATTAAATGCAACATTCCAAACGCTTGGTGGCACTTTGGGTCTGAAGTATGTCATAGTGTTCTCCTGTCAGCTAGGAAACTGAAATCTGTGAGTGTTCAATTTCTGAATTGAATTCTGTGAGTAATTTTTAAAAGTTGAGGGAAAAGCATGTGAGTCTTGAGCTTAAAATCTTTGACCTAAAATTATTTTTTGTGCTTTCGTGCATCTTCTTAGTGATAATTCTTCATTGTAGCAGGAGTTTGTGGAAGTTTGGAGGCTTCTGATGGGAACATTTGAAGCTGCTGGTATTTGAGAATAGTAGGGTTGGGAATTGGCTTTGACTTTTCAGCACTAAAATAGATTTCTATCTTTCTTGCTTTTGGATGGGAGGGTGTGAAACTGTTCTGCAAATCACTTGCATTTCTTCTTATAGCTCTCCTTAAATAATTTGATATGGTAAACAGTGTTACCTTTTAATCTGTCTTCATGCTTTTATTAAAGGTTGTTTCCTCACAATTCTTTTACCTTTTCTCCAGACTGTCAGATGATGCAGGGGTTTTGGTGTTTTTTGTTTTGTTTTTTATTCCAAGAGTAATTCACATTTTGCAATGCCTTCTTTATTACTGGACTGGGACTGAATGCAGAAACCTTTACTTTAAAATGTTGTTTTCATTAAATCTTAATCTTTCTTTGAAAATAACTTTTTTTTCTCCTTAGCTGAGGACATCTTGGAAGAGTTACACCTAACCCCATATTGTATGTGAAAGAATAGATTGTAAAGCTGAGCTATGTATAAGTTAGGGAGGAAGGTAGTTAAGGGGCCATTTATGTGGCTTCATAGTCTAGAGCTCTCTGGTGAAATAACTCCTGATTCTCCTATCAGTCTTTTTGCCAACTTTAACCACACTATTGGTAGGATGCAGAACACAAAAGGGAGATACTTATGCTTATTTGGGGGCATGGTATGTTACTTGCAGATAGCCTATGGATTCCCTCCATGGAGCCATTGCTTGTGTAGAATGGTAGAAAAATATCTAAATAGTTTTCATAGAACTAGCTCATTTATATGTACTTTTCTATTTTAGCTGTTGCCCTGTACAATCACCTGGAAGTACTGGTGTGAGAATATGTCATTCTCCTTTGAACAGTTATTTTCAACTGGTTTATGTCAGTGTCATAGTGCTATGGACCTACAGTGTAGCACCTGGAAATTCAGTGTGGTCTTCCTTGTGAATTAAGCAGTCTTTGAGATACTTGGTAAATGCTGTTGAGAAAGGAGGGGGAGGGAAGTAATCACTGAATTAATTGCTTTTGTAACTTCCTACGAAACAAATCACTGGCTAGTGTGCTGTTAGTGTGTGTGTTTAGCACGGCGCTATGTGTTTGAAGTTCAGGTGATGTAACATTGTTTTCAGGAGGACCCCTACTGATGTAGCTTGTATATCTGCAAAACACAGTAATAAAAGTGACAGCATACAAAGTTGAAGTAAACAAGGCGAAGTCCAGAACTGATTTGGATATTAAACTATAAATGTTTACTGCTGCTGACATAACATTATGATGCTTTTTAAAATCTGATAAATAAAAGTATTATGAAAGTATTAAGAAAGTATATCCTCAGAGCTTTGAATACCATGGATAACTACCTCTGTAGATAATTGGAAATTTTTCTTTGGGGTCTACTGAACAGCATACCCATGTGAAGCAGCTGTTTCTGAACTGTATTCCAGTTATAATTGGAATTTATCTTTTCTGTGTTGTCTGGAAGCAGTGTTTTAATTTGCAGTTCTTTCAACTGCACTGCTAAGTTATTGCCAGTCTATTGACCTAAAGGTAAATAAAACCTAAACGTAAATCAAAATCCTGGTTATGAGTGTGTGCTGGAGTTTTAGATGCAGCGTTCTTTTACGTTTTTGCATGCGTAACTTGCTTCAGTGTTAATGTATTTTTAAATGCACTATTGATATGTCTTTAAAAAAGATAAAGCTATGGAACAAGGATTTTGCTAAACTATGACTTCTAAAATGCCTTTTAAAAAGACATCTGATTTCATGGTGAGGATCCTACTCAAAAGCATGACATTCAGCATTTTGACTAAAAGCAATTACTTGCCCTGTTAAGGCAGGAAAGCAGGAATACTTCCAGTACACAAATGCGTCAGTGAGCAGTTTTTGCACGGTAATACTGGGAGGTTATGGTTGGTGGAAGTTTTGTTTGGGCTGAGGATCAGTAGGATGCACTTTGCTGATGTTCTGTGTGTGTTGGATGCCACCCAGTGGATTTTCTGTTTTCTATCTTTAAAACAGTAACTTCCACAAGGCTGCTTTAAAAGATGTACTTTACAGGTAGAAAAAACGAACATTGAGAAAGTAAATTCATACACAAGGGGACACATGAGGGTAGAGTGGGCAAACCAGCCTGAATTCAGGTATGTCCTAACATCCGAGGGGTTGACGCTGCCACCTTAATTACCGACAGCATCTTTGAAGTTTTCAAGTTATTTCATATTTTAGCTTTGAATAAAATGTTTGAGAACTTAAGGGAATTTTTGTTTTAAACTTGAAAATGCGTGTGTTTGTTTTGCACTCTTAATGCATAGGTAAATTAAGATGAGTTATTTTTTCTGGAAGTATACTTGATCTCAGTAGGTAATTTTTTTTATGGTAATTCCACTGTGTCAGTGTTTAATATTGTTTTACTGAAAGCATTAAGAGCATCTGAGTCCATCTTACTTGTCTTTTAACATGTTAAAATAATTCTTTACCAGATACTTCTTGCTGTTAGCAGACCTTTCTTGTTTAGAAACATTGACGGGAACAAACTGAAGTTTTTGCATTGATGGCTAGAGCTAAATCAGACACCAGGTTTCATAAAGAAACACAGATGACTGTGGTGGTGGTAAAATACAGATTTTGTGAAAAAAATGCAGTATTTAAGGATTTTTAAACTTGCAGCTGTAGCCTGCTATTTGTTTTAATTTGGACGTTACTAACTGTTTAGTATTTATGCACTGATATTTGAACCTCATATTTAAGTTTGCTTTGGCTTGTTTGTTTGGTCTTTTCTAGGTTAAAATGGGTTTACTGGTAGACTTGACCAACACCACTAGATTCTATGATAGAAATGATATAGAGAAAGAAGGGATTAAATATATAAAGCTCCAATGTAAAGGGTAAGTTGTGAGCACTTTTTAAATATTTAGCTTTTAATTTGAGAGATTGCACTGAAGTAACTATTTTTTTTTTTCCTCTTCCCTTTCCCCCAGCTGGCTCCTAATCTGTGTGTTCCTGTGTTTTTCAGGCATGGTGAGTGCCCTACACCTGAAAATACAGAAACGTTTATTCGTGTGTGTGAACACTTCAGTGATAAGAATCCCTCAGAGTTTATAGGTATGTCTTCTTATATCCGTCTTATATCCATCATTAATTTTTACTGTTAATTTATTTCATACTTACTCATAACTGCAGTCTTATCTTAAAACTCTAAGCAAAGGAATTTCCTCAGTACAGTGTTTATGCATGTAGAGATTTGATGTTTTTATTCCAGAAACTAGTATGTTTCTGCATCCATCAGTTTGATTACAGCTGTCAACTTCATGTGGAAAAATACCCAGGCTTAAGAACTGTCTACAAATACATGATACTTGCATTGTGTTTTTGTAACTTGTGCTGGTAGAAATGGAGGTTATGTATTGTCTAAGTATTGTTTCGGCATGTGATGGTCTGGCTTATTTGAAGTTGTATTTGATAACTGAGTGATCAGAGATTCTATACCAAATCTCATGAAGTGGCTGATCACACTACAAGACAGACATTGAGGTGCTGAAGTGTGCCCAGAGAACGGTAACAAAGCTGGTGAAGGGTCTGGAGCACAGGTCCTCTGAGGAGCAGCTGAGGAAACTGCAGTTGTTTAGTCTGGAGAAGAGAAGGCTCAGGGGAGACCTTACCATTCTCTACAACTATCTAAAAGGAGGCTGTAAGCAAGGTGGAGTCAGTCTCTTCTCCCAGGTAACAAGTGACAGGACAAGAGGAAGTGGCCTCAAGTTGCACCAAGGGAGGTTTAGACTGGGCCCTAGGAAAAATGTCGTCACAGAGAGGGTGCTCAGGCATTGGAACGGGCTGCCCAGGGAAGCAGTGGAATCGCCATCCCTGGAAGTGTTCAAAAACCGTGTAGGTGAGGCCCTCAGTGACATGGTTTAGCGGTCAGTCCTGGGGTAATGGTTGGATTTGATCTTACAGGAGTTTTCCAACTTAGTTGATTCTGTGATTATTTGCTGGAAACTGGTAGTAGATACTAGGCTTCATGGTGGGTGGTGGTTTTGGGGGCTGTTTTTGTGTTGGTTTTTTTTGTTTGGTTTGTTTTTTGGTTTTGGGGTTTTTTTTGTTTGTTTGGTTGTTTTTTTTGGTGTACTGTTCCGTGGTGAATATTTGAATGTTCCTAAGGATAAATTTTTTTTTTTTCACCCAGAGCAAAATAAATTCTCAGTTTAATTTGGGTAGCTTCTAGGTTTAGTTAAAACGATTTTATTCTGTTTTCTGTTGAGCATATTGATGTTCAACTCTATCTGCAAACTACCAGAGACAAGAAATTACTTTGCAGCTGAGTTTCTAGAGTCAGAATGGGCGTTGTTCTCAAGCCTCTTTGATGATAATTCTGCAACCTTCCTGAATCTGAGTGTGTATGAGACTTAGGAGTGCATGGAACAGTTTGTGTAGGTGTCATTGATAAACTAAGCTGGTATGTTCCTATAGTTCAGGATTCTTACGGAATCATGGAATTGTACAATAGTTGAGGTTGTTGGAAGACACCTGGTGAAATCAGCTAGTTACTTGCCCTTAGAGCAGGGCCAGCTAAAGCAGCTTGCTCAGGACTGTGTGCATTTGGGTTTTGATCATATCCAAGCTTGGAGACCCCACAACATCTTCTGGCAACTTCTTCTAGTGTTTGTTCACCCTTACAATGTACAGGGTTTTTTTTTCCCTTATGTTTAAACCCAATTTATTGTGTTTCAATTTGTGCCCGTTGCCTCCTGCCCTGTCATAGGACACCACTGAAAATGTTTTGTTTTTTTTTTTTTTTTCTTTGTTTGGTTTTTTTGTTTGTTTGGTTTTTTTGGGGTTTTTTTTTGGTTTTTTGGGTTTTTTTTTATTTTTTTCTTTTTTTTTAAATTTTTCCCCAGTACCTGAGAGATTTAATTTGGGCACACACTTTTCCACATAATTTTCTTTTACGTACTTTCTTATTTCTTTATTTCACATAGAACACAATTTTGAGACCTAAGTTTTCTTCTCCAAACTGTAATGCAAGTATGTGATCTGAAAAATGAGGAACTGCTAAATGTGAGTGAGGGGGATCAGTCATCAACAGTATTTCAGAGCTCACACCAGAACTTGAAATACTGTTGGATGACTGATCCCACTCACTCTTATTTAGCAGTTCCTCATTTTTCACTCTCCTTTCACAGTTCCTCCACTTTGTCCTCCAACAATATTTCAGAACTTGAAATGTTATTATGGTCAGTAATTTGTATGGAGCATGGATAGCACAGTGGTGTCCTATAAATAGTAGACACATTTAACTGATATTTCAAACTTTAAAATGCCATTTTTAGTGTTGAGTCACTAACTTTTTGACTTCTATGAATTTTGGAATGTTCTTACATTATTTAGATTGTTTCACCTCCATAGAAAAAAAAGTCAATTAGAAAGAATCAAGGAGAAAATAATGAGGCTTAAAAGACTAAGCTTTTAGATAACCTGTGGTTTAGGCTTTCACAGTAAAAGAGAAATGATGGGATTTTCCATTTCCCTTTCATTAATAACTGAAAAGTTGTTTTTGGTTCTGGACACTAGTTTCCTCTGACAGAGCATCAGAGGGGCTGGCATGGAAGATGTTTTTATCAGAAGTGAAAGCAGTCGGCAGCAGCGATAGTACTGCACCCTGTGTGATCTTTCCCTTCCACGCTGTTAGTCTCATTGCTGATACGCTTCTTATCTTTTGTCATGTGCGTAAAATTATTGACTTAACCTTCTTGGTAGCAGTAACAGTTGCAGGACTTATTGGTAGCAATTGTGTGCAATTTCATTTCCAGTGTTAAGATTAGATATGAAAAGAGACTGAAATGTGAATGGTAGCTGAACAAAATTTTCTGTTCAGCTAAAACAGTGTAGGATGGAAACTTCATTTTTGCAACTTGAAGGACTGGAGCATGCCTGCCAACCTTAAGGAAACAAAATGCAAAAATTTTGCTTAAGCAGAACACAAAGGAGAAATGTTTTCTGCGAATAAATTCTATAAAGAAGCTAAAATTCACTTTGATTCAAGTTACACAGTTTTAAATGTTATTAAATGATTAGAATGGAGGCACACAAGAAATTTGTTTGGGTTTTCACCTTGCTTTAGTACAAAGGCAAGTTTGGTGGGGCTGTCACAAAACTCGACCCTGATACAGTTTCTGTTTATGCAGATAAAGTTTCTGGTTTTTATCAGTCTGCTTTTCATAGGCATTTTTTGGATCTCCAGTAAAAATAAAAGAAATACTTGCAGTGTAGGGGAGCATACAGAAAAAAAGAAAGATATTAACATTTTGTCTGAATAAGTATTAAATGAATTGCTGCTCAACTTACTTTACTAACTATGGTTGAGAAATAGTCCTAGCTAAAGTGACTTGCTTCATGGTGTTGGGTCCTGCACTTGGATCACAACAACTTCATGCTACAACGCTACAGGCTTGGGGAAGAGTGGCTGGAAAGCTGCAGGGCAGGAAAGGACCCGGGGGTGCTGATTGAAGGCCACTGAACATAAGCCAGCTTGTGCCCAGGCAGCCAAGAAAGCCTACAGCATCCTGGCCTGTATGAGAAATAGTGTGGCAGCTGGGCCAGGGCAGTGATCATCTCCCTGTACTCAGCACTGGTGAGGCTGCACCTCGAATCCTGTGTTCAGTTCTGGGGCCCTTGCTACAAGAGACGCATTGAAGTGCTGGAGCGGGTCCAGAAAAGAGCAGCAAAGCTGGTGAAGGGTCTGGAGCACAAGTGTGATGGGGAGCAGCTGGGGGAACTGGGGTTGTTTAGTCTGGAGAAGAGAAGGCTCAGGGGGGACCTTATCGCTATCTACGACTACCTGAAAGGAGGCTGTAGTGAGGTGGGTGTCCGTCTCTTCTCCCAGGAAACAACTGATAGGACAAGAGGTAACGGCCTCAAGTTGCGCCAGGAGAGGTTTGGATTGGATATTAGGAAAAGTGTCTTCACCAAAAGGGTTGTCAAGTATTGGAACAGGCTGCCGAGGGGAGTGGTGGAGTCATCATGCGTGGAGGTATTTAAAAGATGTGTAGATAAGGCCCTTAGTGATATGGTTTAGTGGTGGACTTGGCATTAACTGTTGGACTTGATCATCTTACAGGTCCTTTCCAACCTGAACGATTCTATGGTCACTACTGAAAAATATGTGAATGTTAAGAAAATGACTGTGTTAAGTGTTAGTGGAACCTTTGATATTTGTAATTTAAAACACAGTATGAGGAAGAGGCAACATCTTGCTGGAATCCTTCACGACATTTTTAATAGCACAGATTTTTAGGCTGGCTCGTTCATCACTAGATGGTGCTATTGCCTTGAGAGAAAAAAAAGTTCCACTGCATTTGACTCTTCCCCTCCTTTCACTGGGGGATGAGTTCAATAAAATAGAGGCTGAAGACTTAATTCTTCCATTCTGCCGTTGAAAAGATAAGTAATTCAAGGTGATTATACTGTTGCATATTTTTCTTTTTGTATTTTTTTTTTTTCCTCCCAAATTAATAAGTCTGGTCTTAACATGGTAATAGCAATTTTGAAATAGATCTGTGGTCTACTGACACCTCTTTCAGGATTGAGATAGGGTAATCTGGATATGATTTTTATGCCTGATGGTGTGAAATGAATGTTATGCTTGTTGAATGCACTAAAAGCACAATTACTGAATTTGATTGCATTGTCTTCTGATAAGCATTTGAGCAGTCATGAAAAAATGTTTTGAAACTTATCTGTATTAGCCATATTTCAGTGGCAGTAAGGTAGTGCTGCTGAATTGGGATAAACTGAAGTATCCTATACTCTTGTTGCTAATAGTTTGCAGAATGAATGTAACAAATGGCTTTTAGGCTCGTGTGCCTTATGTGATCTGGGCTGCCTTGAGAGGAAAGTACATAAGTCTTTAATGTTACTGATGAAGGTAGAAGGATCCAAAAACACACTTGTGAAACTAAAGCATTCAGGGAAATCGTGACATAATCGCCATCACAGAAACGTGGTGGAATGATTAACATGATTTGAGTGCTGCAGTGGATGGCTACAGGATCTTCAGAAGGGATAGGCAAGCAAAGAGATGGTGGGGTTGCACTGTATGTCAAGGAGTGCATCGACTGCTTTCAGTTGTTGTGAGTGGGAAGGCTGAATGTTTGTGGGTGAAGATCAGGCGGAAGGCCAACCCAAGCAGATATCCTGGTAGGAGTCCGTTATAGACCGCCCAGCCAGGATGAAGCTATAGATGAAGTGTTCTTCAAACAACTGGGACAAGTTTCACAATTGTTTGCCCTTGTTCTTGTGGGGGACTTCAACCTACCAGATGTCTGCTGGAAGTACAACACAGCAGAGAAGAAACAATCTGGGAGGTTCTTGGAGGGTATGGAAGCTAACTTCCTAACCTAGCTGGTTAGTGAGCCAACTAGGGGAGATGCCTGGCTAGATTTGCTGTTCACAAGCAGAGAAGGATTGGTGGGTGATGTGATGGTTGGAGGCTGTCTTGGGCAAAGCGATCACAAAATCATTGAATTTTCAATCCTTGGAAAAGTCAGGAAGAAGGTCAGCAAAACATCAACCTTGGACAATACCTGAGAGCAATTAGGTATTGGAACAGGCTGCTCAGGGAAGTGGTGGAATCACTGTCCCTGGAAGTGTTCAGAAACTGCAGCTGAGGCCCTCAGTGACATGGCTTAGTGGTGGACTTGGCAGTCCTGGGGTAACAGTTGGACTTGATGATCTTACAGGTCTTTTCCAACCTAGTCGATTCTACGATTCTGTGATTTCATGTTTTTTAAAACTACATGTGAATGATTATACTCTTTTCTTGTCTTGTCTAGGTGTCCATTGCACACATGGTTTCAATAGAACTGGATTTCTGATCTGTGCCTTTTTGGTCGAGAAGTTGGACTGGAGGTAACTTTGAATGTTAATTCCTAGGGATTTGTGAAAGTTGCCAAAGGCATCTTCAGTATGTTTCAGTCATTGTTCTGACAGCTATCCTAATATATTCAGTGTTTGTTATTTTAAAACTGCCTACTAATCTTGAGCAAAGAATCTATGTTAACATTATTTATATCATGCCTTGGTAGCTTAGCATGTTTCAGTTGAGCTTTCCAGGTCCAGTAGGTCAAGAGTCAGCTGTACCTGCTGTGTGTGGGCTTTTAGGAGTGTATACATTGTACTGTACACATCTCCCCCATGATGTGTCCCAAATTTTGAGTAAGAATGTAGAGTTTGAGAGATGTCTGAAAGATTATTTCTCTTACTTTTTAGTCTTTTTCCATGTAGGTTTGCATGGAGGCTTTTTGGGGGTTTTTGAGTTCTGAAGAGCAGACATTACGTAGAAAAACAACAGAGTGACATACTTGCTTCTGAAGGGTCAAGGGGGAGACAAAGTCTTTGTTTCCAGCTTGTTTTTTGACTAAAGTCTACAGCATGCTTCTATACAGACTCACCAGGGTTGGTTTTTTTTGTTTCTATAATTTAAAAATTGGTGCCGTCATGAAGAGTAGTGTTCTTGTTCAAATAACATTAGTGTAAAAAACCCCATGCCTGTACCATGCTGGTGGGCATGACTTTTGCATGTTTGAGAGCACTCACAAAATACTTTTTCCTTGCTGACTGGGTCCCATGCAGCGCCTGTTTCTTAACAAACCCCTTAAGCATTCTGATGATATTTCTTCTGTGGTCCTTTAAGTGAAGAAAATTCTGCTTCTGTTGCAGCATTTTCTTATGACCGGACATATATTTCTTTGGTGCTTAGCATGTATGTGTAAGCTGTTTGCAAAGAACTAGGTCATTGTTGTCTGTTAGTAAACTTGGAATAAAGACATTGGAGTAATGGAGACAGAACACCATTAGTAGTGGGTGGCTGAATCTTGGCAGGATCTTAGCTGAATATAGGAAGTAGACACAGATACAAATATCTTTTATAGTATGATTCTAGTTGTTCCTATGAACTAGAAAATATGTATTCTTTTAATCTAACAATTTAAAAGCAGCATGCAATAGTTAGACTCAGAATTGGTCCTTTGTTCTGAAGAGGAAATGCACTTGAATCTATTTGAATCTCATGCTTTTATGCAGGCTCTCTTTATTTTCAAACCTCCGTGGGAAAAGCCTTGAAACTTAATAGCCATGTCTTCTTTTTTTTTTTTTTGGCTTTATTCAGGTAGTTAATTGTATCAAGTTGTTTCATCTCTGTGAGATTTTGTTAATAGAACACCCAGATATCACTTGGTTGGGAAAAATGTCCGCAGCAAAAGAATGAATTTTGGCATGGTGGTAGTTAATGCTAAGCATTGTATCAAGATAAATCAAATTTGCTTTATCATTCTTTAAAATAAGGCACTATTATTTGCTGATGAGGAAATAAGATTTTCCTGATGGAAAAATCCATCCATATTCATTCCTTAAGCATATGATGTAGGAGTGCTGCTGATGTATCGTGAATATTGAGACGTATTTTACAGTTAGTTTAAAGAAAGGTCATCCAGACTGAAGGCTCTCCAGCTAGTGAATAGAAACCTTACTTGATTCTCCTTTTCACAACTCACTTTCCCAAAGACTGCTGTGTTTCTAGAGCTTGCAAAATGTTTTCTTCCAGCTAGGTTTCTGTGCTTGAAACCTGTGTTGCCTCTTTTGGCTTTGATTGCCATCTATTCCAATATAGTATAGAGTTCTAATATCATCAGAGACCAATTTGAGTGACTTTGTATGTCCAGTGTTTTCTGTTAAACATTTTCTTAGGACTGGCCTTTGTGCTGTGCTCGCTTTCCTGTTGGCTCGGGAAAGTGCATGGCTAGCTCCTATTTTTTTCATGATCCAGTGTCCAGTTTCTTAAAGCACTGAAGATTATTAGCTGCATAGTAAAAGGTTTCTGAATGACAGATTTCTTTCTTTTTTCTTTTTTTTTTTAAATGAGAAACTTCTGGAAAGACAACTAATTTGAAAAGATTAGGATGCTTTTTTCCAGTGTGATGGCAAAACCTCTAATGAAAGGAAAAATAATTCTTAGAGGAGAAAAAATGTAGCCATAATTGAATTTCAAAACTTACATTTTTCTTCATTAATTTTGTTCATCTTTTTTCTTTACTCTTTTTTGTCTTCCTTCAGTCCTTAAGTACTTATCTATGTGTCATCCATTCCTTTCTGTAGCAATAATAAGAGTTTTAATTAGGTGACCAGCACAATACAATTAGCTACAATAAGGAAATGAAGCAGTGCAAGCTGCAGTTACTTCTGAGAACATATGTAGTGCATGCAGAATTTTGTGCAAGTGCAACTGTTGCCAGGCTAATCTAAGCATGATATTTCAAAAGTAATGAATGTTCTTGCAATTACCAGTTTGGAGTTTGTTGTAATTCTCAGTCCAATAAATCTTAATGTTTGGTAAGGCGTAACATGACTAAAACATGTAAATTAAGCATCCAGAGTAATCTTCAATTTTTATTTGACAGTATTGAGGCTGCTGTGGCTACTTTTGCTCAGGCTAGACCACCAGGTATTTATAAAGGGGACTATCTGAAGGAATTATTTCGTCGTTATGGAGATGAAGATGATGCACCATCACCACCTGAGCTACCAGAATGGTGCTTTGATGATGAGGAAGAGGAGGATGATGATAATGGTAAAACAGGAGGCCAAGAATCAGAACCTGGATCATCAAGCTCTTCCTTTGGCAAGAGGAGGAAAGAACGCCTAAAACTGGTACTTTTGATTAAGAACTTCACATTCTAAAAGCTAAACTTAATTTCATAAACTCATAGTCATCATTTACTACATAATACATGCTATACAAGTGTCAGTGCTCTTGCAAATGAGGACTGGTAGTATTGTCTCTAACCAGGAAAATCTGCTAGATTCATTGTAAGCTTTCATCTGTTTCCTATATGAAACTTAAACATTCAACACCTCAGCTATTTCAGTTGTAAAAATGACTTAAAATTTTTGTAATCTAACAATTTCTTTAAAAGTTAGAGTTGAGATAGTAAAGCACTTTTTAATTATTTACTCTTGTCTTTAAAGGTGAAATGGTATGGGGAAGTAGAGTGTGCAAATAGTTTTTAGTTATTTTTTTGTAGCCATGTGGATGAAATTCAGAGTCTTTAAAATTCAGTGCTCATTTTGGTAAATATTCTTACTTTTGGAAATATTGGAGGATGGAGAACAGGATTAGCAAAAAGCAAGATGAGTTTAAAACCCCCAAGGCAGCTTTGAAATGATATTTCTTTCAAAGCTGTTTTAACTGTATAATGATAAGAAATATGGCTGATCACTTATTATGATTATTTTGACATATATCTGCATGATTCTAGTGAAGTGAGTTACTGTAGTTACCATAATACAGAACTAATACTCAAGTGCAAAGAATATACTTGCGTCATCTGAAGACTAATGGCTCAGTTCTCTCCAAATTTCTGACTTTATTTTTATTTTTTTTTTTTTAATTTGCAGGTAAAGTAGGGGGAAATGTTGCTGAGTGCAAAAATACATTCGCTTCTTATTGCGTAATACTGACTTACTGAGTGCTGAGGTGTGTTTGTTTGCAAACACTTAAAAATCCTTATATGAAATATGCTGCAAAAATGCCTGTTGTTGTTGCTGCAGCTGCTCAACATTGTTTACAGATGGAAGAAAATAGCCTGAAAGGTATACAAAATGTAGTACGCAGAAGCAAAATGAACTTTGAAAACTTTCAAGTAGTCCATCAGCTGGAATAAAAAATTGCCCACACTGTGAAAAGCCATAGTAAAAATACATTCAGGGATATAGCAACAACCTCCATTAGCCTTGCAGTAGAACACTTATATCTAGAAAAATTACTTGGGCTGGAACCTCAAAACTTTTTTGGTGGTTTTTTTTTTTTTTTTTTTTACTTGCCTTTTGATGTATTAGCAGATGAGGCGTGATGGTGAGATCCACTGACAGCTTCTTTTGAGGAAGTATAAAACTTAACCGATCTGTTTAACAGGAGTCATGATACTGGCTTCCTAGGCTTTTTCTTATCTGCCACTGTAGGTTTTTTGGAAAGCTGGAAGCTAAATTATACGAATAAGCATATTAATAATGAAAAGTTAATTAAGAGTTAGAGAATTTATGAAAGAAAGAATAATCTAGTTAATATGCATATTCGTATAATTCAGTTTTGCAGCTCTGGAGGAACATTCTTTGACATGAAGAGGAGGAACGGGGAGAATTCTTTACCATGGTTCTTGGCTGGCAGATTGGACTGCTTCTTAACTCGGTAGAGATGGATACAGTCCATTTGTGGTTCCTTGTAAAAATGCGATCTACAGGGGCAATGATTATCAGGTAAATACCTCTCGCTCAGATTTTCTTCTTTTACTTTCCAAAGGGCTAAATTTTCAGCGTTACATTGATTTCCTGCAGCAGATGTTTTTGGCCTTCTAATTTGACTCTTTCTCTAAACACCTAGGAGTAGACAGTGTCAAACTAGAGGTGGCTATGGTGATAGTGGTGTTCTGAAATATTTTCATTTTGACCCAAATCTTTGTGGGGACAGAAGAAAAGTTTAGGGTTAGAGGAGGAGACAATAAACAACTGCCCAGCTATCCTGCAAAGTGAAGTTAGCATGCTGTCCACCTCAGAAATTCCATCTTGGATGTGAGGAACTTCAGCACGTTTCATTAAATCTGCTATATTTTGACGTCAAGAAGTCTTGACAGCCTTTCTTTTCTATGCTGCAGAAACTGTGGGAACTGTTAGAATATAATGTCATTATGGTTTCCTTTGTCATCACCCAAGTGTATTTGACAAGTAACAGCAAATCTGTTTGCTGTAGTTTCAGATGCTACACAGGAAATCCAAACATGTTTTGACTTTGTCAGTGCATGCCATAATAATTGTAGCATTGAAGCATCATTGTTAACTGACACTTAGAATCTCACCTCAGGAAAAAAAATCTTCAGGAAAAAAACCGCTTGGTTTTGCGAATAGGACAAAAAGTTACAATTCTGAGCCAGAACCTTCAAACTTTTCGTGGGTCAGCTGGATCTTTGCCAGAGGTTAACCCCTGTACCTATTCTTCTGCCCATGGGCATCTTGACAGATACAGGAAAAAATTGTTTTCTGGTTTTGCAGCAGCATTTTATGTACTTGAATACAGAAATATGGGTGTCATTTCCTTTTTAGCCTTCTATTTTTCCACCTTGTATGCCAATGCACTGTACAATCCAAAAGGAAAAAAATTAACTCTATCCCAGCTGAAACCAGGATGTAACTTTTTCTTGTAGTGCATATTTTTTATACTTCTGACCATTCTTACTATTCTTTGTATTCTGTCATGTTGACTCACATTTTTCTGAGATAGTGATGCCTGTAATTGAACACAAGCCTCTAGTTGAGGCCATCCTAGTGCTTAAATAGGGAGGAATTAATTTTGCTTGTCTTAAAGCTAATACTTCTGTTTCTATATCTTAATTTAATTGCCTTTTACAAAACAGAATAATACTAATTGAGCTTTTGGTCTCTTGCTGCCTCCATATCTTTTTCTCTAATTATCTACCGATGTGTGTTTGTATAATTGCTTATTCTTTATTAAGTGTAGAACTTTGTTTATACTGAATTGCACAGTGTTTTTTCCAGCCTGTTCTTAAAATTAAGGATAACACTGAATTCTTAAGCTACCATAACAGTCTGTTACTAATCTCACAGATTTAATAAAAATAAGAACATGCTAATAGGAAATGTAGGAAAAATAAATTCATTCTTTTATACCTAAAACAGACCCCACAGATCCTTCTCAATACATTCTTCCATTTTGTTAGTGGAACAGTAACTCCTCTGAATCTGGTTGTCAGACAGGTTGCTCTTCTGTTTTATAGAAGTTACATCTACCTCAAGTTTTCTGAGTTCTGTTATGAGAACAAGACAAGCAGACAAAACCAAGCAAGCATCAAAAAATGTGGTATTTCCTGCTGCTCCCAATTCTGTGAAGCCTGTTTCTTCACCAAAACCAAATGATTAGTTGAGCGCCATTGTTACTGAGTGACAGTCAGTATGATTTTGTTGTATCATTTTTACTTGTAAATGTCTAGAGGCAGTTTGTGTGATTTGGTCTTGTATTTCTAGGTATTAAATCTAAGCTGATCAGTGTAACTCCCTGGCTCTCCCTTCTTCTCTTTTAGAAGATGTGGGCTCTTTCTCTTCCTGACATGCTTTGGAATGTTTCTTGTCCTCTGGAAAACAGTCTCTGAGCATACTGGCACTTGGTCAAGTCTTAGTACCTGAAGGTGGCTATTGCCCAGGCCTGGTGATGGCCGCTAGGGTCAGGGAGGTGTGTGTTTGGGGCTATTCCCACTCACCTACTCCTCCAGATGGTGTTTAGGATCTTCCCAACACATTGCCACATCTTCAGCTGAAGTGGTGGGTGGAGGGATACAGATTAAGGAGAACTTGATTGGTGCAGATGGTGTTGAGGTTGCGCAGCGTGTAGATACTAAGTGCACATAGGTTACCTTGGGTCCGGTAGGGCTTAGCACTTTTGCTTTAATAGCCGTGCTGAGGACCTGA
This sequence comes from Strigops habroptila, assembly GCF_004027225.2. Lineage (NCBI taxonomy): Eukaryota > Metazoa > Chordata > Aves > Psittaciformes > Psittacidae > Strigops > Strigops habroptila. Next base: position 25,312,268 of record NC_044282.2, read on the forward strand.
GGCGCTCCTGCTGAGCTGAGTGCTCTGGCAACTTCGCACTGTGTTCTCCCCTGTCCTGTTTCCACCACGGCTGTTAGCTCAGTGTGGTGCAGAAAGTGCATGGATCTGGCTCAGTTCTGGCACCTTATCCGAGGAAATGTCCTCCTGAAACCTGGAGTGCTGAGTTAGCTAAGCATGGATGCCCAAGTGACTCAACTGTTTTTGTAGTGCTTTGCATTAGCTGAGTGAGTATACTTGAGCAGATAATCTGAGAGAGACACTTTGAAATGGCAGGCACCAATTTAATGTTTGTGACTTTTTCATTTCTGGAAAATCTTTCCTGTTGCTTGCCTTTTGCTTTAATCTTAGCAGTTGTACTGCCATCACACTCTGCCATTATTCTGAGAAGCAAGGCTCGACTGTCTTCCTTTATTTCATGGTGCTCTTAACCACTTACTTGGAATTCAGACGATGTGCTTGCCAGCCATATATAGCTGTCTGCCTCCCTCGCCCAGTCACTTGTGTGCTGTTGCACCTGCTGGTGCCTGCATCAGTAATATTGGATAAGTGATGGGCCGAAAGTCTGTGGAGTTTAAGGTAATTAAGGTTATGAACTAGTGTATTTCTTTAGGACATACTATTCTCAGAATACGATTTGATGATAATGATACAACTGAGCCAATCTTAACTAAATGCAGGCTGTACTGAAAACTCTTTTGCCTTCACTCCATGTTCCTTCTGCTTCCCTTGTGCTGGCACTAGTGCTGACTTATCCTACGGTGAGCTAGTTTAGGATACAGATTTGGCAGAAAATTGCTAATTTATAATGTTATTTTTGCCAACTTAGTTCCTAGACTTGCTCAAGAGCAGAGCACAGATGAGTGCCATGGTGTGTGGAAAGAAAAGGGAGCAAAAATGCTCCTTTCTTCAGTAGTAGACAGCTAGATTTGGTAATGCAAGTTTCAAGCATTTTAGAGAATAGATAAGAAATATTTATGTCTTCATGTGCCGGATTCATAGCTCAACAGGTGAAATGTCATACTTCGATCTTCTTAGTCTGCATTGAGAATTCGAGATGTTGTTGAAATGTGATTGATTTGGGATCTGTATAAAAATCTTTAATTATGTAGTTTTGTAAACCTGATGGCTTTAATATGTTCTGTTGTGCAGAATTTGTTTTATTCCACTCAGCATCAGTTTTTTTCTGGAATATGCAAGTCATTTAGAGTTTTATTTTCAGTATTGTTGATCTGTGCATAGGCTTTTCTGTGGCATTCAGGAGAGGACCTCCACTTTAGTAATCTGGTTTATATTGAGAATAAAATTATGCAAATATATTTTTACGCAAATACTTTGTTACAGACCAGCTGTTTATGTTTTCTCATTTGTTAGGAAGTTTGTCTTATACTGACTGAGAATCCTTCAAGTTTGCTGCTGCATGTACATTCATTCTTTGCGTTGTTTTCCCTACAGTGTAAGTTTAAGTTCTGGGACACGTAACGTGGTAGTTCGCCCAGGTAGAGGTGACATCCGTGTAATTGAACTTCTTGTACTGGAGTTACCATCTAGGCCTGAATAAAAGAATATATTTAATTGGAAGCTTGCCTCTCCAGGATTTGGAGGGGAAAAAAGTGCTGTCATTTTTGTTTTAAAAAAAACCACCGAGCCTCTCATGTCTAAAGATGTTTCCCATAACTTTAGTTTGCTAATTACCAGGCTGCTTATGTTCATCTTACGTGTTAGGTGTCTGCTCTTAGTAAGCAGCTCTTACTTTCTATGAATCATGGAAAGCATGGAATTGTTGGTCTAAAAATACTGTGTTTGTATGAAAAAGAATTATTTAACATTTCATAGGTCGATTTTGCCCTCAGTTTCCAGTTTACTTATTTTGAGGCCATACTTTTTGACACTTTAAAAATTGGTGTCGCTGCCAGAAAGAGTTTTGTGACCTTTAATGTACAGTATTTTGCTCTAGGCTTAAAATATTGTTTAAGTTCAAATTCTCATCCACAAATAAATGTCTTACACTACCTTGCTGTTATATAATGTTTTGTATACTAAGGATGATTAATTTGATCCCTGCAAATTCCATATGTGACCAAGTTACTATTAAATACTTGATAATACTGTACCTGCTTTACAAATAAAAACAAATGAAAAAAATAAGTCAGACTGATGCTGTAGCTTGATGTGGGAACTTTCTAGAGAGCACTACCTAAACAGTGCCTATCTCGTACCATTTTCCTCTTTTTTTTTCTTTTTTAATTATTGTTTTATTTTTTTGCCCATAAATAACTCATTTCAGTTTCTGGGTTCATAATATGGCTCACCAGTCAGTTTACTGGCAAAGCTCAGCTGGTGTGTCTTGATATTTGGGAGTAAATGCTTAGGGAATATTTAAGCTCTTATTGCTCATGAGGGTCAAGTTGTAAAAAGAGACTTAATCTTGTATTGACATGTTCTGATTTGCTTTTGTGAAAGCTTAAATACTTTTTTTTTTTTTTTTTTTTCCTTATTTAGGGTGCAATTTTCTTGGAAGGAGTAACAGTTAAATGTGTGACCCAGGTGACAACACAACCAAAGTTAGGAGGAATACAGCAAAAATGTCAGCAGTTCTGTGGATGGGAAGGGTATGAGAACATTTAGAACTTGTTTATTTATACTGTCTAGAGATAAGTGTTTCTGTTTTTTTTTTTCTAGTAATTTCTAGTTTTTGAGAAGAAAACAGCTCATTGTAAAAATAAGAACAGGTGACTATTTTTGCATGGATTGTTTAAGAAAAAAAAGCAAACCTCAAAAACATTCAGCAGTGAAACAGATGAGGATCTTTCATTGTACTGTGAAATGGAATTATTGGCTACTGATATTAAGAAATGAGATTCTAGAACTGCTTTTCCATTGAGATAACAAAACCTTTTCAGATGAATTGTTGCTGTGCAAATTCCAGGTGTTTGTGTAAAATGTAGTGCTTGCTCAAGCAGTAAACTCATTTATACAACTACTATTACACTTCAGTATTGAGGTATTTATAGCCGACTCATTTTTATAGCCAACTTGGATTTGTGTCCAGTGTTAATGAGAATGCTGGCTTTAATGTCTCGGATTCTGAACTCTCCCTTTCCAAAGCAGATGATCCAGGTTGATGCTCACAATGCTTCCTAACTTGCTGATGTTTATAGTTCTTCTAGTGCATGTAATTTTGAATTCAATTCTCTTTTCCTCCAAAGTTAAAACTTTGAAGTTCCACATAATTTAGTGTGCTGTCATAAGCAAATACACTTGTTCTTATCAGACAGGCATTTGATTCCTCTTGCAAGATACCTTATTGGAGAAGATGCTCTAACTCAAAGTTAATCTTGCAGCAAGTCTGGTACAAGGTGTGACTTCAGTCTAGTGTCACACACGGCAATGCATTTTTTACTATTGCAGAACACTAATAAACATGGTTCTTTTTTCTTTAGGTCAGGATTCCCTGGAGCACAGCCTGTTTCCATGGACAAACAAAATATTAAATTTTTGGAGCAGAAGCCATACAAAGTTAGCTGGAAAGCAGACGGCACTCGGTAAGTTCATTTTAAATGAAAAAGAAACTCTGAGTAAATTGGGTAGACAGTTTGTATTTTCCAAGGAAAGTGAATTTGCTTGTACGAAGGACAAAGCATATTCTAACAGCAAAACTGACTCCAGAGATTAATTTTTTTGCTCTCTTGGTACCCAACATTTGCTGAAGTTTGTGACCAAGTTTCTATTTAGCAGCTGTTCTGCAGACTGGCCTAAATGTATGTACTTTTATTCTTCTCCAAAACCCTTGCTGTCTGTCAGCCAAGACTTGCCACCAAGGCCTTAGAACAATCTTAGATAACAGTAAAAGTTTGTTAAGCTAAATAATTTGTTTATAAAAGCTAAATTAAAATTTCTAGTCGATTCTTCAGAAGCTGGCTAGTATTAGAAATGTATTCATACTGTGATCCTTTGTTCAGACTTGTAGTTCTGGTCGTATAGGGTCTCTTGCCTTTACACTCAGCAGCTTGGATGAGGTATAGAAAGTATTTGCTATTCACATTTAAATAAACCACCAAATGTTAGGTGCCCTGTTTCCTTGCACTCTTGCAAAGAGGTACTGTGGCTCTTCATACAAACAAATCTTTCTTGATCATCATCAGTGGAGACTGATACTCTAACCTTCTGCTTTTCTTCAGTGTTTCTGGTTTCAAAATTGAAATCCAGAATCCCAGATATTATTATTTTTTTTAATAATTTATTATATTTTAACCTATACTACTCATACCATACAGATCACAATCTTCCTTTTTGTTGTGGGTGCTGCCTTCATGTAATTAATAATGTAATTTCTTACATTATAGTCAGTAGTGTTTCAGTAACAGGAAGAATGTAAATTGTGTGACACATTAATTTCATTAGCTTGCTTTTTATTTCTAAAAGATGTTCTTTATATACAGTAGTATTTAAACATTCATAGTCTGCTAAGCAGAATGACTTTAGTTTTTATTCACTTAGAGCAGATAAATAGGGTTTTAACCTGCTTTGACTTGGTCAGAAAAAATGCAATTACAATTAATGTACACACAGTAAGAGGAGGACTGTTGTGCTCACTTGTGTGTGGTGATTTAGACTAGCAAGAGTTAAATATTTACACGTATACAAGTTAGAAGGATCAGGTATGTGGATGAAATGTATGCTTTCAAAAACAGGAGGTAAGAATTTTTGTTTTGAGGCTGGTGGAGTTAAAATACTAGTTTTGTGTATGGGTATGGTGGAGTATCCTAGATACCGAAAATCCTGGAAAATGTGGAGAATTGGGGTCCTGCGAGAATTACCAAATGGTTCGACATGGAATCAGTCAGGATTCAGCACAATTCAGAGTACAGGACAAGCTGCGTCCTATAAAAAAACCCCAAACCCTTCTCAGGTGTCTCTTATCTGTGGAGTTTGTTCTTCAGCGGTTTATTAGCTTGGGCAGTGCATGGTGTGAAAACACAAATTAAGCTTGCCCTCAGTATGGCACGCAAGCATTAAGAAATGGCTGGGAATATTTGGCTTATTAACACTGGCTGGTTGTATGCATGAGTGCTTGAGTAATGTGATGGAGATGTTCTCAGGATGTGAGGTCACAGAAGCACGGTGCTGGGAGATACAGGCTTATTTGCAGAGCAGTACAGCGCATTCAAATGCTGCTGAGCCTAAACAAGTAAACTCAGCCAACTTAAACTGACCTGAAGAGCTTTTCTTTGTCATTTAAGTTTTTCATTTGGAAAATTGAGGTCTTATGAAATATTTTTATTTTCTGACTCAAATGTACAGGATACATACATTCTGAATACTAGAATAATTATATAGAAAATTGTAGTGCACCTGGAAGACTGTCTTTTGTGAATGAGATTAGAGCGCACATGTAATTTCTTGTAGGAATTTTCAGTATTTTGGGCATTCTATCCATGTTTTTAGAGTTCTAGAATGGTGACAAACCAGAATGGATGAAGAATGAAGCTGAGGGAACTAAATAGTTCTTTTAAATTTTCTCAAAAGATCATAACTTGTAGTTAATTTGGAGATACATAGGCTGATAAGTATATTCAGGGAAGAAAATGGTGCTACGAAGATCCAGTGTTAATGAAGTTCAGCTGAAGGAATGTTGTGAAAGAGAGATTAAAGATGAAAACCTGAGCTATTATTTGGACATTTAGACACTGTGCATGATAGCTACCCTAATCAACAATGAAAAATGACTGTCACAGTTTTTGGTTTGGATGTGCTTCTCATTATTTTGTTGTTCTCCAATGATCTGGACTCCATATGCAATTAAACAGATTTTCATTAATTATTCCGAACATTTGAGTTGACAGGCGTGACCGTCCTGAATTTAATATTAAGACATCAGTTAGTGGAGATCCATTTATGGATCCCCTGCTTACTTTGTCTGGAGATGAAACCCGTGTCATCAGATTATCTCTGAAGCTATTCTGTTAAGTGTGGTTTAGATACAGCAGTCTAGGGTCTGCCTATTACAATATTATTTGGCTTACATACTTTGTTTTGTTTTGTTCTTTCTCTTTGCCTAAAAAAGCACTGCTGTTTCATCAACCTGGTTGGACTTACAGAAAAGCAGATGCTTAGTTAATAGCTTTCTATTATACTTTGTCACTTAAATAAAATGTTCTCATCTCAGTTAATAGCAATATTTGCTTAACTTAGCCAAACTTCTTAAATTTCACCATTGTTAAATACCTGCATTTCATTCCTGCAGCAGTCTTTTTCTAGAGATTTCATGGCTGAAGCCTTTAGTTGTAGACCGTTTTAACTGACACGTAGTGTCAGTAATTTCATTGTGGACTTTTGCCTTTCTCTAGAGGCATTTGCTATTCTTAGATTTCAGCTGGAGCTGAACTTTCACCCTTCTGGTTCAAGAGCTGTGGTGGTGGTGGTTGGGGTTTTTTTGATTGTTTTTCAGTGGTTGAACAGTGCATGGTTTCTTGCTTTCTTAGCATTATTACAGTTTTCTACCCATAATTTTGGAAGGAAAAAAAAATCTCTAGATGAAGGAGCATTATTTAGCATCCTGTGTTGACTAAATAATATGAAATTGATTACTTAAATTATTTGTCAGTGATCCTATAAAATATTTTGGGGAAATCTACAGGAGTAGTATTTTATACACTTTTGTAAATGCGTGGGTCTGAGTCTGGTTTGGGTCAAAACTCATCCTTCTCAATTCTCTTGGAGCCCTGAGTTCAAAATCTTTTGACTTACCTTTGCTTAGTCTGTCCTGATTGGCAGTTAGTGTCTACGCTTGCTTGTTCAGTGCCTGGTTTCCACAGCCCTTGTCCCAAGAGCATCAGCGAGGCACACCAGCTTGTTCTCACTCCTGCTTTACTTCTGGGGCATGCTCACTCCAAAGGGGGATGAGTGTGAACAAATGCTTCTCCCTTCCTGTTTATAAATGCATCTCTGGTGTGGACACGTGAACATTAAAGAGCTTTGAAGCTCGCTTGGTTTTGACTGTCTTTGGAAAATTATTTCCTTTGTGCCAACTATTTGCGTGTATGTAAATATTACATGCACCTCTTACTTTTGAGGAAAAACACCTCTAAAATCATATTGCTTTAAATTATTACTATGAAAATATAAGTCACGTAAGTCTGCAGCTGTTCGGACTCATGTGGTGTCATATGACAGAACTCTAGAATTCTCTGTATTTATTGGAACAGTTGCCAAACCTCTGGTGTCATAAAAATAATTTTAATGCTATTCATAAGGCACAGAAATCCAAAGGGCAAATTTCCCACTACGAAAATCACTACTTTTGGCTTTGATGAGATGAAATATATGTTGTATGTTAACACTAGCTACAAGGTATGTGTGGCTTTACAAATTTATCCAGTTTTGTAGTGCTGTGTTTCTGAAATAGTAGTTGCTCTCTGAATAAGATAATTGTAACAGTATGTTCAAGGCATACTGTATGACTCTGCATTATCAACTTTGTACTGTAAAAGGATTAACCCAGGTGGTTAGCGGCTTGCTGTATCCCTTGATATGTATTTCATTAACACTGTTTGTAGCAGATGCTTCTTCTAATGAGTGGAGATGAATGTTCAGACAGGAGTAGGGTTGGTAAAGTAATAAGACATCAATTTTGAGAGGAAAAAAAAAATAAAAAAGATTGTTATCATGAAGAATAATAAAAAGCTTTAAACCGTCTGTGGAATAATTCAGATTAATGCAATCAAACAGGACTAGGTTTTATAATAGTAAAATGTGACCTGAACTAGATGCAAGCTATTAAGGGGTGCAAGTTAATATTTTTCATTTGTGTGAGTACCTTTTTATTTTCACATCTGTACACATGCAGTTCTAGCAAAAAATGATAAATATGATCATAATACTGTGGCTGTTCAATTATGGTAAGGCAGCTATTTAAGCAAATGCAGAACAGGTAGTTCTTGCCAAAGGCTATTATATTTGAAAAATACTTATGCAGATTTAATGGCTTGCAGATACCTAAATGCAAACTAGATATAGAATGTAAAACAGCTCTTTGCCAATTGCTGTTAATTGTCTAAAAGGTGTTTGTAACAAAATAGGAACATCTCTGTAGTTATTTTTTTTCATTATTACCAGATTACATTTTAGAAAAAAAGCCTATTGCCTAAATAATTCTCATTTTGTTGGCATCATAATAATAAATAAAAATAGTAAAGCTACACTTAAGTGTATGATAGAAGGGGTGGCCAAATTTTTGGACTGTTGTTAATAATTTTGATTTATCCAAAGCATGTAAGTTACTATATTATCAAACTTGTGATAGCTTCCCAGGTTTCTTTAGTTTAGCTTTTTATAGAAATGGAAGAAAATTTCCATTTTTGCTAAGAACTTTAAAATTATTGGCAGTTGCAGCCTCTTCAGAAACATATTTGTGACCATAACTTAAAGAAAGTCTACTGGGTGTGTTTTGAGACAAAATTTCATGAATGTTGTTAAAATGTAATTAAGACAAGGTAAAAGTTTCTTCCTGAATTTGCACAGCTAAAACCTTTTTTCTTTCCCTATTCTTTGATAATTTACATGATGAGATGAAGCTTACATGTGTAACTGAGAAATTGCACATTCCTAATATGAAAAGTTATCCAAAGGTAATTTATGACAAGAGTAACTTGTGAAAAGATGATCATTGCTAAAGAACTCTAAAAGGAGAGGAAACAGAAACAGTTTTTTAGTTTTGGAAATTAAGAGGTAAAAGAAACTAGCTCAAAATTAGGTGGCAACTAAGAAAAATGGTAGCCTGTCTGCAAAGGATTAAGGAAGATGTAGTTAAATGAGTTCATGGAAAAACTATTATCCCTGAGAGGCAGAAGGAGGTTAGAGAGAAAGCTGGGATAGTAATGAGTATGAATGAAGACAGAGAAGATTGGAGGTAGTACTCATCCAGTTAAAAAATAGATACACTTCAGAATTCATTGTTGAGAACAAGAGATGGGCTTGTCACAAAAGCAGATCTAGAGAACAGAAAAATTGTCTCCTGGGAGCAAAGATATTCATGTGGAATTGAACTTGAGGGAGACTCTGTTGGGAATGAGAAAGAAGCCATAGATTAATTTTGAGATTGTTACAAATGACGTGACCAGATTTTCATGGATGTGGAATTTTATGCCCAGTAGTGGAAATGCCTGAAATAGAGGTTTACACAATTTTTAGTGGAATCTTTCCTAATTAAGAGGAGGGGGGCAAAAATGTAGGATGTTGAGATTTGACAGACGGCTTCGGAAATGGTACCAACAGGAAAGTTTAGGGCTGTTAATCACTGGAAAGCATCTGTGAATAAAGAGCTTTTCTCAAGGTGCCCCTTTCTGGGCACCTATCTGACCCTAGATGGCTCGTGAATAAATGAATTATTATATGTTGTGTTTGAGTGTCTTGTCATTTAGTTGTATTTAGGGTTATACATGTTTATGGTCTTGGAGTCAGCAAGGAGCATTTGCCTCCTAATGATAGGATGGGGTGAAGAACCCAGACAAAAATCACCTGAATGCTTTGAAACCACACCTTCCTTTACTTTCTCTTCCTCATCTCCCCACTCATTTTAAGGAATAGAGTTAGATGTTTATCAGTTTTGCACCATTGGTTTTTAATGCTTTGTATGCTTTTCTCTGTGGCTGGGGCATGTTTCTGTGGTCTGAAATTTTTAAAGGACAGAAGTATTCAGGACATGTACTGAACAGGCTTTTTGGGACTAAATGGATTTTTAATAGGAGTGACGGGTTTTGTGAACAACCGGGCTTAACTCAAGTGGTTTGATTCCAAGTTATTAAATGAGCTTTATTCAAATCATGTGCTTATGTAACTAGCAGCAATGGGCAAAACCTCAACTGTTGGGTGTTAATTATACATCATTTGTGTGTGTAGAACAGCTACTCTTCAGGCATTTGTTATAATTTTCATTGAAAAGTAGTTGTAAGGGTTTTCCTATTATTCTCATGAAACTGTCAAAATGGGATGGTAATTAAAGAGAAGGTGTGGAACAAAAACCTTGGTTAAAAGGGTAAAGTGACTGCTGCTAGTCCCCTATTCCTAGCTGCACTGTTTTCTTTTATGCTATGTTTTTAAGGATTTTGGAAGGGAAATGCAGTTTTTGATTACATGGCATAGTCTCTCGTGGTCCTTCTTTATAATTATTTTAACTAGATCTTTAAGGCAAAACAAGCTCACCCATTTTTAAACTAGTTCTGTAGTTGTACAGCTGAAAGAACCTTGGTTTAGGATGAGTCTGAAATGCATGTGGGATTTATTTCACTGACTTCATTTTGAATAATATACTTAAATGGAGATAGCATATTTTTTGACTGGAAATTGAAGTTGTGAAAGTTACTGAAACAGTTGTAATAAAGCTTCCCCCCCCACCCCATCAAGGTTAAAAGCTGTAAGTAGTTTTTCTAGACAACAGTAGTAATCAGTTGCTAGTGACCTGCAGTTTAGCTTTCAAGTGTGTGACAATAACGTAATGTCAAGCTTCTTTAAAAGTATAAAAAGGTCACATATATGATTCTAGATTATAGTGTATAAACTGCCTTTCTAATGGTTGCTGAAAAGAGCAATTCATAGATGTTAAGCACTCTAAACAGCATTCCTCTTAATTTTCTGAAAAAGCAGGTGCTTAACTCATTATTTTGTGTGTTTAGATAAGAGGGGAAGAGAAGATGGGATGAGGAGGCAGGAATGATGTGTTTTGAGACTAGAAAGTTGGGGGTTTGGTAGTTGAGATGCGAGTCTGCTCATCCTATCATAATAATTAACCTTTATAGTTGTATTGGGCAATAACTTTAGGGTTACAAGACTGGTATCAGCCTGTTTCCCACAGCACTAGTACCCATGAATATTGTAATCTTACTTGAGGTTTTATTTGGGGGTGCAAAAATGAAACTTTGATAAATTCAGGTGAGATTACAGGCACTTTCAGCATATCTAGCATGTCCTCTATCTCAAAGTAAAGACATCCTATAGCTCAAGGCAAAGAAGCTCTAGCACAAGGTGTCCTCATCTCCACCTGTTGACAAGTTGTCAAAGAGCATGTTGTCCTTTCCTCCTTTTTTAAATCTTGCACAGGGAATGAGATCATGCCTAGGCTTTGGCTAGAAAACTGGCTTTGACCGAAGAAAAGGAGTTGTCAGGTTTTGGTAGCCAGAGTCATGGGTGTCACCACATAACTTGTTAGTTCTGTTTTAACTATATTGATTATGAACCAGGAGTGGTCTCTTTTGACTATATGTCAAACGAGGCAACACAGGGTGTCATAAGGTGTTAGGTGAATATCTGGAAGTGTTGGGTATACGTATTATTACTCCTAAGAAGTTTCCTCGAGGCTGTATTACATAGAGATGTATATTATAGACCAGGTTTGTTCATTTCACTGCTTTTTGGCTAGGCAGAAATTGTTTTTCACCTTACTGCTGCATTTGGAGTGGGTGGTTTGGCGTGGGATTTTTTTTGGAGGGAGGGGAGTGGTGGTAATGGTATATTTACTTCCGTATTAGTAAGACACGTCCGTATCACTTTGCTGCTTCTCCATCTCCTGAAGTCTGTTTTTTAAGTCGCTGGATAAATATAGAGGAATGAATAAATAGGTGTGACAGAACATGTCATCCCCGGTCTGAATCCAAATTAATCTGAATGGCCAAAGAAGGCATTCTTACTCTGGGTTGTTCTTTCCCACTTATATGTGCTTGCAACAGTGTCAAGACTCTGAAAAGAAGTGGTAGAAGGAAACTTTTGGGGTTTTGTCCCTTTCTTAAGTGGTTAAGGAGCACTGCTGATGTAATACCATACAGAGGTATATTTTGTGAAGTAGCAGGCTTGATACTTCAGAGTTCTGAAGCCTTTTGACAGCTCACAAAGTTTTATGGTCACAATTCTGAGCTCTTTGAAAAGGACTACATAGCTGATTATTCATATATAACTATTTGAATATTTGGACAGATTGTCTTTTAAGCAAGCTCTTTTGTTTATTTATAAATAGTTAATGGGTTAAAATGCTTATTATATAGCTTGTGCTATGAATGCTAATCTTAGAGTGTTCAACAGTAGTCCTAAAATGTACTAATTAGGTCGGGATAAATGCTGTGCCTGTGTGCATACCTGATGTTCAAATGACAAGTATCAGTGATTACTGGCTTTTTTATTTATTTTCCTTTCTCCCAGACTGCTTTGAATAGTGGAACAGTGTGTCCTGTGCTGCTGGTTTTCTTAGGGGGATTACAGGCACATTCATGAAGTGTAATGGCTTAAGCTTATTCAGGGAAGAATGACTTTCAGTTTGTAAAATTTAACTATACAAGTATCTAGGGCAGCCCTTTCCCTTGATGCTGGTCTTCTAATCTGTGAGCACAAATGGCAGTTGTGCTCTTCTGTGGCTTGTGCCTGTGATGTTGACAGAATTGACCCAGCATATGTGCTGGCATAAATCAGTTCCAAGTTGAGGGAACCTCCTTTTTTCAAAGCTTGGGATACAAGTTCAAGCAAGCTTGAAGTTCAATAGATAATAATAAATTATAAGAGAATTCAGTAGTTCAGTCAAGCTTTAGATATAATTTGTTCTGTTAATGTTTTAACTTTTTTAAAAAAGTGATCAGAGCATTATACTGTACAGTTTGTTTTCCAGTAGTGTTCCTCCCACTAATGTAGAAATGTACTTGACAACTTAGAATCATTAAAATTTGGGTGAAACAAAGAGAATCTAGTATTTAAAATAAATCTGTTAGTATACAGATTCTGTTACTGTGTCACATCTTTTCTAGCTAGTTAACAGTTTTTCTTTTGTTTTACACCAGGCATGTCATAATGCACTATAAGAATTCTTTGGTATATAGTAGTTGTAGAGTAATTTACCCTTTATTGTAGGTCAAGTAATGACAAGAAGACACCTTCAAATTTAACCCATAAGGTTTAATATCCTTTAGAAACAAAACCCCTCAAGCATTCTAACTTAATTAAAACCCTGGAAGGCAGTCAAGAAAAACACTGTAACTGGATAGTCTTTAACCTTGCTAAATTCTTGGTTTTACCAGTTCTGTTGCAGAATTTCACAGTCTAATAATACTTTAGATAGAAAATGTAGTTTTACATTGGTTTTAAATTTGCCATCTGTTAAATTAATTAAAGGCATCTTTATCCTTGATTTATAAAACAGGAAAAACTGAAGTTTGAAGTCAGTCTAAACTATGATACTTTATTAGGAGAAGTGATACCTGGATATCAGTTTCCATACTTGTGCATTTTCCCATGCTCCATCCTATTACCTTTATCTTCTTTATTGAAAAACTGCTGGTACACACAGTATCCCAGATGAGGGGATACTGATAAGTTGTACAGTGATGCAAAATTATTTCTGTATTATGCAGCATCCTATTAGTTATTTGACCTAATGATTTATTTGCTGGTTTTGTTTGTTTTGTTTGTTTCTTTATTTTTTTTTTTTGAAGTGCAGATGCATTTCTGACCTCTTAAAAGTAGCTGCTGTGTGCTGCTGTATTAGCTTTCTCAGCTGACAGAGTTAATTTAGAACCTTATAAGGTGGGGAAGTATGGCCTGTCTCTCTCTTCCTGCCTGTGTCTTTAGATAGCCTGCTTCGTGCCTTTTGGATATTGAAACTTGTTTATTGTTCATTGTTGTAGTTTGGAGCATTCTGAAGATTTCGGTAGTAAATGTCATCTGCAGACGACTCACTGCCTCACTTCTGATGATTCTCAGGGTCATAATAGTGACAATTTTTTTTTTTTTTCTGGACCTTGGGTTGCCAAGGAGAGCAAAAAAAAAAGGAAACTTGCATTCAGAGCTTACAGGAGAGTGGTGGCAGGCAACAATAAGAAAAACAATTTGATGTTGAGTGAGATAGCAGTGGAGGAAACTGAAAAGTAGTAAAGGTTATGGAGATGCCTGTGTAAGCTATGAGTTGTTATCCTACAGTAGTAACTTGCACAAAGTGTAGTGTTGCAGGGAATGCCACCTCAATGAATTCTGTGGAAGTGAAGTTCTGTAGTTTCAAGTAAGAAGGATGAATTGGTGAATATAAAATCATCAATACCCAGAGGTATTTAAAATATGTGTAGGTGGCACGGAGGGACATGGTTTAGTGGAGGACTTGACAGTGTTAGCTTTATGGTTGGACTCAATGATCTTAAAAGGTCCTTTCCAATCTAAATGACTCTGTGAATATAGAAATTAAGCATAGCCCTTTCATTGTGATATAGGAAGTGAGAAACAAGAAAATGATAATTTTTTGTTTTTTTCCCTCCATACTAGCATCAAGTCAGGGCAAGAAGTGATTCAGAACATCAAACTGGATATTGAGAACCATCTAGCTTCTCACGAAATTAGACATTGGCGTAGCAGATATGCTAGCATAACTTTCCTGACTGTAACATGGGTATTAGAAAGCATTCATTGTTTAAGAAAGAAGCAAAATAAAGTTTGAGGGATAACATTTTATTTTCACAATGACTGAAGGATAAAGGTGCTTCCAAATGTAATGAGAGATACATGAGGTACATTTATTTACTAAACAGCAGCCTAGTAACACAGTATTTTAATACTGAGAAAAAAAAACCCCGGTGGTTGTAGAAGATAAGATTGGATCACTGATGAAAAGGCTTTGCTGTAAACTTGTGATATTATGATTGTAATGAGAGTAAAAATAGATCAGTAATGTAGGTTCTCTCTCTCTAAAATGACAGATTTGGATAAATTAAGGGATGTAGTTAATGGAATTAGAAGGACCAAGGAACAGAGTCTTCAGTATAGATGAGGAATGGCATTTCCTCTGAGTTCAACCATTTGGTAGGAGTTTGTATAGCATGTAATGGGGAAATAGTTTTTTTGACATAAGAATAGTGTTAGATCTCATGCTTCTAGACTTGACAAAATTTTGATTTATTATAGAAACTGAGGCTGATGAAGTTTGCCAGAATTGTAAGATAGGTAAAGAATGGATTGAAAGAAAATGTCAGTGTATGTTTTTGAAAGAAGATACATAGAAAGCCACAGGTGGAGATCCTGAATATTAATTTTATATTGTCATTAAGAATTTTGAAATGGAAACCAAGTATGTTCTGACAAACAAATGAGGGAGACAAGTCCTCACTGAATTCACTGAGGAGCAGAATAATAAAACTGGAAGGATATTTAGTGGCAGAAAATGCAAGGTCACAAATTAGAAATATTGGAGCTGGAGGCTGTTAATTGGAAATGACCGTCAGTCAAAATTGAAGGTTTTGGGTTTTTTCGTTTTAAAAAACTGGGGAGATGGTTGATGGCAGAATTTAGCCTGAAAGTTAATACGTGTTAATAGGCGAGAGGAATGTGTGTTGGTAAGCATTGGTATATTCAGAGCAGACTAACTTCCAAGCGCCTCTGTGTGTGGTTTTTAAAAAATTTGTTTAGAATTTGGATTATCAAGTCAAATATATAATTCTACAGCTGCTTGTGTGTAGCGGTGTATTTTTTTCTTGCTGGCTGATATGCTATGTACTTATGCAAATGAAAACACGTGTGCAAGTTTAAAAATGGTATTTATGATGGAGCTGTCAGTGTGCTGATTAAAAAGATACTGTTTTCCTTTCATTTACACAGTGAAAATAATTATGAGTCCTCACATAACTTCATGTGTTAGTGTCCCTGTATCCAGGCTCTATCATCCTTCAGGACACATAGTTTGAAGCAGCGACCATTGGCAGCAGCAATTAATATAAGAGAAGAAAGCAAGCTGAGCCTTCCCCTTTATCGGGACTTCAGGGTATATTGCTCCATCTGCCACAGGCCAACTTCAAACTCAGCTAATTTAAACTTACTCTAGATCCAGCACAGTGTGGATTCAGGCCAGGACCTGGAACTGCAGTGGCTTAGTGACACAGATAGATGATCTCTTACTGTTAGCGGATAGAGGGCAGTCATTAATTTTCAGTCTCCTGGCCCTTTCTACAGCGTTTGATGCATCTGGCCAGAAGTTGATGCTGTCTTGCCAGGAGGGAGTGGCAAGGCACAAAGTAAAGTGATCAAGTTGCTTGGCCTCGTCCTAGGTGATTTATCTGTGGAGTGGTGACACGCTCCTGATTTTGAAGCGTTGCCAATCATAGAAGGAAATTAGGAAATTGAAAAAGCTATCTGCAACAGGATTTTGTTGTTACCTCTGCGTCAGTGAACATATTAGTAGTGCTAATTGCTATTCTGAGTTGGGTAATGCTTATTTGTGTGGGAGGGCAGCGCTTTCACAAGACTGAATTTTAGGCTCAGTAATGAACTCCCCTGGGAATGGAGAGCTGCTGTGTATTTTTGTGCAGAGAATTGATGATGGAATTTCTTACATTTTGCATTCCTTAAGGTGATAACACAGACTACAAGCATATAAAGGGGGAAAAAAAAAAGAAAGCAACGACGATAGTTGTTGAAATAAATTATCTTCTTTGATATAGCCTATCTAAAGTAATACTGTGGGGCAAAGAAACCTCCTATTAGGAGCTGAATTTTTAAGCTTCCTTTAAAACATACTTATAATCCATTTGCTGCTTGTAAGTTTTTGTAAAAAAATTAAATTTGCATTGAACTTAAACTTGGAAAACAAAGTTTGAGGGAGCTGTGCTGTGTGTTTGTAATTACACGTAAGGTTTTGAAACTCCTATAATGTACAAAATTAACATATAACCTTATTACTAGGATAGTTGCTGGGGTTTGGCTGAGGGAGAGAAGTTGGACATAGGTAAGGCACGTAATACCATTGAATTTAGTAGCAAAAGTTCTGTGAACTTTGAGATCAGTGTCACAGTAAATGTGTTTCGACAAGCACTGTGCTAAATATGCGATACTGTGTTGGTGTTAGAGCTGGTTTTGTGACTCCTAATAAGCTGGGAAAGGGGATGGAGACTGCATACTCTGGTGGGTAGAGTACTGGATTTGGAGCTTGGGAGACATAGTTCTGTTCTTGTTCCTGTCTCTGAGTGGGAGACCAAGTAATTTGCCTTATTTTGCCTTAAATAATATTTTCTTGAAATGTGCTTTCAGATTTAATGGTGAAAAATACCAAACATCTGCATAAAGGAAAATCCTCAGTTTTTAACTGATCATTTTCAATGTAGCTTGAGTCAGCTTCAGAATTGTGTGTAAAAAAAAAAAAACAACAAAAAAACCAAAAAACCCCAAACAAACAAACAAAAAAAAAAACCCCAAAACCCACTAACCCCCCCCCCCCCAAAAAAACCCCAAAAACCACCACTAAACCGATCTAAACTGAAAATGGAAGTTGAATAAAATCATTCTTCTCGCATGTATTTTGGGCCCAACTGATGTGGACTGCATGAACAGGATATATGTGGAGGCAAATGAGCCTTTATTTGGGTATGCTAAAAATAATTGATTTCTGAAAAGAAAACTTTTCGAGATGATATTTAGTGGTTGACATTTTTTAAAGTTTAAAGATTAAAGTTATTAATACTCTGGTAGGTGATTCGGAGATCTGCCTGTCTAATGCCAAGAGCTGTATCTCTTTGCTAATGCAATTTTTATCCTATTTCCTAAATTATCGCATTATTACTAATGTCCAATTAGAGTTGATAACAGACCTTGCCTCGGGACCAGAAGTGAATGAAAAGTAGCTTCTAATTAAACTTTAGACTTTAACATTTCTGTGACTAGATATTTTATCTGCTTTTGAGATTAATCTGTGTGGACACCGTGACCCTTTTTTCTTTAACTTGCTTGTCAGAACTTCTCTTGCAATGGAAACTGACTGGTTTGTAGCAGTTGGATTGGCAGTTTGGAAAGATAATATTTGTCATTCAAACACGGTTCTCTGTTTTCATGTATAGCTATCAAAGGTGAATGAGCAGTTCTGTTATTGCTCTTATTTGTGCTCTACGCTTGCTCTTTTATTCACTTGTCTTGTTTTAAATTCAGATTGAGCCATCTGATACAGGGCCATGTCATCTTGTGTATTTATGCAGAATCTGATATAATAGGGCCTGGTTACTAATTGGCGCTTTTGGGTGCTCACACAATAGATAATTAGTAATAAATGTACAGCTGTAATAGCAAGTAGTGCTCACATAATGAAATAGAATGCATGACAGTTAAGCTCCTGTGTGCTGCTTTAGTTCCTATTGAATGTATTTGAGAAATCATTGTTCTTTCTTTGCCTATGTGGTATTGCCCAGAGGTGCGCTCTCTATTCTAGTGAAAGTGCTTATGCTGCTAATACCTTAATTAACTTCTTAAAATATAACCAGTCAGGGCATATCCAAATAATACTCAGAAATGTACTGATCAGCAGTCTGCAAGATTTCTTGAAGTCTTATGGTGGTAATAATTAGTTTTTTGACAAACTGTGTTGTTTGGACTACATTCAGAGATTTTATCAATAGTTTATTACTTTGAGGGGTGGAGGTGTTTTCAAGCTTTCAGTTTAAAAAAAAAAACCCCAACAAACAAAACCCTTTCAAAACAGAAATCCTGGGTCAGTCTCATGTCTTTCTCTTGCAGAGAATTTGTTCAGCTTCTAAGTTAGGCAAATACATCATTATCACGAGACCCATGACAAATGGGTCTACATTAAGGTAGTTTATTGTCCTGAGGCCAATTTTATTTTATTTTATTTTTGTCTTCAAAGTAAGCACCTGCTGTCTCTCAGTAGCTCTTTGAAGTAAGATAAAATTGTGATGCCTGGTGATCTTTGATTGGAAATCTTTTACGTGCAGTTGTAAGACTTACCATTGTCCCTGTCATTTAGAATTTATGGTATAAACAGTGGCAAATTTTAAAAAGAGAGAGAAATCATGGGAGAAGAGATGTAATGTTAGTGCCGTGGTTTGAAGAGGAGGAATCTCACCGCTAGTGGCTGGTAGGCTATCCTGCTACCAACTCTGAAGTAATTTGTTTTGACTGAAAGATCTAGAGAAGGCAGTGGTGTGTTAGCCTTAGGTATGATGTTTGAGTAGTAGCTTTTGATGAAATCTTCTGTATGTTGTCTGAACCTGTAGATGTTTTAGGTGGCTGAAAACAAAGCTTTAAACTGTTGGTGGTTTTGGTTTTTTTTTTTTTCTTTCTTTCAAAGCATCTCTTATTGTACCACATTCGTAATGATGATGCACATATGGGTTTTTTTGAGTGCTAGATCTTTTGAAGCATCAGACGCTCTTTTGTCATTGAAGCAAGTTACAATAAAAGCATGTATTTAGACCAGCGGTGAATATGGGAGTGTAGAGATGGCCAATTAAACTTGTTTATAAAATTAAAAGTAGTGTGCATAATTTCTTTTTCGGTTACTTATGCACCTCTTCTTCTCTCCTCATGATTTCTGTAATTTTTGAGAAAAATACAACATGCTTATTATAATTAGTTTTAGTTTTGAATAAATTCACACGGTTTGAAAAATGAATGTTGTCTGTAGATTGTTCTTGCTTCTGAAGAACTGGCGCCAAGTTATCTGCTTGAATGTTTATTGAATTATTTTTTTTTTTTTCACAAAGCATCTCGTGCAGCTTTCAGCTCTCCTAATGTCGCATTGATTTAATATACTCACCCCCACTGGCTTGCGATTTTCTGCTCATATGTCTGTCTCTTTTTTTGCCACTGCTATGTAACATCTTGAAGTACACATCTTGTGTGTAGAGAAATGTTACTTGAGGTGATCTATAGTGAATTATGATTATAGTCATATTATTGAAAGAAGGTATTAATTTAAGCTGCACGGGTGGTAGTGTGCTGTTGTAGTCAGATCTACTGGTTTCTAGAGGCAGGATCTGTGCAGACAACAGGACAGCTGCCCGTGTAGACCATTTGCCTGTAGGGTTTCTGGAGGATGCTCTCTGATCTGTTTTGACAGTAGGGGTCCTGCGGGCATTGCTTGTAAGAGCCGTGGTGATTTTTAGAGAAGACTGCTGATTGCTTTTATTTTTTTGTAACCAGGACTTTCTAAAGAGAAATGGCTAAATTATAAAAAGTACTGGTTTTCCCCCCCATAGATATCCAAAGACTTTTACAAGTTCTTTGCCAAATGAGTCTTCAAAATATGCTTGCTTTCTTTCAAAATATTCTGGTGTGGAGGGTGAAACTCCTAGAACCTTTTAGTTTTAAGCAAATGTTTCCCTGTTCTGTGCTGTGAAAGAAACTGCACTGCAATACAAATGGGTTGGTTGCTCTGGGAAGATTGTGACCCTACCCTATCTACGTCAGAGGCTATTCAAGAACATTAAATACTGTGAACTTTTATAACTGTTGAACTATCTTGATGGTTGCTAGTGCTCTTAGTTTTCTTCTCTTATGGGGTTTCCGTTATTTTGACTTTTTTCTTCAGAAAACTTCAGAACTTCTATAAGACGACTTATGTTTTTAGCACATCTATGTGTAAGGTGAAATGAAAAGATCAGTGAAAGAAAGCTGAGCTCTGGGTCACACTTTGTTTTGGTGTAGACCAACACCACAATTACAGCATGATCAGGCATAAGTTCAGTCACAGCAGCTCAGGTGGTAGTTAGTAAAACTGACATAACTTAGGTTTGACTGACACACTGAACTTGGACTTTGAGTCTTCATGTCAGCTTTGTCTCATGCTTATTTCTTGCATTTCTGGTAAGCCATGATGTTTCTTGCCTGATTATTCAATCACATCTTGATAACTTTATTGTTCTTTTCACTTAGCTTACTAAGTGCAATTACATTTTGTTGGTTCCGGAAAGGCACTTTTCTGGTCTATTTTGCTTTGCCAAACCTCTAAGCCCCGTGGTAGTTTCTATCTTCCTTTACCATATCAGATTCAAGCTGCTATTCTTCACTTTCACCTGCTTGTGCTATATAAATCATGGAATAATAGAATGGCCTGGCTTGGAAGGGGCCTTAAAGATTATCTGGTAACAAACCCCTGGCCATGGATGGGGCAGCCACAGCTTCTCTGTGCAACCTGATCCAGGGCCTCACAGTGAAGAAATATGCTCAGCATATATTACTCAGCATTTATTACTTCTCATTCACCGCTAAGATGTTGACTTGTTGCATCTGGCCTTTAATGCTAGTTTCCGCTGAGATGTCTTCAGTTTATTTTCCCCAGTCAGAGGCTGTGCACTCCTAGGCTGCTGCAGAAGTTTGAGAAGACGTTTGTGTGTGCAGCTAGCTGCTCTGTTATTCTTCCTGAAACTACTTTAATACTCTTGTTGCAAAGATCAAAGCAAACTTTACAAAGGTAACTCTGGTGTGTTACAGCTATCATGCTGTTTTGTGTCTCTTGTGTTTTTTGTCTTTTTTTCCATTATTCTTTTCTTCCTTCTTCACTGTTTTTTATTGTATACAGAATGTTACCCCTCTAGAGCAGTCTTCTGCGGGATTAGCATAGAGAGGTCTCAATTAATGACTTGAGCTCCCAAATGCTGTCATAAGGTAAAGAAACTTTTGGAAAATTCAGATGTTGGCAGCTGAACCAAGCTCACAAGTTGCTGGTGATAGTGTAGTAAGTTTTGGTGTTTTCTTTGTGTGTAATGTGAGAGGAATGTACCTTAGCTAAATGTGTCAGCGTTTTAATGAAAAGTGGCTCAGTAGTTGGCTGGGACTTTGCAATACTGCAGTGTCAGATAGCCAGTAATAGATAGACAGGAAATGTGTTTCTTTTGGATGAAACTCTGCAGATTTATACCGGGCAAAGTTCTGGTCCGTTTAATAAAGCAAAAACTGGAGTAAAAGATCTTCTAGCTGAATCTAACTGAATTAGCCTTATGTATTTGTTACAGCATTAAACGTCTGTTATTTTTAATAGATTTTCAGGCATAATTTTATCTGGACACAGTGACACCGAGATATATATATATATATACATGTTCTGAACTTTTATATTTGAAATATTTTCTTTGTGATGATTGCATTGAGCTAAATTATTTACTTTCCCAAAGCAATAGGTTTAAACTTTTAACTGTAAAAAATTTCTTCTAAAATGCTTTTTTATAACATCTGTCATGATTGTTTCTTCTTTAGCACTTAATGTAAATCAAAATATTTAATATAAATTAAATAGTAGAAATTTAGAGGATATACCTTTAAGTATAATCTCTTAACATTGCCCTTGCAGGTACATGATGCTGATTGATGGCAAGAATGAAGTTTATATGATTGATAGAGACAATTCAATTTTTCATGTGTCTAATCTGGAATTTCCATTTCGTAAAGATCTCCGCACACATCTAGCAAACACTCTTCTGGATGGGGTAAGGAGCGTACTGCGTAATTATTGTGTCAGTGCTATTTGATTTTGTTCAGAAAGAAGGCCAAGTTTTTAGGCTTGGATCAGTGAATCATGGGATTTCAGGAGTAATATAGATTCAGTCACTGGGTGAATGTGGGAATCACACTTCATAAGTAATTTCTTATCTACAGAATAGCAGTGATGACTGCTCTGGGGGGAGCTGTTTGTCTTTGTCATTCTCTGAATCTGAGAAGAGGCTTGAAGACAATCTAAAGAAATTATTGCAGAACTTCATCTTTTGTGTTACAGCTTTATATTTTGATGCAATAAACATGGTCAATTTGGCTCAGTTAATGTAAATATTTCTAAAATTTGATAAAATTTTCATCATCTTTCAATAGCCTTCTGTGAGTTGATGTCTTCTGTCACCTTTTTTTCATCTGAACTGAATTCTTGATGGATTTAGAAATGGCTTAGTTACATTTGTTTAAGACTAAAACATTTCTAAGTTGTCATGCTAATTTAGATTATGTAAACTTCCTAATGAACTTTTTCAGCTAATAGTAAAACAAGCTGTAAAACATCTGTATTTGAAGGCTGGCTCGGAGCACTCTTTGTAAACTTTTCCGAACAGTAGTCGCAAGAAGAGATTATTTCTTTCTTGACCTTCTTATTTCACTTAAGCAAAAGAACTTTATTAGCTCTTACGCTAAATACCTGTCAGTGTAGCTCTTACACTAAATACCTGTCATCAGTAGATGGATGCAGTTTCTTATCATGTTTCAGTAGTGTTGGAGGGTCTCTACATTGCTGTAACTTTTGCTTGCTGAGGTGCTGAGTATCAGAGGTGATTTTTGATAGTGATCTTCTAAAACCTAATGCACCTTTCAGATACGGGAGACCGTATTGTCATTGTTAGCTTTCCCTCCTTTTTCAGGCCTTTGTTGTCAGTATCCTTCTTGAAATGTCACTTCTGTGAATGATCTGTCTTACTCAACACACATTTACATGTGAAGCATGTATAAATTCAATCTGTGAGGATAATTATTGCAAGGAACAATGTATGGTCTCAGGGACAGAGAAGCAGATAATAGAATATATTCCACCTCCTCTGCTTCACTGAAAAATTGAGAGCATAATGCAAGAAATGCCATGTTGTCAGCTCAGAAGTGGTTGCACAAGCTGTCATGTCTAGTAGGAGCCTCTTCAGCGAGGCAGCTTCCTAATGACATACATAATATTCTTCATGACATACATTAGGTTCCATACTGTTGAGATAAAAAGCCTAGTACTACTTTTTTTTCCCCTGCTCTTTCTATGGCTCTTGAGAAAGTGATGACTTGTTAGTGTCCATATGGTGCAATCCTGGGTGTTCTTCAGGGAACCTACTGCTCTTCTTGGCATTTCAAAACAGATAATTTAGTAGGAGTGGCTAATATGTGCATGGAGGAAGACAGGGATGCCCATACATTGAGATACATGCATAAATGTGGCTGTGGGGTGTGGGAGAGGGGCTCTCATCTGGTGTGTTGTGTTTCCCAGATTTACAGTTTTAAGTCTCTTAAGAATAAATTAAATTCTCCCAGATACCCATGACATGAACTATAAATTCACTGAATTTGTTGTTCTGTAAAAGTTTGACTGTTATGGTGCATTTCAGTACTTCGCTTTATTAGCATAAATTTAATCTTAATGTGTTTTTTTTCCCCCTACACTGCTTTTTTTTTTTTTTTTTTTCCCCCATGAAATGGAAAGCAAAATGTCATTAAATGAACAAGTATTGGTGGAATGAAGTACCTCGAGACAAAACTAAAACATTTCAATGGATAAATACTTTTCATGGTACAGGTTTTTGAATTTATTTAAGTATGATCAGTTAAAAAAAAAAAAAAAGCTGTTGATGGAATATTTTTCTTTTCAATTGAAATTCCTTTCAACAAATTTGAGAATAAAATTTGCCTGTTATTTGAAGCACCAGAACAGCTTAACTTCGTAGTTGAATGTTTGTTTAATGTTGGTGCCAAATGATAATTTCCATGACTATTCCTTTACTCTGGGTATTCATGATTTCTCTTTTTTAATTTTTAATCCATGGGAAGAAAAATTTGGCTTTTTTTTGAGTTAGCATATTTTGCGAATTAGTGCTGTAGGGCTGTTGAAGTTAATTCTTTAATTACAGGTTGAAGTAGTTCATACTTACTGCCCTTGAAGGAGCTTTCTCTCTAAAAAGAGAGTGAAAAAAACAGAATGAGGTGGTCCAATTGGCATTGCTTTATAGTAATCTTAAAAAGTATGAGAAACAAGGAAAGACAAAACAGAGGTGCTGGTGCCATGCAGCAAAACAAATACTGGTGTTAAGAATACAAAAGATTAGGTAATTTTCCCTAACTTTATTTAGAATGACAGTATGTATAAAACTTCCATAAAGGCAATGTCCATTGAATTCAGTGATCTATTAACTTGCTTTAAGGCTTCTGGTGTAAGGCTTTCATGTGGTTGTCTTTGGAGAATTTCAAACGCATTTATAGTTCACTTCAGGCTGAAATTACTTGGAAACAGTTCTTACTATGATCAGTTACGTCTTTGGTGATGAGAGATCTCCTGCAATGCTGTGTGCTGACCTCCAGCTCTTCAGTTGTGGTTGTTCTCCTGGCATGGAAGAAAGTTTTTGGCAAAGCTCATTAGGGCTAATTTGAATATTATCAACAAGTGACTAATGTAATATGAAGTATTCCTTTAGAAGCGAAGTGTTTTGCATCCATACTGCTATCTGAGGGGATGCATAGATTTTTGTTCAAGTGTCTTGGCTGTTGTGCAAGAAAACTAATTACTTATTTTCAGGAACTTTCTTGGCATTCTGCTTAGCTTTGGAACAGTTGAGTAGAAAATACAGATGCATTCTTGGGCTTGAAATACTTTTTATGATTTTAATAGAGTTTTGTAGATATTTTATTTAACTTATGTATAAAGTATTGTTCACACTTGAAGACTTAGGAGGGCCAAGGACTCCAAAAGTGGAGAGCAAGATTGAGATTGATTTACCTATATGTTTATGTGTAGGTACAGATCTCACTCATTTGTAAGCTCTCTCAGAAATGGCCTAACTTGCAACTTTTTGAGTTTGCAAAGGCTGGTACTTTGTGCAGAATAGTTTTTTTTTTTAAAAAGACGATGGACAGATGTGTGATTACATCTGATTCCATAGTCTGTGTTGACAAAAAATACATTCTGCAAATGGTTCATAAAATGAGATCCTTTGCTTTGTGATTAAATTTTGGATTATTTTAAGTCCAAGGTGCTTGCTAGATATGTGATTTAAGGGGGGAGAAGAAGTCCATGAGTTGTCAGTCCAACATTGTTCTTTTGGTACGTGTCTAGCTAAAAGCTCTAATGCTGCAAGACTATGCCCTGCAGCACCAGAAGATTAAGAAAAGGAGATTAACACCAGCACAGTTTAGCCAGATTACATTGAAGAAACTGGCCATTGGATCTTGTTCTGCAAGCCTACGGGTTAAGATAATTCCTAAACTAGCAGCCGATGGACAAGTGGTAAAGATCATACTTACTAGCAGTGGTAATTTTAAAACAGGCGATAGTGGCTGTACATCTACGTGGGGTATATAAAAGGAAATGCATGGATGCAAATGTATCTTATGGATACTTTTGTGTTCTCTTATGTCATGTGAGCCTGGGTTTAAATTTTTAGTTATCTAAAATTTGGTTTAAATATAGCCTTATAGTATCAGGTTATTTCTCAGATCAGAATGAGTGAGTTTGAGTGTGATGAGTTTTCAAATACTGCATTTTCCCAGCAGTCTCTAAACTTGCTTCTGAGGTCTGTTCCCTGAGGTATTTTTCAATCCTCATAATTTCAAGGAAGATTCTGAAGTCAGACTGTTAAATACTGATGCGTTTAGAGTATTTCTAATCTAAATTGGTTTTTTGACTACTTTACGGCTTTTGCCTTATGGCAGTTGTATTGGCATAACTGATGGAGCAGTGAATGTTGTTGTCATGATGGAGATGAGCAGCGCAGGAATTTGTCATCTCTGCTTCTAAGGCATATTGTGCTATTGTTTGTTTGCTCTGGTAGCTGGGATTTCAGTCAGGATGTGAAAAGAGAATGAGAGGCAGGGGAGGAAGAAAAGAAGTGAGGATGTGAGGAAAGTGGCTAGTTTGACCAGTAATAGACTCAAAATGAGTTATATGTGTCTGAAGTAGAGAAAACAGGTTTCTTTCTTTACAAAATAAATTCTGCGTTAAAACTGAGATTTAAAATCATTCTTGATCCTTTTGGCTGTATTTTACAATTCTTCTAAAACTGAATATCCAGAGATTCAGATTTTGAAAAGTAGGCGTAAAATCTTGTAATACCAGCCATTGAAATGTTTTCAGGGTTTTGCATACAAATGCTAGCTTTGCATCAAGGCTGAAGCTCTGAATATGAGTGCTGAGGAAATGAGTCCTTAAACCTTAAATACATGTTCAATTAAATCATAGAATTATAGAATGGTTTGGGTCAGAAAGGACCTTAAGTTCCAGCCCTCCTGCTATGGGCAGGGACGCCTTACCCTAGACCATGTCACCCAAGGCTCTGCCCAACCTGGCCTTGAACACTGCCAGGGATGGAGCATTTACCACTTCTTTGGGCAACCTGCTCCAGTGCCTCACCACCCTCACAGTGAAGAACTAAAGAAGTGTATTTTAAAAATTTATTTTGCCTGCTAATGTAATTGAAACTTTAAAGAAATATGGTAGCATCACTTTGTTATTCATTTCACCTGATTATTATTAGGAATTTTGGGTGGGATTCCGGCCCCCCCCCCCCGCCTTCCCCAGCATTATATCTTTACACACTCTTCCGAGTTTGAACATCATGGCTCCTTTCTTCTGTTCCATCTGTTCTTGCAGTTAGTTAACAAATTTATTGTCAAAGAAGGCATTGGAGTGTTGCATCTGCTGTTCATTTGATAGCTCACCAGCTTCCTACCTAAATATTGCAAAATAATAGCATAGCATTTTGTGACATTGCTTCTATGTAGACCTTTTGCAAATGTTATTTGACCTGTGAGTAAATGATTTTTAGAGTTAAGAATAAGATATTGTAGTGTTACAAGGGAATATTTTTCACTCATTGAATTGTTTTTAATATATTTTTATTAATGATGTGGAAAGATATTTAAGGTCACTTCAGGTAGTTATTCACAACACCTGTGAATGCTGCGTTTGGCTGCGAAAGCCCGATATCCATCTCAGTATTGTGCTCACAGAAGATGAGATTCCAAAATACTAAGTAGCCAAGTTATAGTTCCTAATGGTTTTTGAGAACAACAGGTTCATGTGCCTAGTATAGTTTTAAATGCTTCAAGCATTGCTTTCTCTTTAAAACAAATCTATGTTTTTACAGCTGCTTGCATACTGGTACAATTGTACTAGGTACAATTCAAGAAGCTTGGTATGTGTACAGAGTGAAGTCAGTCTTACTCTGAGACTCTAGTTTGGGTTTACTTTGTAGAAGTTATGGATTCTAACAGAAGCAGAAAGGTTGTAAAACACAGAAGTGCAACTGACCTAGCACAAAACAAACTAAATTAATTTGAGTTGATGTAAAGTTCTCGTTTGGAATAATTCTTGAGCTCACATTTTTGTTTTCATCATGTTACAGTGAAATATTTTCATCATTTCCAAATTTTTATTTCGTGTGGTTGAATTTGGAATTTTAGCTTGGGATTGGCAGCAAAAAATCCTTAGTTGATACAACTAACTTAGTAGCCAACAAGTGGGTGAGGGGAAGAAGGCAGGGAGAAGGTTGAATGCGTTTTAAAAAGGGAATATTTCAAAGTTGTCCCTGAAAAAGATCTACAAATTGGTTGATTGTTTCAATTTTCAGTCATGACTAATTTATATGAAACTAAATATTCTTTATTAGTGTATCAACTAATAAGCTATATCTAATTCATATCACAGGAATCTTGAATTACAGATGTAAGCACCAGCATATATGATGTATGCATTTTTATATGTACCATTAAGTTCAGGAAACACTTTTTGTTTTGAATGGTGATCATTAGTAGTCTTTATTCTAGCTGATGTATTTTCAAGATGGTTTACCAGTATGTATTGAATGTTAAGTAATTTCATGTGATACAGATAGTATCTGTGATATTTCCATTTGAAGGAACACTGATGTTTAGTCACAGTGCAACATTCAAGCAAATTGCAGTTACCACTACTGCCTAGGATGCCTTTAACATGAAAAGATCCAACTGAGCATTGGATGTTAATGCATGTTATTTAATTCCTTGCTGTTAATACTTCTTTCTGTAGGTGATATTTCCAAAAATGCGTGGTTAGGATCACAGTTCTTACTGGGGTTTCTGAAAGCTCATTATTCTCTCAAGAAAGGTAATAATTTTGAAAGCTGTAGGGAAGCTAATGTATAAATGTTGCAGACCAGATGTTGTGGAACTTTAGTATAACTTTCTGGCTTCTTACTGTAAGCTTCATGGGAGAAATTTAAGATCATATGAACATTTTTCTGATCTTGACCTATTATAAAATCTTTTTTGTAATAAAGATGTGGCCAGTGTTTGATTGCATCACACTTACAGGTATGTGGACAATAAATGTGTTGACATTCTTCTATATTCATTAAATAAATGTTAATGTCATCTCTTTTCTTTTAAGGAAATGATCATCGACAAGGTTAATGGACAAGTTGTCCCTCGGTACTTGATATATGACATTATTAAGTTTAATGTAAGTACTTTGTTTCATTGCTTTTATCATTAGTTTTTGATCTGCTTTGCTATTTTAATCTTATTTGTATAAGTTAAAGCTTCAGAATAAATTTAAACACCAAAAGTGTTTGGGTATTTTGTAACTCAATAACAAGCAATGCATCAGAATTAAGATTGAAAGCAGCCTTATAATAGATGTCGACTTATTTTCACCTGCTCAAGAAAAGATGGCAGTTTGAAACAGTCCGCTAAACAGTTGGAAAATCTCGCATTTCTAGAGCATGTTGGAACTATTTAGGCAGTGAAATGGAGAGGGGATGGATAAGTTATCCTGTAAGTGGTGTATTTGTTACCAGAGCACTGCAGTGCTCCTTGTTAGGCTGTTCCACCTCATCTTTCTCAACTTTTTCTTTGAAACCAGGCAAGTGGTCCTCTTTAGTCCTCAACAGCAGGCTCTCCTGTTTACACTGGCTGTAGGGCAAGTATGTAATAAAAAAATATATTGTTGAAGTTTGTGGAGGAAGAAGAAGCCTTCGTTGATACAAAAGTGAGCTGTTAAACAGTAGAGAAAATAGTAAACTTTTTTTTCTTTAAGGCAGCTTTCAAACATGGTA
The DNA here is from genome assembly GCF_004027225.2 of Strigops habroptila. Classification (NCBI taxonomy): domain Eukaryota; kingdom Metazoa; phylum Chordata; class Aves; order Psittaciformes; family Psittacidae; genus Strigops; species Strigops habroptila. Next base: position 25,341,817 of record NC_044282.2, read on the forward strand.
ATGGTTGGAATGTCACCAAAGGGCTCTTGTGTGTTACCTTTTACAGATATATTTTAAAAAAAATTTCTTGTATTTTTTTTCCCTCAAAAGTCATGATATATGAGGAATTTGAAGTTAGTCAGGAGTCTCATGTCAGAGTCTCCTACTGAAGCTTATTTGAAAAACTAACCTCGACAACATGTTCCACTTGTTAGCCCTTATTATGACATACATTTTCTAGTGATTTCTCTGCTATATCCAAAGAAGAGAAAATGTCCTTCAGGAAGGAAAACCAAAATTGTTGTTTCAGTGCTCCTAGCAGGGCAAACAGTATTAGTAAACCACAGTGCAATTCAGACTTCCTAAACTACTGTTGACTCTTCCAGACTTGAGTAAGGTGTTACTTAGCTCGAGTAGGCCACTCAGTGTAAGTGGGAATTGCAAATGTAGGCATGGTTCTAGTCACCAAAAATTACTTTGGTATTCTTGGAGGTGTAGTTATACTGTGACTTAGGACAGCTGCTTTTAAAAGTAATAGTTTGTGGGGAATACATGTTAGATTAGGAGTAGAATCATAGGATCATAGAATGGTTTGGGTTGGAAAGGACCCCAAGATCATCTAGTTCCAACCCCCCTGCCATGGGCAGGGATGCCTCGCCCTAGACCATGTCACCCAAGGCTCTGTGCAGCCTGGCCTTGAACACTGCCAGGGATGGAGCATTTACCACTTCTCTGGGCAAACTGTTCCAGCGCCTCACCGCCCTCACAGTAAAGAGCTTCTTCCTTATATCTAACCTAAACTGCCCCTGTTTAGGTTTAAACCCATTCCCCCTTGTTTTGTGTTAAGTCATGTTAATTCTATGTCTCAATCATCTTTTCTTTAACCTTTTCTGAAGAGTAGGTGTTATTTTCCTGGATCCCTCCTATGATTAGGACTTCTCAGTAAGCACAAATTCCTTGTAGACTTCTGAAAAATGCAATCTTCTATAACTACTCCTGAGTTCTCATTTTGCCTTTACATTTTCGTACCTGTTTCTGTATTTATTTACCTTCATGTCTTCCCTTGTCTCTGCTCACGCTTTGTGTCAAACCTGCCATTCACTGCTGTTACTCTCGTTTTGAAAAATAAATGTGTGAAGTGTACAGTCTCCTCGGTTTGGGATATGCATATACTCTCCTTGCAGAATAACACTTTTCAAAAGTCATAATTATTTTGGTGAAACATTTTTGGGGTGGAAGGTGAGGAAACCCTCATTCATAGCGGAGGATCCAGTCCTAACATGAAGAATCCCACTTGGCAGCAGGAAAAATAATCAGGGTTTCCAGAGCATTGTCAAGGTTTGGGAGACGTCTGCTTTTGAGCAGGGCTGTAAATGCTTTAAAGATTTGTTTGTTTGTTTGTTTGTTTTTTAAATGCTCTGGGAATCAGAAAGAGAGGAGGTAGTACTATTCTAATGTCAAGGACAAGTTAAGATACTGTTATCAATACGAGTACAAGCAGAGCTTCAGCTGCAGAAGTCATTAGCAATGGTCCTACTAGAAAGATTAAAAAGCACAGCTTTTTTCAGGTTAATTTTAGAAGCTTAATTACAGAAATGGGCACCCATGAATGTTTGGCTTGGCGAGAAATGATCTAACAGTATTTTATCACCAAGAAAGGTGAATGTATTAAAAACTTGTAGTTGGCAAGAAAGGATAAGTTCCTTTTTAAGTTGCGCAAGTTAAATATGTGTAAGTTTTCCTAGCAGAGCTTCAAATAATCACGCAAAGCGTCAGTCCTGTTTAAAACCACCACCTCTCCTTTCCAGAACAAATCCCTCACTCCAAACAAACCTGCCAAAACAACCTGGCAGGCAGCTATATCAGGAGCTTGACATTGCTCCTTTTGATCTTGAAAGTAGCTCTCTTTTCCTGAAGGTGGATGGTGGAGTTGCTGTACTCGCTGTCCGTCATGTGAGTTACAAGTTTTCCAACGTGTCCCCCGTCTCATACTCCAGTGATTCAGCATACTCTGCTGTTAGAGATGTGACACTGCAGCTGAGGGAAATGTGAATACAAAGTCTGTTGATGAACACCTTGGCTCAGGCAAAACTCGTCTTTTAGTCGGGTCTAGTGTATGAGAGATGTTTTCAGCTGATGTTATTCTCAAATGCTCAACCTATTCTGCTAGCCAAGCACTACAAAGTTTTCTGACTTTGTCAGAATATTCCTTCTGAAATACTGCATTCACAAATTCACATGAAGTCCAAAAGACTTATGTGCACTATTAATACTGCTGATAATTTGTGTGTTTGGGTGACCAGCACTAACCCCAAAATAGAGAAGTTAGTACTACAATAAAGTAATATATAGTTTTTCAGAATGTACCATGTATTTATAAGATATACATCAACTTGCACCCATCAGGGTGACTATAAATAGTACAGTGAAAGCTGTTAACATGTATACAGAAAAATCATGGGATTAAATTCTGGATCACAGCAAAATAATGTCATTAATTAAAAATTTCCAAATGTCATTTACTGTAATATCACTTTGAACTGTTCTCAGTATATTTGACCAGCGTTATTGTTCTGCTTCAAAACTGCAGTGTACTCTCTTCATGTATTTATTTTAGTTCATTATCTTGGTTTTGGGGTCTAGATAGTGCTAAAATTCATGTTTGGAATTGTAGCAGTTGAGTTAGTGTAACCTTATCTCTGTTCTGTGAGTATTTCTCTGGCTTTTAACAAGGGATATGTAGGACTGAAGACTGATACCTAAGAGGAGGTAAGGAAGTCCTGTTAAGCAAAGATGATGTGTTCATCAGGACAGAAGGGTAGCAGAAACTTTACTCTGAGTAGAGGCTATAGAAACAAATGGAAGAGAATAGTAAGGGAGAAAAATGAGAGAAAGTGAGCGGGCAAAGAGCTACCTTTTACAAATTTTAATTTGCATTGTTATCAGTAAGGCTCATTGTTGCTTAGCTTTTTGATATTGCTATGGTGTATCAGGAATAAACTACAGCAGCCTAATAGAAAGAACCAAAGGAAACTAAGAGAATAGACTGATTGAGATGTGTAGCGTGTATTTGACTCTAGATGTCTACACAGGAAAAGTCTTGGAAAGAAGGAAAAATAAGAAGAGTTTTAGTGATTGGGAGAGAGTAGACTGGAGTTCTTAGGGAAAACATAGAAATAATCTGTCTTGGCTGTCTCTTTCCATGATAAATTTTGTATTGAATTCTGATGCTTATCACCTATAGCTGCTGCAAAAGTCAGTCTTCAGGGAGGCTGATGGAAACATTCGAGTTCATTTCTTTGAATCATTCCTTCTGTGACATCTGGTTTCTAGAAGCTTGTGTTACAAAATCCCATTGTGTTACCTGAGATGTCTGTGTCACAAAAAATAATTGATTCTTCAGGAGATAACAGATGATTTTTTTAAATTGTCATTTTTCTTCACTCTGAATCATGATGTTGATTGTTATTAATAGCAACTCAAAATATGACATTGCTGTGTCACTGCTTTCATCTCACATGCTAAAAAGAAATTCATAGAAAGGAAGCTATATCCTAGTGAAATAAATCCATTTTTTGATCTAAACTCTTCGAAGAAACACAGAGCAATGCCTGCTTTTACTTTTCTGCTTTGCTTGGTTCTTTCTATAGAGAGCAACTCAGACCATATAAAATCATCTCTCAAAGTCCATTTTTGAGAGGTGGCATATACTAATAAACGAAACTGTGAAAAGGGCAGGATCCTGCTACTGAAAGTTTGTCCTCTTTTTAAGTAATTAAAGTGGTCCCTGGCACAGTTTTGGCCCTGGCTTGGCTACAGTGCTCTTGAGCAATTCTCAAGAATAGTTTTAAGTTTAATATTGCTCAAGGATTTTCTGAAATGTTGTCATCCTCTTTTCGAGAGTATGAACGTGGTCAGATGGTCAGTGGCTTCACGGGCAGAGATGAGGCCTCTGCTGTGTTGGTTCACCAGCGTAGATGGACCCAGAGTCTCTTCTAGTTCACAGACTTGGGGCTCACTTCTCTGAAGTTCAGATGGTGCTGTTCTGTGAAATATCATGTATTCTGCTATTAACGACCCCTTAACGGTTAAGAGCAGGACATGCGCTCCGCAGACATGAAATCCGTGTTTTTCATATTGCTCTGAACATAAAAGGCTAATGGCACACAACATTCCTTACGGTGTTTAGACTTAATGAGTACAGAGCTAGATCCCTGCAATGCCAGTTACTTTTCATCTTCCTGATTTATGTCTTTGTGTAGTTGAGTTCATTATTATAGTAACCGTAGCTATATAGCACTAGCTATTTCACCTGAATAGTGGATAAAAAGTTCAAATTTGGTGGGTAATTCTAGTGTAACGGAGGAAGCTGATAATAGAATAATTAACAGTCCCAGAAGCAAATACGAGTAAATCCAAATCCCTGTTCATCAGAAACAGTCCACAAAAGAATATGTCTTCATTCTCCAGTCATCTTTGAGACAGCTCTTCCTGAGACACCTTGTTTTGAGAGGCTTTTTCTTAGATCATATTCAATGGCTACATGTAGATGCATAGACATTAAACTTAAGCAACTATTTTCTTCCTTAGTTAAGTAATAAAAAGTAACACTGGCATAATGTAGGATCTAATTAATACAGTCTTAGCAGAGATGCTGAAAATTAATAGTACTTTCCTTTTCCTTTCTAACCTTGGCCTTTAAATTTTTCAACTCTAGCCAAGTTTTCATGAGAGCAGATTGCAATGGTAAGAATAGACTGAATGCTTGAAGAAGAATAATTATTTTAATGTTTAAAAGGAGATAGAATTTCGATTAAATTTCCTAATACTCTGTGCATTAAATTAAGTCAAGATCAAGATTTCTTTGGTTGTCATTACACATAACAATGCTGTAGCTATTAGATAAAATTTGTCATGGTAAACAGATATGCTGGTCATAAATCCTGCCCACAGCAAATGTGGTTATTGAATTCATGCATGGAAAATTTTTGTTTTAAATCCCTGTAAAATATTACCGTGTCTGACTTTTCCATTACAAACCTAATTTTAAAGTGATGTAAAATGCACAGTACATGCTGCCTCTCATTTATTAGCCTATTAACCTTATCTTAAACATGTACTGTGAAAATTTTAAGGGCACAATTCAGAGATGCAGGTGTTTAATTGCATTTTTTTCTGTTTAAAAATGCAGCTGACTGCCAGTCACCCTTCCACTCTTAATTTCAATTCTGAGGTTATTTCTCAAATGGTACCTCAAAATACAGATTTAAAATGTTTTCATTACTACTACTACTCTGGAAAATGAGGATGCCATGCATGTGTTTATTCTTGCACCCTTTCTATTATTTGTTGTGGAGACAATACCTAACAAGCACCTAAATGTTTGTAACAGCGCTCTTACTGTGTGTTATGTTCTCAAAATATGTTTATGTCACTTAACTGTGTTGGGGCCTGGAGGTGTCAGGTAAATGAAATACAGAGCATTTACTCGGTTGTGTCTTGCTTTGTTTTCTGGTGTCACGCTTGGAAGAGATGCATTAAGATTGCTTTCTCTTCCTCCTCCTGTTTTTATCATGCAGTTTATTAAGAGCAGGGGCAGCTTGGCCATGTAATGTGTTTCAGTATTCTTTAGGCTATAAAAATTAAGGTAGCATTACAGAATAGGGAAGGCAACAAATAGTGGGCTAGGAGAGCTTGTAAGACAGAGAATCAACACAGGAAGGGAGTGATGCTGCCGAAGCTTTCGGGTCTGTAGAGATGGGTGGACAGAAATGCATCTTAGTTAGTTTTATTTTCCTAAGTCCTTCTTGCGTCATTCCCCTTCCCTGTTCATTGTCTTGTATTTATCATTGAAAACCTCCCTTGTATGTCTGAGCAGCAAAACTTGCAAATCTCCTTACCGGTTCTGTAAATTCCAAACAGATAATTTGTGAATTTGTGCTTTCTTCCTTGTTGCTCTTTGTGCTTGAATAAAGCGCATATGCAACTGAAAAGTGGCATTTGTATTCATTTTTACATCCCTCTTTTAAAAACTTTCCTTTGCAGTGATGCCGTAATTATTGTTGAAGAGTGGTAATTAGTACATGTGTTTTGTTTTTTGTTTTGTTTTTTCCCTAATAAGCTGCTTCTTATTGGGGAGCATTCTTTAGTGTTGTAGTTTGAAGGTTAACTGTTTTACTTGCTGGTTTGAATGTGTGAAAAATACACCTGATTTCTTCCTTTCCCTTGCATCTCTGCGTTAGATCCCCCTTTTCATAACCCAGGGGCACTATGGACAGTGTAGGTGGTTTGTGTTCCACATTTTCCAAGATAAAGAATGCATAATGAAATATTACATAAAAGCAAAGGGAGTGTATTAAATTTTGACATGTCTTCTTTTATTCCCCAGAGTTGTTTCCAGACCTTAACGTGAAGTGTGTCTCATGAGAACCTTTTGGAATGTCAGATCATCACTAGTCAGGGGAAGAGGCACAAAGTGTTGCTCCTGGGAGAGAGAGACAGAGACATGTAGTTCTCCAAGAGCAGCTCTAGAAGTTGCCATGATATTAAATCCTTTATGTTTTTTCAGGTGTTTGGGTTCTGTAGCTTACTCTGATGTGACACTTTTTCAGCAAACCGTGAAACTTGCTACCAAAAATGCAAAGTGAGACCTGAAAGTTGAAGCTGCATTGTAAATGAAAACAACTCTGAAATATTTCAAACCTCATCGAATTTAGAGAATAAAAAGTCCACAAAGAGTTTTTTTTTTTGTTTGTAGAAGGCCTCTTTAAAGAGCTTTTCACAATATTTTTCCTAAGCAGTTTTCTGCCTCTCACGTTTTTAGCCTTAAAACCCCTCACTTCTTATTTGCGATATTTTTTTATCTTCTTGTGCTAGGAACATGATTAAATAGAAAAGCTGTCTCTTTCAGCTCGCAGTTTATAACAGTCATTCCCATATGAACTGCCAAGTGGACTTGAACCCACCTTCTGTCTCAAGCAAAAACTCGGATCTCTCAAGAATCTGGCAGTGATCACAGCTGAAGTGGAAAGTGTGAAAAACTTTACAGTGGGGCACGATTTCCTGTTGCATTATCACGTCCAATTTCCTAAGTATTGGGAATGAAGTCTAACACAGGGTTTTTTGTTTTTTTTTTTGTCCAGTATATTTCAAACAGGAAAAACTACAGAGGAGGTAAAATAGAGGATTCTTGGGGGGATATCATATGGAAGCAGTGGGAGTACATTCAAATGTTGTCATGTCGTATTTCCCTAACTTAGTTTTAGTTCCTCCTTTTCTACAATTATTCTGTAATATTTCATATTTTGAGTTTTCTCCCTGTCTCTTGCCTTCCCATCTTTTTCCTCTTTCTAGGGGAAAAGAACTAAAGAAAAAAAATAGTCAAAGTTAATGAGAAGGATGTACCAAATCTAAAAAAATTATACAATTCAGGGTAGGTTTATAAGATAGGATACAATTCAGGATAGGAGAAAACAGGACCTCTCTAATATATTCTTTTCCATGGCTAATATGTGTGAACAACCCGAGCGACTGTTATGTTCCTGGAAGGAATGTGAAGGCCATATTTTCAGACTTCTTAGAATATTTCTCTTTTTTTAAAAGAAATATGAAGAAAAATACCTTTTTTTTCTCTTGAAATGAATATAAGATTCATCACAATTTCTTACTCATAAGCTAACCATGAACACAATAAACTAGATAACTTAAAGGCAGATTGATTGAGTACTGAAGTTACAGGTATTTTAGAAGTCTTCAGGAGTATAACACCGATTACAAGCAAATACTCAATTTTTAGTTCTGTGATGATTTAGGAATGGTAGGTGCTTACTTTTCTAAGGTAGTGTTTGTGAATCAGTGCTGGTTGTTACTACTTTTTTTTTTTTTTTCTCCCTCTTTTCTAGTTTTTAAGAAACTTAATACTTATTGTACTAGGGCAGTCTTATTTTAAATACTGTGAAGTGATTTATGGCCTAAAAAAATCAGTGCCATCATCTTTTCAAGTATGAAATGGCCTGAATAATACCTTTAAGATGGAGGAATTTTCCCATAGTTCTTTACTTCATTGGAGTGATAATTATTTGTTATAAAGACAGCCCTGTAAAAAAACAGCAGTAGCTGTTCCTATGAAGAGTCACCGTGAATGGCTGGTAGAAACCAAAAGAGCGTGAGGAGAGAAGCAGCAGAAAGAAAATATTGACTGGATCATTTAGTATCTGATGCAATTAAAGTAAGGATGCCTCCATACTACGTGCAACAACAGCACTAGGAAAAATAATCCAAAAAAACATCAGCAGTAAAGCCTTGTGTTTGATAGTCTCTGCAGATAGCCTAAATTCAGTGCAATATAAATTATTTATTTTTATATTTTGCTGGGAGAACTACGTGCAGTCTCTTTGTGTGTAAATATGATGATGATGATAGCAAAATATTTTTATAGTTATGGTTTGTTAGAATTAAGACTTTTACTTCTGTAATTGAAATGGGAAGTTCATCTACTCCTCAGATTACTTGAGGGGAGGCAGCCAGTCTAGACAGAACATCATTCCTTTTGGTTTTAATCATTTACATCCCAGTAAACTCCCCTCACAGAGTTCTGTTTTTGCAGGCTCAGAAGGATTTACAAGGATTATAAAGATCCTAAATGAAGCCACTGCACATGTAATCAAACAATGAACTGGACTGAGTTGTCTGTGCTCCCAAAATAGCAGCTCCTAAGCTTCCAACGACTAACTGGAGCTTTGTTTGCTAAAGAGAGGGCTTAGGTGTTCATCCACGATGGATGGCTATTTCCATAAGTCTGCCTTTTTATTATACAATGTTAGTGGTGAGAGTTTGTATTCTGTTTTGAGCAATCCAAGGAGAAGAGCAAGGAGGGAGCAATGTTTGTAGTACAATCTACTTTTTCTGTTTTGATCTTATCTGTTTAGTCACAGTTTTGACAGTCTGCTGTTTCTTTCAAGTTATGTTTGCTAATAAAATAAAAAGTGTGGAGCTATATTTGTATGTTCTGCTAGGCCTTGATGTTTATGCATGGGCTACAAACTTCTTTCCTTTGGTTCATACATATTTGAATTTATTTTCAGGTTTTTTTTTTTGTTTTTTTTTTTTTTTTTTTTTTAAGGGAAAGACAAATAATTTAATACCTGTCTTAAGCAATCGTTTTAATAAGTCTGATTCCCCAAACCATTCTCCTTCTGCGGTAAATCAAAGTGATATTCCATTGTATAAGCTGACAACATATAAATAGTAACTATATTCCTCCAGCACATTGGTTGTATTGCTACAATTGAAACAATATTTCACATGCTGTACCTCATTGATGCCAGGATACATTTTAGAAAGAATTTTGAAACTGCTAAATTCCTTGCCATAACAGTATCTGCTCTGAATATTTGAGTGATAAAAATTAGAAAAACCCACCAAATTTTAAAAAATATTTTCAGGTTATGATGGTTGTCTTGCCTTTTGCCTTTTAGGAATTAAAAGCATGAGTCAGTTCTACAAAATTTTTCACTTCTCTAACACTTTACTTTTAATCGTGTTTTAAAAGTAAAACTTAATTGGAAATGAAAAAAACCCACCTTTTAGGTAATTTGAATGTAGAAATAATCTTATTTGGAGAATGAAACAGCACTTCACATTGTTTTTACATAAAGCTATGTGTATCAAAAAAGTAGCATCTATAAAACTACGGTCAGAAGAAATCCATGCCAGACCATTAATATAAAATGCAAAATATTAGAAGGCATGGTCTTCAGAAGATGGGAGAACTAATAATGGGCTTTTGTTCGAGATGCAGATGTCAGCTGTGGGTGCCTTGAATTGTCAATAATAATGTTAAACACAGGGTAGAATATCAGCCTGAGCTTACTCTTTATTCTTCTCTCAAAATCATTAAAGTGAAGACAGTTGTGACATATGTTCCGCTATGGCTCAATAAGTGAAGACGTGTGTGGAACGTATATGTGTGTATGTGCTGAATTATTCATGTCTAAGATACTGCTCTGGGGGAGCAAATGGAGCGTGCTTTGCTGGCAGGTAGGCTTTGAACCATATCTCGTGGAGGAAGAGAATAAATATTCTCTGTTTATCCCAGACCAAGCTAGTTATCAGCTGTGTACACAGGCCCAGGCATTTTTTTTCTATAGCTGCATTGGGAAAAGCTAGATAAATATCGGATTCTAAGAGAAAGTACTTTTATGGGATTTAGCACCCACATACCACATTTTGTTACCTGTACTGCATCCATCTAGGTAAAGGACTTGCCATGTAATGCTCACTGGATTTACTGAGCTGTAGCCACAAGGTCAACCTTAGAGGCAGGGGAAGGGAGACTTAAACCTGGAGGGTGATGGTAGCTCCTCGGGGTACCTTTCTCCTGGCAGAGAGAGAGGGGACTGAGGCAGGGTGTGCAGCAGAAACCCTGTTATCCTGTTACAATTCCTGACATCTTCCTGTGTTTAATGACCTGGGATTTGAGTTGCTCACCAGTCCTTGTAGCTGTATCAGCATGAAGGTGTGACTTGAACATGGAGATTTCTCTGAACCAGATGGAGAGCAGGATGTGTGACAGGAGAACAGCCTGATGCTTGACCAAATTCAGGCTCTTGGCACCGATCTGAAGGAATTTTATTGGAACTGTGATTTTTGGTGGCGTTTTTTTGTGGTTTTTTTTTTTTTTTTGTTTTGTTGTTGTTTTGGGGTTTTTTTTTGAGGGAGGGGGACATGGTGGTTGTTTTGTGTGGGTAGTTTTTGTTTTGTTTGGGGTTGTTTTTTTTTTCTTTAGCTCCTTTCAGCAAATAAATTTCCTTCCTCTACCCCCTCAAGACAATGGGTATTAAATGAGCTGCAGACCCTGTTTTTTAGTACTTTTAAACATGTATTTATTTTTGTGATACACTAGGTTCTTGTGTGACTTACTTTATATGGGTTCTGTTGAGAAGTTAATTTGAAATAATGTAAGCTTAAACTTAGAACTGTTCGGTCCTGGTTAAATTTCAAAGCTCAGTAGAAATCTCATTCTATGTTTTGAGTATGTGTGGAGGATTGTGTTTAACATTGATGTGATATTTTCAAGTGTCACATCTAGTGTAAGCCCACTTCATGCTGTGACCTCTTAGTACTATGCGCCAAGTTTCAACAGGTGAAGAGAATTCAGTTGCCTGAGGAAGAAGTGTTGATTCAACAGATGACTCTTCTCTTGAAGCTTATCTAAACGGTATTTTGCTTTAGGATGTATTTTAATTACAGTGAGGGGGAAGTGTAACTTTCTAGCATAGATAGGAAACACATGCTACTTGTTAATTTTGTTTTACCCTTTGCTAACAAACTTATTTTAGGTTAAAAATGTCTAGAACAGGAATTATAATGTAATATACTCCAATAACTGCTGTTAGGCAGTGGTGATCTTCATCCTTCTCAGACAAATAAAAACTTATATATCGAAATAAAATCTCAAACATCTGAATGCTTAAATGAATAAGCCATCAATGTTGTGTACAAATGTACTAGTATTTGATGCCTGGATTTAGATTATACATGCATCAAAGTCTTGGTTTTGGACAACTTTTAAATGTGTGCTTTATATACTAAATAATATCTTCCTGGTTTTGTCACGGTCTGAGAATAACTTATTGCAGCCTATATTACCCATCTACTTATTTGCTAAAAGCTGGGATTTTACCACTTGAAGGTTTTGGATCTGTTTGGGATAAAATACATTGTATATTAGCAACATTTTTTGTAATTGTGGCAAGTGTCTAATAACAAACAAAAAGCCCTCCTCCTCCAGTATTGCTTTTGTTCAGTATGTCCCTGATTTAAATTCAGTGTTATGTTAATTTTCTTATTGCTAATGTCCTGTGCTTTTGTGAGAATGAAATGCTACTTTACTTCTTGGCTTACTTGGCTGATGAAGAAGTTGCTCGGCAGCATTGTCTGTGTTTTCCCATCTCATATAATCTTATGTCAACCTAGCTCTGACCTTTATATGACGGAACTTAGTGGTAATACACCCTCCTGCTTAACAAGCTTTGAAATAAAAATATATGATTGGCAGAGCTGCAGGAAATAATTAGTTCCACATAGATGGGAGAAGTGAAAGGATTATTTAGGGGAAAAGAAAGTCATTCAGCCAGTTTATGGTGCATATGAAGTTGTCTCAGCTTTTAATTTAACTATTAAGGGATTGAAATAAATTTAAGTCATTATACAAAAGCATTTTTGAATGCATCGCTGTAAAGAAGCTCTCTAAATAACTTATTAGAAGCTCAAATATTTGAAACATTAATTAATTCGTTTGCTTTTTCAGACCTACTCATAAAATGTGGCTGAGTGGAAAAGCTGCTGTAGGGAAGAGAGCTGAAACATACCTAGAGAACAGTTCATGGTGTTCTTTGAAATACTAAAAAATATGTATACACATTTCCCAGGAGAGAATTCTTCAATCAGTTCTTCAATCAGTTGTTACAAAGGTCAAGATGTGTTTTCTATGTTTAGATAAACAAACCAGGAGAAGCTCAATCACTGTATAGATGAGTTCTCAAGTATGCCGTACATGGGAGAAGAAGGAAAGAAAGCACGATTCTCCAAAATTTTGTCTGTGGCACTTAAAAATCTGTAGATCATGCAGCTGTGTTCTGCAACAAATGAGTAAAGAGGCAGCCACTCTCCTGCTTCTCAGATTTTTCCATACTCTAATTTTCCATTCATTTGAATGACTCTTTACTAATAACACCTTCATGTATGAAAGGAAGGCAATGCTGAAGGCAAAGTTAACAACCAGAAAGGCTCTCATCTTTTTCTCAAGCATGGATCAATGATCAGAGATTAGGAGACATTTCACCAATGCTGTTGCTGGCTTTGTGCAGGATGTGCTTCCCCCCGCAGCTGATGGTGGCTGTGCTGCCTCTCCTTGTATAGATTCAAGCCGAGTCCTGAAGGAAAGTGGTTGTGAATTACATGTGGTATGGGAGCAATGCATAGTTCTTAAAGCTGTTGCAATGAACAATTGAGGTCTATTGATAGAGGTCTAGTAAGGATCTAGTGCTAGGAAAGAAATGTAAGAGAAACTTAATGCCCCTTTTGGGAGTATGAAATGCAGAAGATTCTGGTGAAAGCCAGGGTGAATTTGGAAAGAACTTGATTAAATTCATGTTGGTCTAAAATTGGCATTCCATTTTTGTCCTAATTAAGATATCTGTTCAGATACTATGCATTCTATCTCTTACATTCTATGCCTCATCAGAATGTAATTTTGCCATATATTTCCTTTGCATTCTTTCAAATTGACCAGTTCTGATTCTCTTCAATGCACATTAGAGTGGGGCTTTTTTTCCTTTTAGATTCTCTTTCCATTTCTCTTCTAGCTGTGTTTAGTACAGGAGATATGAGGTTCGTGGTTCTCTTGCTCATCTGTACTGCTGCTATTGATGATTCGAGTCCCATGTCTTCCAGTTTCCTGTGCTCATTGCTTTCAACTTTTGAAAAATGTTGGTTTTGTAAGCCAAATCTCTGGGCTTATTCTCTGTGGACCATGAAGGGGATGTTTTTCTAAGAATTATTTTGTCGTATGAATGGGGTGGCAAAATGAGGGGTGATCTCATGTAAATAACTGTCAGTGTTGTTTTGTACTTGTAACAATGCAAATCTGAGTTTTGTGCCTTATTGCTATGCAAGTGGCATGTCTGACTGAAGCTAACCTTGGAGTTTATAAGTTGTCTGTTGCTTATGTTCTCTTAGTGATATCCACAGTGTGTTCTCTTCACAATATAGTGCTCAAAAATATAATAAACTTGGTTACGAGCAATTATTAATCTGAGAAATGCACATTTTGAACACTCATACTGATCTGGTGCAATACACCAAATGTATAAAGAGCAATGTAAAGCTGCTGCTTTATTTCAGATCTTGAAAGGTCAGACTAGGCTATGGAGACTGAGAGGGGCCTTTACTACCTCAGTCACCTGTGTGACTGAGCCATCACATATCTTGAGGGTTTTTGCAGCCACTGTTTATTGGCACATTTGCTAAGTGCAGCTATATTTTTCTCTTTTCTGTGACAGAAAAGTGAACATTTGCATAATTAATGCTTCTTTCAAGGCATCAATATAGTACATTTAAAGCAATGAGTTTCCCTAACTGTGTAAATCCCATTGTTGTGTTGTCATTAAAAGTACTGTGAACAAAATAAGCTAAATGACTTCAGAGGAAAACTATGTGGTAAAGTATGTAGCTGCTATATCCAAAGCTGTAATTAGGGTATATTTAAATTATTTTTCTCAACTTTAAAGGTATTTAGGTATTTAACTGGCATGTGCTTGAATACATATTATAGGTTTTTATCTTTCTACGAACTTTGATTTGATTAAACATCTCACAGCCTGAGACAAATGTTTGAAAACCAAGCATTTGACAAAAACATGTAGTGATTTGATAATATTTTTATCTGTATGATACTTAATATTGTGTAAGCGAAACTTGGACTGTGTAAATAATTTGGTGTTTGGTTTTAATACTGTTTTTTTTTTTTTTTTTTTTCTTTTTAATTTGGCAGGGACAGCCTGTTGGAGACTGTGATTTTAATGTTCGACTTGCATGTATAGAGAAAGAAATTATATTTCCACGACATGAAAAGATGAAAAACGGTCTTATTGACAAAGCGCAGGAACCATTCAGTGTTCGAAATAAACCATTTTTTGACATCTACGCTTCAAGAAAGGTAAGCTTGATTTCAGTTGTTTATGTTGCAGTGCTGAAGCAAAGCAGTGTTGGGTGTAGGTTTTCCCTCAGCTTTTTTACCTTCCAGTGAGTTCCTCTACTAACCGAGTGTTCAGGAATGCTTGGGGGGCGATTGGCAGTTTGGGACACTCTAAAAAGTGTTTTTAGGTTACCTATTCCTTCCGAATTACTATTTTCCCATATTTAAAACCTGTACTTTGGCAAAATCTAATTCTTTAGATTTACAATGTTGAATGATGATATAGAAGTTAATAGCTTTAGATTTGAAATGTCTCTGAGCTCAAGGGAATGTCTGAGAGCTATGTTGTTTACACTATCCTCCTTCATAGGTAAGAATATAATGTTCTTTTTACTTCCAGTCCCCATTTGGCCATAGTATAAGAATCATGAATTGTGCTTGAACTCCCACTTCTTGTTCAGCTGTGATTACTAAAGCCTATTCTAGTTAATGTCTCCACATTTTACTTATTACAGTTCTGCCCTAGGTCTTCTGAAGTAATGCATATAACTTGCAAATATATATATGAGTTCCTATCTTTCTTTGTGCACTCTTGTCTTCAGTATAGACATATCCTAACATTCTGTAAAATAATTTTATTCTCTTCTGTGAATTAAATGGTTCCTGGATAATACTTTCTTCTAGAGGAACCCATTTTTCTCAGCAGTGCTGTTAAAAGTAGTCCCTTATCAGCGCAGAGCAATGAACATCAAATTGTTGGCTTCCATTTGCTTTTGTCATTTTCCTTGGTCCTGTAGCAGGTAATGAATCTTGCCTCAAGAGGAGCAGTAATGGTATTTTGGCTAACCAAGAGTAGCTGAAAAGTAAAGAGATAAGGCATCAGCTGGGCTACCTGGCAGAGAGTAGCTGGTTTTGGAAAGTTTAAGTCACAAGCAATTCTAGAAGAAGTTTGTGTGGATAAAGCACTATAAATGCTTTGATCACTCCTTTACATTTCTGTTGTTGCATTTTTGCATTGTCTATTTAAGACCAAGATCATAAATTTAAAGTTAATTTAGTGGGGGTGAGGGAGAAAGGCAATCACCGGCAATCCACAGGAACCTGTATCTGTTGCTTTAATAAACTGCACTGTTTAAGTAGCTAATCATAAATCTCTCACTGAATGCGACCAGCTCCCTCAGTGTGGCCATGCTAGTTCGTGAGCACAATTAGACTGAAGGTGCAGTGCACTATTAGTGCATCAGGAATCGTGCTTATTCAATATATTGAATGCGATAGGATTGATAGTGGCAAATTGTCTAGGGCACATCATTTTGAGCTTGAAATTAAAGAAAACTGGACCAAAAGGAACATGTCTTAAGAATGGTTTCTTACATAAATTTATAGTTTCTTGAAGCATTCGGACATTCCAGGCTATTTAACCTCATTTAAAAATCATAGGGAGAACATGGTTGGAAGTATTAATAGAAAAGTTTCTAGATAAAACATATCTGGAAAAAAATCTCATGCTAGTTAAACCTAGTTGCCAGCACGTGACTATTGAAATGATCCTCTGCTTCCCAAAACCTAGGAAATTAAAATTATGCTCAATGGTTTTCTTGAGTAAAGGAGATTTCTGGATTGTCTATGTGCATTCCGGTGTATTGGATTTAAAGAGTTCTGACTTCCGCGTTTAAATTCAACAATGAAATGCGTGCTATTTACTGATCTTTCTCTGCCTTTCTCAAAGCTCTGAGCATAAACTCTGTAAGGCATTGACTCTCTTATTGCCCAGCAGTAAAGCGTCAAAGATGTTGTTGAAGGGAAAAAATTATACATGGATAGTATGTGTTTCATAATGGACTTATTAGTGTCTAAAGCAATTATACTTGGACAATATTTTTTTTTATTTTGTCCTTATCTTTGCCACCAGTTTTGATTAACTTGCAAATTATGGAATGAAGCAGTTATCTGGCCAATTTTCTTCATTTTTGTGAAGGATATTCCTGTATGCAGCAGTTGGAGATACAGAAAGCAGGAGGGGTAGAGTTACTGGCAATGCAGAGCAAATAGCAAGTGCTATTTTTCTCTCAGTTTAATAATTTCAAACATTTATGATTTGTCTATTCTGTGCATGTATAATTAGATCAATTTGAGTAGGAAAATAAAGCAAGTAAGAGTAGTACCCTGGGTTTTATCAAACTATATGTTTTGAGAGATGATTTTTTTTGTCAGTTAACTTTTCTCCTTGTTACAGTGAGTAAAACTCAGTGGCTGGTTTGCCCTACAGTTAAATAGCACATTTTCTTTCTGTGAGAGTTCTCTTTCCTCTGAGAGTTTTGCTACTTTTTTATGAGCAACGAATATACCCTTGAAACAGATATAGTGGTGACTTACACAGTTTTAGAGAGCAAACATCTTGAGTTAAAAGGATCTATATACTTTTAATTTATTGTGGTATTTGAGTTTGGCGTGGGTTTTTTGATGGTTTTGGTGGGTTTTAGTTTTTTTAATTCGGGGTTTTTGGGTGTTTTTTTGGTTTTTGGGGGTTTTTTAAGTGGCAATCAGGGCAGACTAAAACTTTCTACATTTTGGGTTTGAAATAACCGTAGGTTTTAAAATTATCTTTTTCTACAATGTGTGTTGTAGGTTTTAAACAATCTTTGTTCTCATTTAAAGTCATTTATTTAGTTCATTATGCTACTGTTGTAACAGAAAACTTCTTATGAGGCTTTAAATCTCATCATTGATTTCAATAAGTGAGAAGTTTTATGTCTATAGAATTGTTTGTATGCTCTATGGAAAGTGTGAGGAGTTTTAGGTAGTACTACCAGTGCTGATGTGGAGTTTTACTGAAGGCAATATTGGCAAACGTTGAAGAGAAATCATTATAGATTCAAAATATTTCAAATCTGTATCTGCTCAAAAGAATTGTATATGTAAAAATATATTCTCAAAAGAGTAATATGTAGACTAAGAATTATTGTTGCTCTTGTTTACCTCAGAAATACTTTTTTTGTTTCATTACTTCAGAGAACTTCATGAGTGTGGTTCCTATAACACTTCCGCAGGATAATGAAACAGGGATTACATCTTAATATTCATCACAACTTTGTGAACAGAACTTTTCATTATATGTGGTCAGAATAGACTATTATTTTGAAACATTGCCCTATTCTAAAAGATGACTATTTAAAAATAGTATTGCTTTGCCCAAAAGATCTTTTCCCTATGTTTATTCAGTCATCTCTGCAACTATAGCAACAAATGTACTCATAGAGATGAATACCTCATTAGTATAGCTGAAAGAGCATGCTGGGTTTCTTTTGCATCAATGGCAAATGTCTTGACAGGGTTTACCAACTCTGTGTACAGCACAGCAAGTTCTACACGGAGACAAGGAATTCCTTCTAGCTTCTAAGTCTGCTTATATTCATATTGACTCAGCATATCCATTAATCACCAGAGATGGTGGCAGCTGAATGGATGCTGAAGGACTGGCAAATGGGACCTGCTTAGATAAATCTTTTCTTTATGTTTAATTAGCCATTTTTCTTGTACTTCTTCAAGAACAGCGGGATCCTTTCATCTTTAGAAAGGATCTGACAGAATCCTTCCTTTCTTGACCAGAGGTCCTTAAAGTTTTACATCTTTGAGTGGTCTCAGAAACGCTGTGAGCTTTCCTAAGCATGAATTTCTTCCCTACCTTCAGTTCTTGTATATTTCACTGACAGAAGATGTAGCTTCTTGGGTTCCCCCCACTCCTCCGGCTTGTTATTTTCAAACAAAGATCGATGGACGTAGCAGTCTTTGGCCACAGATGAGGTGGATCTTTGACTGCATTAGCATATTCAAGACTGAAAAAGTTGAAAACCCATACCACTGGTCAGAATATGTTTTCATCAGAATTCTTGGAGCATATCTTAGAGATTTTTTGAAGCATAGCTGGGTTTTGCTTAGGGTCAAGAAAAGAATCAAGTGTACTTCTGAATTACCGCAGCTGGAACCACATATCACATCTTATTTTTGTTTTGAGAAACTTCAGTTCCTGAAGTATGTTCCCAAGATGTAGTTTGAACCCCACAAAAGTAAGTATTATAGTCACAATACTTACAATCCCTTCACAGCCTTCCTCCGTCATGCCTTGCTATAAGCCGAATTAAGACATAGTGTTCCAAATTGAAAGCCGTTGTTTGCCATTCTTCTTATTAATGATGGCACGTGTCAGTAAATGTGTTAGCTTGGGTGGATTGTAGAAAGATTACTCAAAAAGGCCAGGAGTCTCAGTATTATATTTAATAGCAGAATGAATGGCTAAACTTTTAATTATACCAGGAAAAACTGATGTCCACATAGGTGTAGTTATTTTCAGTGAAAATGTGGAAGTAATTGCCTGAAACAGCAATAAACTTTGTACTGTGTTATATAATATGTCCAATAATGAAATTGTTAGAGTTATGGATTTGGAACTTTAATATCAGAGTACTGGCTGGGTTTTTTTCTAATCTGAAAAGCAATTTACTGTGAAATGAAGTGCACTTTCAAAGTGTAGTTATGAAGTATGGCAGCATTTATAGTTGTGCCTTGACATTTGTTGTTGGTACTAGATTTTGGAAATAAGGGCTATATCTTTATAATGTTATATCTTTCTAATGTTCTTTCCTGAATGTTATTTTAAGATGTTTTGATGGACTTTTGTATGTTTTTCGTAAGACAGTGTTGGTGGTAAGAAGAAGAAAAAGAAAGGGACAGTCACTGGGGGACAGGTTGTATATTCTTGGAATCTCTAGAAATGTTACCTTGTTGAACTTCGATATTGATGGAGAAAGTGGTATTGCTAAGTTTATCTGCCTCTATAATCAAAGAATCATTAAACACATTTTAGTGTTAGTTGGGAACACATTTACTTTGTGAGTGATTTTGCCATTTAATGGCAAGTTCTTTTAGAAAGATAGTTTCAAGTAATATTGAATCTTTGCTGTTTGTCATTACACTTACGTAGTCACTTTTGTTGCATAGCTTGCTTTCTTTTTGTATACTAGTGTGCATCAGAATGTGAGGACATGACATGGTCAAATCTGTCAGCTCGCCCACCCATCATGTAAGTAAGTATAGGGGGAGTCTGTGGACGAAGCTGGTTTTTAGGCTTCCTTGATGCTAAAGTATTGAAGACCAGTGAGGTTAATGTTTTATGCAGCATATTCTTAGCCTTGGAGCCATAGCCTTTTATTTATACAAATATTTCAGCATTTTCAACAAGGATGTTATCTTCATTATGTTAAAGGGGAACTACAGGTACATAGAAGTAATTAAACTCTTGGAAATGATGTAAGTCTTGGCTTTCATTGCCTAAACCAACCCACAGTTCTTTTGTAAGGCTTTTTTGTTTGTGCAGTCCCAGCCCGGATGTCATCACTAAAGCCTATTGTCTAGTGAAAATGCTGTCTAGCATAAGTAGGAAAAAAGTTCCTTTCTGTGCAGTCCATGGTCCCGTGGAGACTTGTGCCCATCACTCTCGATGGAACAATAGGGCTAAAGGTTAAACAATGATACAGGTCAAATGAACAACCTTTTTCAAATGTTAGCACGCTGTATGTCAATGACTTGTCAGTTCTTAGACTATTATCTGGGTTTAAAATGACAGCTTGTCCTAGAGGGATTAGAATGAAGATGAGTAATCTCTGCTAGAAGATTGAATGGTCTAGGATCTTGAAAGTTTTCAGTCAAATCTGTGAAGTGGCAGATGGCTCATTTTGTTCTCCTGGTTTATTTGACATTTGGATTTTTATTTTTAAGTTTTTTTAACTGCTTTTGTTGTAGTTAGGAGAGGTGGAATGTTTAAAAGTTTGTAGCAATAAGTGCATAGCTACTGTTGAGGTGGTTTGCTTTGGAAAATTAAGTGGCTGTGGACCTCTGATGATGAAGCAGATTGTGTAAGCACATGACTTGCTGATGCTGGTGTGAAGTAATTTGCGGGCAGATGAGGCAGCTGTAAGCTAGTATTTGTATGGCCTGAAAAAATGAACCCTGTTAAAAGGCAGAATATGTGGACACAGCTTATCCATGTCTGTCAAGAGAGGTGTTAACCCATTACTGAATGTAAATGACCACAGACTCCTGTCTTATGTCGCCAAGTAGCCTACAGACAAAAATGTGGAGAGGTTTGCAGTCATGGGACAGAAGATGAAAGAATGTAATGGCAGCAATGGTGGCAACATAAGTGTCGAATAATCTCTATTTATTGAGATTTTGAATTCTGCACCTCGGTTGAGAGGGAATGTTACCATCTGGAGGGCTTCTAATGCCAAAAAGACTTGTTTCCTCTATTTTTTTGTTTTTATTTTCTATGCCTTAAGGAGTAGCTTAATCTGCTCACCTTTCAATCCTGCATTTCCTGACCCAGAGTTGGCAGTCACTCTTCGGTGTCTGGCCTACAACATAGTCCTCACTCCATCTGTTCTCTTCCAGGTTTTTGGCCTGTATATCGTCTCATCTCCTTTTAATTATCTTCTAATCCATCTCGCCTCTACCATTTTGTTTCTGTTTGCTTTTATTTCTTCGTATGTTTCTTCCTCACTTTGTCCTATTTCATCTCCCCAAAAATGGAAATTAAAATGTTGTAAAAGCAGCATTGCCTTATTCCACCCTTAGATGTTTTTGTGCTGGTGGTTATCTTCACTCATATCTTCTTTTTGGAGTGCTTTTATTTCTGTAGATGCAAATAATGGCTGACCTAGTGAACAAGTAGTGAAAAAGAAGCTGGAAATATGTTACTTTATGCTTGTATTGGAATTTGAAATCTTCACTTGGTAGTAGTCTTCTATCCCAGCATATAGTACTTCAGCCTGACTTTTCAAAATGATATTACTATGTAAATTTTAAAGGTAAGGACAGCCAACCAGACCAAGTGGAAGCTTTGAAATTGTGAAATGAAACAGATGACCAAACTGTCTCTTTTGAGCTGAATGTAGAGTACTACCACTTACAGTTCAGTGCATGAACTGAGGCTCTTTCATGCAGTCAGCTGCAGCACTGGAATGACATGGATACCGTTGGGTAAACATAATTTCTGACAGTGGGAGGATGAGGGTAGCAGGGACTTTGTAGGCTGCACGGGTGTCCAGCTGCCTCTGGGTGTTTCTTTGCTTTCTGTGGGGCAGGGAGGCTGCAGTTATTTGATTAGATTTATACCAAAAAGATTTTTCTCTTGTACTAGGGGAAAGAAATGAGTGAGCTATGGATAACTTTTCAGCCTCCTTGCTCTTGATGGTGTCACTTGAGGAGACCTGTTCATGAAGAAGAATCTGTGTTCATTTCCTAGTGTTAACAAAAGAGGATTAGGCTACTTGCGTTTGATTATTATTATTTGTGATGTTGAAGGTCAAGTATAATATTTCAGCGCAGTATAATTTTGGCTAAGAAAATAAGTAATTTTTTTTTTTGCTTTTGGTTTAAGAAATTATTCATGCATTAGTTACATCTCACATTTTTTGGAAAATGATCTACTGAAGTTAAGTTAAAACAAACAGTCTCAAATATTTCCATGAAGGATTATTTTCGTAACTGGTGGCCCATGTTAGATATTGCTAGTGGTACAAATTAAATTAGCATAGAATAATTCAGATGCGGAACATATAATTAAATTCTAACTTGCCAAACTCTAGTGTGGGAAAGAAACAATGAAACTATTACAAAAATAAAGGCATATTTATGAAGCCTTATACTTGGTGCACATTGTAAGTTTAACGTCAGAACAGTACATAATCAGTTTAGCTTTTAACATTTTAACATTAACTTCGAACATTGTAACATTTCTTTAAATTATTTCTTCTGTGTTTTGTGCAATGCAAATAATATAAATTTCCAAGTAGGAAAAACATCTTTAACAGTGATTTCTACTTTCAGTTTTGTGGTATATTACAAAAACAGAGAAAAGCAAATCTGTTTGGTCCTAATTACCAGTTGATATCCCAGTATGGTCAGTTGAATTGGTGTATTTGATATCTTCTGAATTAGTTAGAGGACACAGCTGTGGTGACTAAGTGGGTCACTCCATTCATTAATTGAGGGCCAACTGTTTAATATTGTCCGCTGTGCCACTTCACAGCCTGTCGCTTTCCAAACTGCCTCCTGGCAATACAGCTCTGCAGGGAAGCCATCAGCCTTCTTGTATTGGAATGATATTCAAGAGACATGTGCCTAATTTGGGTAAAATGAATAAAAGCACAAAGAAAATTGTGAAGATGGGAGTGAAATTTAAAGCAATTTATTATGATACAAGATTATAGGACATTCGTGCTAGCTCTTTCTTTTCTTTTGATATGCCCAATTTTGAGAAAGAAAAAAAAAAAACCAACCCACAACAAAACAGCAAAAAAACCCCAAACCCGTACAAAATTAATATTTTTCTTTAAAGTCGAGGAACAATAAAACCTTAGTATTTTACTTTTATGGCCGTACAGTGGCAAGTTTTAATTTCAACTTTTTTGCAAATAAAATCCTCAAGGGCCATTGCGTAGCAAAAGAATCAGATGTTTTTAAACACCCAGAATATAATGTTATATCTTAATTTTTGAGTTAAAATCTCTGCATCTGTGCCTGGTGGAATACATTAGCCCAGTTTGAATCAGGCATTGCAACAGTAAATGTATGAAGACTATATTCTTGAATATTGTTTTATGTCTTCTTGAATTATTGTATATACAGTTTTGTCTTTGTTGATGAGTCTTAGTGAAAGTGCTTAATAAAACATCCTTAATTATCTTACTTAATTAAAACAGGCATGTCCAAGTTCTTGTCAAACAGAGAACAGATTATGTTGTAGCAGTTTATACAGGGGCTGGATAACAGATAAACTCTATCAAGTTTGCAATGTTGGAAGACCATTTAGAAAACAAATTAAAATATACTCAGCCCCATTGAACTCAGTGTCATTTGACAACAGAAGAACTTTTCAATGTTGTAATTGATCAAACCCAGATTTATTAGGGAACTTCTCAACATCATTGGGAGAACCTTGCTCGTTTGAGGACATTGGGTAACAGGCTTTACTGAGTATCTGCCATCCATTCAGGAATGTCACAGATTGTAGATAATTTGTAAATAGGTCAAAGAGTTTGCTAGTGGCACCTATTAAACCTCCTCCAGCTCCACCAGAACTCTAGACTGAGGCAGCTGTGCTCTCTACAAGGTAGGGTAACATGGGGCAAGTGGTGTGGACAAAATTCCAATCCCTAAAAGAAAAAACTGAAGGTACCTTGCAGGTTGAAATAGGGAACTGGCAAGAACGCAGTAAATTCAACAGCCAAGCTTTGAAGTATATTGCTGTGTTTCTTCATCAGGCAAAATAAATATGAAATATTATTACTGTTTGACAGTGGCATTCCCTCACAGCCTCAAGGAATCCATGTTTCTCCCATTTTGAAGCTATCACAAAAGTCAATTAAAGTTTCCTGAAGCAGCCTATTTCTCTTACTTGAAAGAAGCATTTGAAAACATCATAGTTAATTGATGGCAATTTCTCAATTGCGTTTTTGAGAAGAAATTGACAGTGAGAAACGCCTAATGCTTATTTTGAATTCAGGAATGCAGATGTGTTGTCAAATTAAGCATTAACACACATAGCACTCATCTTATTCTTGGGTATTGTTTTGAATATATTATGTACGTGACCTTTGGAGTTGTTCACTCAGAACCAGCAAACTGGTGATAGCTGAGTGGGACTCTTCCTGCAGCGTGCTCTACATTTTTCTAAAAATGTCTCTATCCAAATAGTTAAGGGACACGGCGTGTAGCTGGTGTTAATAGCAGCTTTCAACAGTGCAGTTAATGAATTAGCTGCAAAACCAAAAAGAGATTATGAAAGTTAAATAAAAAAACCTTCAGACTTTATTCCCCACCTCCTCCGCAATGTATTTTATTGTTCAGTACAGTATTTTTTTCCCTTATGGCTGGGTAATGAAGCCAAGCTAGTGCAGTTCTTCCACTTTCTCACTACCAGAAGTTGCATCCCATCGCAGACTGCAGCAGCTTCCAACTAATCATATATCAGTAAATGGCTTTTCTTTAAATCTTTCAGAGAGGTAGTGAAAAAGATTTAAGAAGTAGGTTTAAGAAGATAATATATATGATTTCTCTTGCTTTATGTTCTCTGTGAAAAAGACAGACTATAACACTCCCTCGTGAAACTGACAATAGTTCTAGTAGGAGCTGGGAAAGCTCTGAGAGTCCAGTGTGAGAATTAACTTGTTTTTTTCAGAGGTGCCTCAAGCATGATGCGTAGCAGGGATGAATCTCTTTGGCTTGCTTGCTTGGAGGTGTTGCTTGTTCCCCATCATGTGAATATAATATTGCCTTCCTCTCCTGGAAAGAATACATAGACTCTGGAAAAGACTTCTCAGTACAATTGCTCTTCTGAAAGGCAGTCAATGAAGAGTAGTGTCATTAGTTAAAATGCCAATGCCCAGACCTGGTAGTTTGGGTCCTTGGCTGTCATCGGCAAATGCTTGAGGAAGAAATTGTACAGTAATTACGGTTCTTTGAAATTATGATGCTATTTATGGTCTGTGGCCTACTAGCATCAAGTCTTCAGAATACTTGGCTTTTACATCAAGACATCAAGGAGCCTGTGAGCCCTGCACGTCACGCTCTTAGAAAACAGAAC
The DNA here is from genome assembly GCF_004027225.2 of Strigops habroptila. Taxonomy (NCBI): domain Eukaryota; kingdom Metazoa; phylum Chordata; class Aves; order Psittaciformes; family Psittacidae; genus Strigops; species Strigops habroptila. The sequence goes on from NC_044282.2 coordinate 25,367,136, forward strand.
ACTTGAAGCTGAAGTACAGACCGCAAGTTACGCTGGTGGCAGCCTGAAGCTGCAGCCTTTCAGCTTCATCCACTTAGAATGTAAGAGAGCCATCAAATGAGATCATATCTCTAATACATCTGAGAGGGCTGTTGTAACTGTGATAGCTGTGAGGTAAATAAAGGTTTCTTTCAATGCTCCTGCTGAGTTTCTAACTAGTTTTAGACCAGAGGAAAGTACACAGGTGCCGGAGCAAACCCAGGTAGAATTAGGTCACCTTCCTTTCTCTCTGTGCATGCACCTGTCTGTTGCCACTTCATGTTATTTCAGCCCTGCTGCTCCCGCTGTTATTAGTGCAGAGCTTGTGGAGGTTCAGTGGAGGTGCCCAGGTGAGCTTTAGGGATAGCAGGTGAGTTCCTGTCCTGCTGCAAGAGCTGTGGATGGGCTGTACATGGGAGCGGTGAACCCTGGTAAAGCTGACCACCTGCAAAGCGCTGCGAAATACTAGAACATGAACCCACTGCAGAAAGATTTCTTCTTGCCAGTATCTGTAATTAGAACAAGTGGAGACTGTCAATAAACATTTTCTGGTGGAATATGAATTTCAGGCTCATTGTCTTCTAACTGTTTTGCTACATGAGCCATTAGTTAGGGCCATATGTACTTGAATACAATTAGTGATTCTTTAAAGGGTAAAGCAGCGTATTCTGTACAGGAATGCTTGCTAAACATGATGGAGTGTAGAGAAAAAGCTACGCATGTTCCTCTAGCAAAAGAGTTTTTGTTACTAGAGGCTGGTCAATCTGTAAAGTAAATTCAGTATTACTAAACACGCCTTTGGTCAAGCTTTAAAATGAGAAAAGCCTACCTTACATGCCTACTTTTTTGGGCTATGAATTTCCTATCTTTAGCAGGTCTTTTTGTACTGGATTCTGGTCTAGTGTGTTTAAATTTATTAGGGTAGCTCCCTTACGGAATTCTTAAAATGTACTCCAGTGACCAGTTGTATCCACTGTGCTTTTGTTGTGGCTGTTGGCTATTCCTAAACCTAACAGATGGCACTCGCTTAAACTGACAAGCTGTGGGATAGCCGAGCATTACTAATAAAACCTATCACATGTTAAACTTGACCTGACATTAATCAAGTTTTGAATGCTACAAATGATTCATGGATAATAATTAGTCTCTTGATCATATTAGTGAACATCAGTCTCACATTGCTGCCATTATCTGCTTTCATTCTTAGAGGGAACAAATCCATTGTGGTAATTAGGTGTTTTTAATGTCTTTTGAGCCAAAATGTTCTGTATGATTAACTTGGCAGAGAGGTTATTTTTAGTCTTTCAGTATGATTGATTTCGGAGCTTCTAGTAAATTAACAAACTGAAAGGTTTTCCATAAAATAGTATTTCATAAAAAGTATGTATTTTTTTTTTTAATTTTATCAACTGAGAAAACTCCCGTATGTCTTTACGCAGTGATTTGGTATAATTTTCATCACAGTATGATTCAGCTGTTGCCACAGATAACACAGTTCAGAATAGTGGTGATTTTGCTAAACAGATGAACCTTTGCAGTTTACTTTTACTTTATTTGTTTAGTACTGAGTTACTGGTTAACATCCAGTGCTTTCATGCTGTATGTATTCATACAGGCAGCTTTTCTCTGTTTACATCTTGAATTAGCATCTTGAGCGGATGGCTGCATGAAAGCTAGGAGTTGAGCTTTGAGCATAAATTTTTTTAAAGGTTTTTCATCCAATTTGAATTACATACTGATTTTACAGCACAAGAGCATGAAATTTCTTTTTAAGTAATGAGCAAGTGAGAAGTTTATACTTTGTGTTCCTTATGCAGTTAGGGCAAAGTAGATAAGTAGATAATTTCACTGGCTTACTGAGAATGTAGCAGTTATTTTTCAGTATGTGTTGTTCTTAATTAGCATATAAAACTTCTTTAAATAATTACTTCTATGGGAGTTCAGTTTTTAATTTATTTTCTACAGTTTTTGATCCTTCTATTCCTTTATGCATATTTTTAGGCCATTAGCATGGGCCAGGAAATATTTTGTAACTTCATGAGTTCTTTTTTTTTTTTTTTTCCCCAAATGCTTTAGCTGAAGAATCTTTAGTATAAGATGTGGGTTTGTGACTGTACCCTCAGTTATTGCGCTGCATTTCCTTTCTTGCCCTTTTGTTCCTTTTTTCCCAGCAAACAAAAATTCAAGATCTTTAAGATAAATATAGCCAAATACAATGAATAATTGAGGATGCATTATAAAATTGGACTTTACCCTGCTGTAAAATACACTTCAACTGATACTGGTTTTCTCTCATTTATTTCGCATAAGGTAGCATATCATATTTTGATTTGGAAATGAGAATAATGAGAAGGAAAAAGGATAATATTAAATTATTAAAAATCTACTCTTCAACATTTTTATACGTGATTTGGAGGCAAACATGAAATCATGTAAATGAGAGACAGACTACTCGTGTTTTTGTGAGGGAAGTAAATGTTAATGTTGAAATGCTAGTTACAGCTTTTGGAATCACAGGGTGCAGGCAGAAGTATTGCCTTGTGTGGCCATAAGGTAGGTCACACTCCTGAGACCATGGCCGTGATTTCAGGACCTTCACCATTACTTGGAAGGAGCTGCTTTGAGTCAAGCAGCCCATTGTAATGAGCCATTGTGATGGTGAAATACTTTGGCAAGTGCTTGTGTATCCAGAGATCTCCTTGAAAGGAGAATCCTCTGGAGGAGAATAGGGAGTACATTCTTTCTTGCTGCTGTGGCCCTTCTGGAATATTCTGTCTGGTCTAGCAGGGATGGTTTCACTTAATGAAAAAAATGATAACTGTAAGTTTAGAGGAGGCTTTATTGAAATATTTGAAGAGTTACCTCTTCTTCCTTGTGAAATGCTTGAAATTTGAAGCTTGTTTCTTTGCCCAAAAAATCTCTAAGAGATGTCTTTGTCAGAGTCTAAATAGAGAAACAAGGAAGAAAAGTTGGAGGAAAAGAATTGCAGAGAAATAGGCATTAATTTTTTAACTGTGCGTGCAATACTTGATTAGAACAATTGAATGAAGACTGTGGTTCTCCATCACAGCATGCTGTAACTTGAGACTGCACAGTGTTCCAAGAAATTACTTGGTACTTGAGCATATCACTTGAAGAGGAACTTAAAATATGCATGAGAGGAGAGGTTTTCAGCCTCATAGCTGCCTAAAAGTTAGTCTGAGCTGGTGATCCAGTCTGTGTCTGGGTTTGGGCAGGAAGGGAAGGAAGCAGTGGAACTGCCAGAGGTATATCTTTGATCCTCTCCTATCTCCCCCCTCTTAATTTACACTAGATTTGTTTAGGTCAGCTGTTTTACTTCAAATGCTAATGCTAGGATGCTAGGTAAGGTGAACAGTATCCCTGAGCATGAAAAGAGAAGGGATTCAGCTTGATTTATTTTTTTTTTTTCCCCCATCCATTTTTCGAAAGGTTTATGCTCCCTTTAATTCCCAAAATTGTGTATTCCCCAGGGTCACTAAGCACTATTTTGACAGTTTTGCCATATATTTGTAGTAATTTCAGTTAATGAACCAAAATCAAAACTTCTCTTAACATTTCATTTTGGGCTCAATCTCTCTTAAAATGTTAATTAGCTTACTGTTATTTGTGGAAAGTTTGAGATTTTGAGTTGTAATTTTAAATAATACATGAAACCTTCCTCCCTCCTCCCTTCCCCCAATATATAGTTACTCATTTGCTATTTGATGCTCTTTTGCTTTGAGACTGAAAGCAGCTGTTTAATTCTTGATACCTTCTCTGCTTTCAGAAGCAAACCAAACTAGAAAAGATGATGCCGAAGGACAGAGGGAACTGGAAAGATTCTGGGGAGAAGGAAGGAGCAGGGACTACAACCGTAGCTTTCAGGGACCAGCTTCCCTCACCTGACATTAAGCTCCATTTGATAATATTTTCAAGCATTGCGCAGTAGGCTGTGTATCGTCCGGAAGGAAGCTTATACCCCACCACCAGCATGTTTAATTCTTTTCCAGGAGGCCTCCTTTTCAAAATGTAATGTTTGAAAGCTGAAGTTTAGAATGTTAATAGCATAGATAATGTCTCTATCATTGCCTGTTACTGACTGATTTATTTTGGGAAATGTGATAGTTGGGATAACTCTGAGCCAGACTATTTTTGTATTATTTTCACTTAACTGAACTTAACATAGCAGTTCTTCAGTAGGATTTCTTATGTCATTCAAAATAGGATTTCTGAATATATTGCATAGTAGATTATTCCTAAAATATTTTTCTCCTACCCATGACAAGGGTAGAAGAAACAAGAGTTCAAAATAGTTTTGTTAAACAGGGTTTTCTTTTTTGTGTGTTTGTGGGTTTGGTTTTTTTTTTAGTTTGTTTTAAACTGATATCAAAGGATGCTACCCAATAGAAATACTGGTTTTGTAACACAAATGTTCACCTGGATTTATGATTCATAAATCCTTTCCGTAGAGACTTTTGTATATAATAAGAGATGAGTTCTTTTTGATGTTGTATGTTAGCAAAAATATGGCGAAAATACTTCTCTTAGTAGCAGACACATTAAATTCAGTTAAACCACTATACATTTGAAAGCATTTGTAACTCCCACTTCAGATGTAAATCTTTTTCTGGGATATCTTAAATACGTCAGCAACCAGTGTTAAAGGAAATAATTTTTATATTAAACTTTGGCAGTTAAGACCTCATGAAAGAGTGTATACTGATTTGAGATGGGGCTATTGAAGAGGTTGTCATGTAAAAATAGAAATATATAGAAACAAATTAACGTAAAAATAAAGCAGGAGTTTTATTTGTTAAAATAAAAAATTATTTTATTAAAGAAGGACTTTTGAAAGCAGAGTAGTCCATCTCTTTTCAAGAAGTGCGAAGAAAATGCTAGAATAATTATTTCCTTTTGTAAAAGGTGGTTATTGGTGCTGGTAACTGCTGAATCTTTTTCTGAAGACTGTATAATAACTTTAAAGAATCGGCAGTATCTGTACAGAGATTTATGAAATCAGGTCTGTAGAACTTGACAGTTGTCAGGATGTGAGAATTACTTTGTAGTCTGATGGTGATGGTTGAAACCCAAGCCAGGGAAGGTGCTGGCTCTGTGAAGGTAGTAATGACAGTATGCTCGTGTCCAAAGGTGTTTTACATTGTAGTTAATTGACAGCTTGTTTGGTAGTTTAATTAATACTTTTAATCAAAGTATGTTCCCTTTCACCGTGAGTGAACAGGTAGATGATCAATAATTTGAAGGTGGCTCTGAAAAACTGCTTAGGGACTGGTGCAGCCAGAGTTGCTCTAGCTTAACTTAAAACTGAATGAAGCATATAGCAATTCTGAAATTGAAAAAGCAAGGAGAATAGACATGTATTTGTCTTGTATTATAAAGTACAAATGGATTTCCAAGTATTTCAGTACGCTAACAATCAGTACCAGTTTTGAATCAGAAGTATGGACAAAATGGTTAGGAATATTGTGACATAGCAGATTGGTAATAGCTGTGTGTGAGGACCTTAACCAGATTATTTTGTAGAAAGTCAATATGACTTTGTAGAGTCATTATTATGTTTTCGAATCTATAACTCTCACAGCAGGTTGTGTTTTCATGAGATTTTTTTTTTTCCTCCTTTTTTTTTTTTTTTTTAAGTGGGAGGAAAAGGCACAGAAGTACCTACTGGACTTACTTACTTTACTAATAAAGTAACACCTGAAAATTCATCAGATTTGTGTGGCTTGCCTCAGAATTATAGGAACATTAATGAAAACATGCTAGGATTATGTAGAATCTGCATGCACCTAAATTTTCTCCTCTTCCTGCTGGAGAAGCCAAGTGATTCCTGTATTGATAAGTATAGAGAGATCTCTAAAGCATGATTTTTCAGTTATCCACTCAAGAACTGACTAATTCAGTGTTCTAGCAAAATCAGGTTCAGCAGGGTATTAGTGCTGCTTTGGTGACATACTGCTGCTCCTCATCTTGGTGGTTAGCGCAAGGAGAAATCCTGTTATTCGTCGTACAGCCCCACTCATTCCATGCTATTATACCATTCTTTTTATTAAAGAAATATTACTAGATGTAGCAATATTTTAAAATTTGATTTAGTTATAAGGTAAGAAAGGAAAAGTTTTAAATAATAAACTGTAGTAAGAGCATATGATTTATTGCAATATTCACGGTGAAGCAGGATGTTGCAAGAAGTGAACAAAGGTGTTCACAGGTGGAAATAGATGCCACAAGGCTACAAGGAATAGCGTGCCAGAAGAATTGGCTCACATGCATCATTTATGCATCTGTTATAAAATGTTATTGAGATGCATTGCATTTTATCTGATCCCTGGCAGTCATCCCAGCCAAGCAGGTGTGCCATTTATCATGGTGCCGATTAAAAAAGACCGCACTGTTCAACTTAATTAGAAATTTTAACATCTGTGGAAAGTTGAAGGTAATTTATTTTGGAGATGAACCATTATATCTGCATTTTAAATTCATAAACCTAAAAACCTGATATGTCAAACATTCCTTTTCTATTCATTCTCCCATCATTCCAAACCTTTTGCAATATTCAATGGATATATATTCTGCTATATATTCTGCTGTTCACAGACAACCTCTAAATAATTTAATTCTCAAGAAAATGTGTACACATTTCTCTGGAGAAGCTCAGAATAAAATTCCATTCCCTCCCCCAGATTGCTAATCCTTTCTAGTAAAAATTCCATTCTAGGGTGATCATTCAAATACTTGTAACTGATGTAATGAGAGTGAGAGCAGCATAACCAAGAATGAAAACAGAATACGAAGTATTCTGAAGTACAAAGAGGTTTAGTTATCCGTCGAGGCTTGTTCTGGTTTTAAAATCCTTTTGTCTTTGATAACTAATTGACACTTGGGAGTGAGAAACTGTGGACCTCCAAAATAAGAACGAGATCAAGTCTGAAACTGGGTGTCAGGTTGATAAGAGGGATTCCCTTGCATTTTGTAATTCTGGTGAAGCAGTGAAAGAAAAGGATTACCAGACTGTATTTCTGAAATGGTAAATTTTGAATTTACATTTTCCTCCCCATTTATGAAGATGTAATAGTGCTTTAATGTAGCTTTCTAAAACTACATGTAGACCAGAGTGGAGAGGGCTGCAGGTAAAATAGTGCATGATAATAATTTTATGCTTTACCCGTTTGAGTTAACTCCAAATTAAAAGATTGTTTCTGTATTCTTAAGTTTTATTCTGGAAAGAGTAAATGCAGTTTATGTAAGCTCCAACACCAAAGTAACCGTGTCCTTAAATTGTTGTTCCTTTAGGAACTTTAAATAAGCAGAAACACAGATGACTGGTTTCTGTTTGCCATTTTCGTTAGTGCCTTTTCATAAGATAGGTAGAAATATATTGAAAATATAGTCTCAGCTAATTTGAAGTTCGTATTTTTTTTTTTTTTAAATAGTATTATCGTCATCATCCTTCAGAGAGAGGCTTTCTGAAATTGAATTTATTTTTTTTTTTTTTAATTTAATGAAATCTTTCCCATGTGTGTTTGTAAGTATGAGTCATATTCTTATTACAGATTTCTCACTGGCGAGTCAGTTTTGGAAACACAGAGTAACCTTGCAAGTGCACGGAAGACTTAGCTTGTGTAGAAATTAAAAAAAATATTTAAACTTTTTGGCATATGTTTAAATACTTTCCCAGTTTACTCATTGCTCTGATGAAGCAAAGACTAGCAATGAATTTATGAAAAAATTTGGGATTTTTTGTTGTGGTGGTTGTTATTTTCTGTAGACACCTGGTAGAGGATGCATTACCTCGTGAGCCTCAGCTGTAAATTTCGAAATGATAACAGGGCAAATGCAAGCTACAGCTTCAAGTTCCAAGTATGGGCTTTCTCTACTGAAAAATAGTGTTTCGCTGGATGATTTCATACTCAGAATCAAATATTCTTGAAGTATTTTACCCCTTGACAGTATTCTCGTAATGTTTTTTCAATTAAATTGTATCTGAAAGTTGAATAGTGAAAGCTGTGTTTGTCAATGCAGATATAAGCATAAATATTCTAATGATTATGTGAATAAGGAAAAAGCCAAGGGGTTTTGTATCAAAATGATCAATTATTCTATGCAAACAATTACAGGTTTAAGTGAAATATCATGTTATATTGTTATTGTTTGAAATATTTGGCCATCAGGCTTTTGATCCATGAAACAGGTAAATGCATTACTTTGAGTTGCACAGCCCATGTTAAGACACAAATGTTAATTCTCAACTCCTTTCATACTTTTGCCCTTTACTGACTTAATTTGAACAACTTAGTGGTCATTGAGTTAAGTTGATCTGTAGAAAGAAAATGGTATAAAATTAGCAATCTAGAGCAAAATGTTGCTTTTAAAATGGACTGTGATTTACTGAGTTCTGTATTTGCTATGTTTTATGACTATGTGATTACTTCTACATCAGAGATTTTTTTCAGATATTGCAACAACAGATTCTTCATCTCTACAGTAAAGCATAAATTGAAATTAATAGAGGTGTTTTGGTTCTCCTCATTTTTTACTATTACTTGTCACTTGTAGTTCTCTTTGGTTATTTGCTTTTCCTTAGGCAAGTCATAATTTAACATGGAAGCATATAATGAATTCTCATAACTGTTGACTAGCTGGTTTCATTAATTTGTTTAATTACATGTTTTTTCTCTGGTAAATACATCTTGATGGATGTATTGACCTCCATATGGAATTCACAATCTTTGAAAATATGAAACAGACTATTCAAGATCCAAATTCATTCAGACAGTTGTTTTACAATAGCGTAGCTGAGTTACTGGGTTATGCTCTTGTTAGGGAGTCTGCCAAACATGAGTGATGCCCTGAAATATTTTTCAGTGCACAGTTTCAATCTAAATCAGATTCAATCTTTGCATGTTAAAGTGGTAGATGTGGTTTTTAATTTGGCCACAAATGACTGTGGTGTCCTGTTGTCAGAACTGATTTTATTTTCTCTTTTAGTGTATCAAATCATCTTGGTTTCTTAGTATTTCCTTTTGGACAAAGACGTTTTCCTTGAATAGAACTGTAAGAATTCGCCTCTCTGAAACTTGTTTCAGCCTGGAGTGTTCTTTGTAAAAATGACAATTTGTTGAGGGCTCCTCTGACATTTCCCAAGCTCCAATGTTAAATCATAATAATATAAATAAGTAATATAAAATAAGCAGTTTACTAGCAAATGGTTGCAGTAGTAGCGTAAAATCTGCTGTGATGTGCAGTCTTCTAAGTGAAATATTTCTTTATGGTAAAAAAGATTTCTTTTCCTTTTGTTCTACAGCTCCTGGAAGGAAGCTTTGCCAGAGAAGTTAGCCATGAAGTGGATGGATTAATATTTCAGCCTACAGGAGTAAGTAGCATAAACATGGATTTCTCTCCCTTCACTCTCAGATGAAATTCTCACCCTCCCTCCCCACTCATCCTCCCATTTTCTACCTAATCTTTCTGGGATTTTTTTGTCAGGATTATTTTGCAGCATTGGTTCTGATTTTTCCAGTTCGTCAAGCTACTTAAATTCATTTGGTTTCAGTCTAATTCGTAGTCTGTGTGACTTCAGAATAATCCACGGTGATAGTTTTCAGGAATCAGCTTGTGGGTTTTTTAGCGTGTGTACTATGAAGTGCTGCTAAATAAGGAAGGACTTTTCTGACTGCATGAGTTCTGTGAATCTTTCAAGCATTGATTTGAGCTCTTGGATTATTTTTCTTTCTCAAGGATGTGCACGTCAAAAATTTAGTAAAATTAGTGACTCATGTTGTTTTATTTCAATTAAGGCATGTCTTAACGGCAGAGCCATTAATGAGCCATGTCTGCCAGTGTAAAGGTATATGACTGGCTAGGGAGAAGCCACCAGAAGAACTGCAGACAACCAGAAAAAATAGTGTAAATTGTTTTCAAACAGGAAGTGTGGCTTTAAAGGAAGTTAGTAGCTTGGCCTCATCCATCCTGCTACTGCTGCTCTTGGCTCAAATACAATGGATAGACTGCAATGTTGTTGTGCATTGGCATAGGTAGTGACTGTACCATCATCGATGTTGACTTTTTTCTTAGCTTGTAAAACAACGAATTGTTTCTGATTCACATTTGACAGATATCATTACCTTTACAGTTACTCACAGAAAACATTTGTATTTAGTTTTCCAGATAAACCCTTTTTTTGTGGTCTACTTCCTATGTTGTAGATCTTAGCAAGGGTGAGGACACTCCCATCTGGAAAGAAGACTAACCTCTCTACTCTGTTGCAAGTTCTACATCAGCTAACCACAAACTAACTGAGCAATCCGACCACATACCACCTTATTTTTTTATTTATTTTTTAAAAATATATAGCTATTTCCAATTCAAAGCAAAACTACTAAGGTAAAGAAAATTCATACTTTCATAAGAAGTCCTGATTATGTCTTAGAATGTTGTTAAAATCTAAAGCAACTGTAAAGACTTCACAGAACTACTTTCCTGACTATTAGAGCTACTACAGTTAAATTTGAAATTACCTTTTCTAGTTGAAATGAAATTACTGAAGAACGTGTCTCTTTGCTGATGTTACAGAAAATTAATGTCTGATATTTTCTGTTTCTAGAACTTGTGTTTTCTGATTTAGCATACTGAGAAATTTGTAATCCAACTAAATACTAATTTTCTGGCATAAATGCTTATGAAGTTTTCTCATCTTTAAAATATGGGATATATTTTAGTCTAATGTTCAAATTTCAGTATTTCAGGATTTATGGAATGTAAGTTTGTTGCATCTGTTATTAAACTGATTATCATGTATTAAGCAATGTGCAGTTTTCTCAATGGCTTTTGTAGTTGAGAAAATGTCAATCATATACTTAGAATAAAAGAAATTATTCTAGACCTATTAATTGGGAAATAATTATTAAAACTGGTTCACCTGAAAAGGGTGAAGCTGGTATAGATAGCTGATAACTGTTTTTTTGTTTTATGTGGTACAGAGGACATAAATTAAAAGGCAACAATAAAAGGGCAGCAGAGTTTAACAATGCATAATGATCCCTTGAGGATACTAAGTGAACTAATTTTTCTTTCGGTATTATAGTTGCAGTTATATGTATGATATATTACATCTTTTCACAGAGATAGATAACTATTGTTGGCTGGGGTAGAGGCCTGAATTTTCGTCATCATGAGACCTTTATAAAACCAGTTTGTCTCAAGTGAAGAGACCATGCATATCCAGAAGAAAACAATTCTTAACAACCATTGTTATTGACGTATTTTATCTAGCAGAAAAAGAGACAGACAGAATTTATGCTGAGTTTTAGAAGATCAGGCAAATTTAAGAACATCTTCTGGGAGCTTCTGAAGTCTCATGTGCGTTTTAAGGAGAGGAAAACAAGTAGGCAGGAATTGGAACAAAATCACAAAGAAGAGTAAAGTGGCAGTGGAGGAGGATGAATGGAATTTACAGACCATTTACAGACAGGAAAGCTTTTTTTTTTTTTTGGAAAAATACCCACACTTTACATACTTTTGATAGTTAGAGTGCAGAAGTTAACTATTTAATATAAAGAACATTGAGCTTATTAGTTCAGTCTGTTTGAAAGCCTTTTCCGTGTTTTGTGGGGTATTTTTTTCCATTTATATAGAGATGTTCCTCTGGTCTTAGACACCAGCATCTAGACCTGAGTGTATGGATATATTCCCCACTAGCTGTAGGCAACACTGGTACCGGGGGTCAACATGGATGGGGAAAGAACATTTTGTTGTTTTGAAGTTTGGTTTAATTCTGGCTTACAGTAAAAATCAAAATACCTGAAATTATTTATGAATAGGAATTACACTTTTAGCCTCTAAGAGCTCTAGGTTTTCTCACTTTTCTATTGGGTTTGAAGAGATTTGACATCAAGTGCCCATAAATCTGTTCAGTTTTGAGAAATTGGCATGCTTTAATGAAAAGAGATTTGTTAAAAATTTTACTACCAAATCTAGGGTTTCAGTTAGCTACAGTAGGGTTTATTTTATTCTGTTAGTCTTCCTATCTAAGCTCATATTATGAATAGCAAAGTTCTTGTACTGAAGCAGAAATTGTTTTGCACTGTGACTGGTGATGGTAGAAACAACATTAAGGAGCAGGGAGATTGCTTTCTGCCTGTGGAGGTTAGTTTATTTTGCAAGGTCATGCAAACTGAACATTATTATTACTAATTCACCAGGTACTTGAGTTACGTATATTGGTTATTGTTCAGGGTATGCAAGTGCCTTAATTTCATAATGACAATTGAAAGGCAATGACTGAGGCTTCCCTTCATCTTCCCCTTTTCTCACTTTCCAGAGACTGAAAGCTTTCACAGGTGATGAGAAGAGCATGTTTAGTGAAAGGGATGGAGAGTTTTGTCTCATTTATAATTTAAGAATGCTTTGTAGGTGATTTGATGTGATATGTGCTGCATAGGCCTCCCTATGTTGCTTTTATGTTGCTTCTCCATGATGGTGCTTTTGCCTGCATCATTTTCTATTCATTTAAGATGCTACTGATAAAATTCCATTCCATTTAATCAACTTTGTGATCCCTCTGCATGTAACAGGTTGGCAGAGCAGGGACCAAAACTAAATGCTTGTCCTGGGTTCAGCTATAGCAGTCATTTTTCTCCTGCTTAGTAGCTGGTGCAGTGCTGTGTTTTTTAACTTTCAGCCTGGGAACAACGCTGATAACACCGATGTTTTTAGTTGTTGCTAAGTAATGTTTATTCCAACCAAGGACTTTCTCAGTCTCATGCTTTGCCAGGGAGGAGGGGAAGCCGGGAGGAAGCAGAGACAGGACACCTGACCCAAACTAGCCAAAGGGGTATTCCATACCACAGCACGTCATGCCCAGTATATAAACCGGGGGGAGTTACCCGGAAGGCCCAGATCACTGCTCGGGTCGGGCTGGGTATCGGTCGGCGGGTGGTGAGCAATTGTATCCTCTCCCCTTGTTATTTCACTAATCGTTATTATCATTGGTGGTAGCAGTAGTGGTTTTGTGTTATACCTTAGTTGCGGGACTGCTCTTATCTCAACCCGTGGGAGTTACATTCTTCCCATTCTCCTCCCCATCCCTCCGGGAGCGGGGGGAGGAAGAGTGGGGGGGGGGGGGGAGTGAGCGAGCGGCTGTGTGGTTCTGAGTTACCGGCTGGGCTCAAACCACGACAGTTCTTTTTGGCGCCCAACGTGGGGCTCGAAAGGTTGAGATAACGACAGATCTGACCAGAGTGTGTTTAATCATATTTGTGATAAGCATTCATTGTTACTACTCGTCACAATGGTGATTATTTGGCTCTCAGACTTGTTGCGCTTGATCTCAGAATTTCAGCATGTTGTACCTTACAGCCACTATTTGCTGTTTTAGCGTTTATCGGCTGGGGGGCCTGGGCTAAGGTTCTTGTTTCACTGTACTTCATGGTAATGACTTGTAATACAATAGACTCATTGATCATGAAACTGGTCTGGTTTGTGCTTCCAGCGTGGCCATCACCACTATACATTGGGAGGTATATAATGAAATATTTTAGCAATTGCATATCTTTTTTTTTCTCCTCGGGGGGTAAACTTACGAAGGAAGCATTCTCTTTCACCCCCCGTTCCCCCACCAGCCTATTTGCAACAGCAGTTGAGAGTTCTGAAGGTTTTAGATGGCCTTTGAGTACCCTTGAAACCTGCCTGCTGATTGTGCTGGGGATCAGCATGTTGGCAAACATACGGAGTGTGTTTTACCCACGGCCATCCCGTCGTAGGAACATCCTATTTCGTTTAATGTCAAAAATTCAGCAGTATCAGGTTCGAATCTGGTCTAGGGTTAGACGACGATATAGGAGGACCACCAGGAGATTTTCCCTGAGGCTGGACAGTTATGAGTGGCAGGGTGTGTGGGATAGTATGGGCAAGTACCTAGGCCAGTGGGCCCCTCCAGTGCTTTGGAACTTCACCACTGAACAAGTGCAACATCCGGAAAAACTAGTAAAACACTTAAACGAGGTGTGCTGTCGTCCTGGTTATACCAGAGAGGGACAAATTTTGGCAACGTGCTGGGGCTTGGCCTATGCCTACAGAGCCCTGCTCGACACTATCCAGCACCTTCAAAGGGAAAAAAATGTCTCTGGATCTGATGGCAAAGCAACAGACAACGCAGCTATGCCAACTACAAGCACAGCAGCTACTCAGACCCTGACCACAACAGTCAACACAGCTACTCCAAGTACAGCAGCTACATCAACCCCAGTGACAAGCACAACAGCTACTCAAACCCTGACCACAACAGACAACGCAACTACTCCAACTTCAAATACAGCAGTTACACCAACCCCAGTGACAAGCACAACAGCTACTCAAACCCCGACAGCAACAGACAATGTGGCTACTCCAAGCACCGCAGCCACACCAACCCCAGTGACAAGCACAGTAGCTACTCAAACCCTGACAGCAACAGACAATATAGCTACTCCAAGCACCACAGCTACACCAACCCCAGTGACATGCACAGTAGCTATTCAAACCCCGACAGCAACAGACAATATGGCTACTCCAAGCACCACAGCTACACCAACCCCAGTGACAAGCACAGTAGCTACTCAAACCCTGACAGCAACAGATAATGCAGCTGTTGCGGTTACTCAACTCCCAAGCACAACAGCCACACCAACCCCAGCAATAGACATTGCAACCACTCCAATCCTAGTGGCAGACACTGCAGCCACTCCAACCACAGTGACAAACACTGCAGCTAAACCAAATGTCCAGTTTGTGACAATGTCTGTTGCCCCTGTAAGCAAAAGCAGACGAAAGGCACAAAGAGCAACCCGCGAAGCGAAGAAAGATGAAGACCCAGTGCCATTACTATATGCAACAGCACCTGAACAAGAGTTACTACTACGTGGGTCAGAGGAAGAGGAAGAAGAAGAAGAGGTCACTTCTCGACCCCGGACCTCAACCGAACTACGGAATATGCGAAAAGATTTCACCCGTCTTCCAGGGGAGCACATTGTCACCTGGTTGCTCCAGTGCTGGGACAATGGGGCCGACGGTCATGAACTAGAAGGTAGGGAAGCCAAGCAGCTGGGATCACTTGCTAAGGAAGGAGGAATTGACAAAGCGATTGCAAGAGAGAAGCGAGCCCTCAGTCTTTGGAGGCGGCTCCTGGCAGCTGTGAAGGAAAGGTTTCCCTACAAAGACGATATTACGAATCGCTCAGCCAACTGGACCACGATAGAGAAAGGCATCCAGTCCCTGAGGGAATCAGCCATTATAGAGATGATCTGTCGTAGGCCGGATTCCAGGAACACATCCGTAGACCCAGATGAAGTCGAATGTACACGACCCATGTGGCGGAAACTTACACGGAGTGCGCCATCATCATATGCCCACACATTGGCATCAATGACCTGGAATGACGGAATATCACCAACAGTGGATTGCCTGATTCGTCAACTCCGAGAGTTCGAAGACAATCTCACCCCTTCCATCATTTCAGCTGTGGAAAAACTGTCCCAGGAGTTCAAACAATTGAGAGACGATTTATCCGATCTATCCAGCTCTCCACGCGTACCAACCCATGTCTCAGCTATTAACAGAAGGCGCCCTACTGCTCGAGAAAGAAAATATAGGAGGTACACGCCAAGGGCCACCCTATGGTTTTACCTGCGGGATCACGGAGAAGACATGAGAAAGTGGGATGGAAAACCTACTTCAGCTCTGGAGCAACGGGTGCGTGAACTGAAGAGGAGAACAATGGTCAAGGATGATCCTCCCAGGAAAGCTGCTGCTCCAGTCTCTGGCGAGCAGTTTCCCAGATGGAGCGAAAGAGCTGATTTTACTCCATCTCCTGTGATAAGGAATACTAATCCCTTTCTACAAGACAGAAGTGGAGAATTTTGTGATCACTATTAGAGGGGCCCTGCCTCCAGCCAGGTGGAGGAGAGGGATAATCGGGTTTACTGGACTGTGTGGATCAGATGGCCTGGCACATCAGTCCCACAGAAGTATAAGGCTCTAGTAGATACCGGTGCACAGTGTACTCTGATGCCATCAAGGTATCAAGGGGTGAAACCCATTTCTATTTCTGGAGTGACAGGAGGATCCCAAGCGTTAACTATGCTGGAAGCTGAAATCAGCCTGACTGGGAGGAAGTGGCAAAAGCACCCCATTGTAACTGGTCCAGGGGCTCCATGCATCCTTGGCATAGACTATCTCAGGAGAGGGTATTTCAAAGACCCAAAAGGGTATAGATGGGCTTTTGGTATCGCTGCCTTGGAGACAGAGGAAATTAAGCAGCTGTCCACCTTACCCGGTCTCGCAGAGGATCCTTCTGTTGTGGGGTTGCTGAAGGTCGAAGAACAACAAGTGCCAATTGCGACCACAACAGTGCACCGGCGGCAATACCGCACCAACCGAGACTCCTTGATTCCCATCCATAAGCTGATCCGCAGACTGGAGAGCCAAGGAGTGATCAGCAGGACCCGCTCACCCTTTAATAGCCCCATATGGCCAGTGCAAAAGTCTAATGGAGAGTGGAGATTAACAGTAGACTATCGTGGCCTGAACGAAGTCACACCACCATTGAGTGCTGCCGTACCGGACACGTTAGAACTTCAGTATGAACTGGAGTCAAAGGCAGCCAAGTGGTATGCCACAATTGACATTGCCAATGCATTTTTCTCAATCCCTTTGGCAGCAGAATGCAGGCCACAGTTTGCTTTCACTTGGAGGGGCGTCCAGTACACTTGGAACCGACTGCCCCAGGGGTGGAAACACAGCCCTACCATCTGCCATGGATTGATCCAGACTGCACTGGAACAGGGGCAAGCTCCAGAACACCTGCAATACATTGATGACATCATCGTGTGGGGTGATACAGCGGAAGAAGTTTTTGAGAAAGGGAGGAAAATAATCCAAATCCTGCTGAAGGCCAGTTTTGCCATAAAACGGAATAAGGTCAAGGGACCTGCACAGGAGATTCAATTTTTGGGAATAAAATGGCAAGATGGACGCCGCCAGATCCCCACAGACGTGATCAACAAGATAACAGCAATGTCTCCACCAACTAACAAGAAAGAAACACAAGCTTTCTTAGGTGTTGTGGGGTTCTGGAGAATGCACATCCCAAATTACAGTCTGATTGTAAGCCCTCTCTACCACGTGACCCGGAAGAAGAATGATTTCAAATGGGGCCCTGAGCAACAACAAGCCTTTGAACAAATTAAACGAGAAATAGTTCATGCAGTAGCCCTTGGACCAGTCTGGGCTGGGCCAGATGTGAAAAATGTGCTCTATACCGCAGCTGGGGAGAATGGTCCTACCTGGAGCCTCTGGCAGAAAGCTCCAGGGGAGACTCGAGGTCGACCCCTTGGCTTTTGGAGTCGGGGATATAAAGGATCCGAGGCCAGCTACACTCCCACTGAAAAAGAGATACTGGCAGCCTATGAAGGGGTTCGAGCTGCCTCAGAAGTGATTGGAACTGAAGCGCAGCTCCTCCTGGCACCCCGGTTGCCTGTGCTGGGCTGGATGTTCAAAGGCAGGGTCTCCTCTACACATCATGCAACTGATGCTACATGGAGTAAGTGGGCCGCACTAATTACACAACGAGCTCGAATAGGAAATCCCAGTCGTCCAGGAATTCTAGAAGTCATCATGGACTGGCCAGAGGGCAAAGATTTTGGGATGTCACCAGAAGAGGAGGTGACGTGTGCTGAAGAGGCCCCACCATATAATGAACTGTCAGAGAGTGAAAAGCAATATGCCTTGTTTACTGATGGGTCCTGCCGTATTGTGGGAAAGCATCGGAGATGGAAGGCAGCTGTGTGGAGTCCCCTGCGACAAGTTGCAGAAACTGCTGAGGGAGAGGGTGAATCGAGTCAATTTGCAGAGGTGAAAGCCATCCAGCTGGCCTTGGACATTGCTGAACGAGAAAAATGGCCAGTACTTTATCTCTATACTGACTCATGGATGGTGGCAAATGCCCTGTGGGGGTGGTTGCAGCAATGGAAGCAGAGCAACTGGCAACGCAGAAGTAAACCCATCTGGGCTGCTGCATTGTGGCAAGATATCGCTGCTCGGATGCAGAACCTGGTGGTGAAGGTACGCCACGTAGATGCTCATGTACCCAAGAGTCGGGCCACTGAGGAACACCAGAATAACCAGCAAGTGGATAAAGCTGCTAAGATTAAAGTGGCTCAGATGGACTTGGATTGGCAACATAAGGGTGAATTATTTTTAGCCCGGTGGGCCCATGACACCTCAGGCCATCAAGGCAGAGATGCAACATATAGATGGGCTCGTGATCGAGGGGTGGACTTAACGATGGACACTATTGCCCAGGTTATTCACGAATGTGAAACATGTGCTGCAATTAAGCAAGCCAAGTGGTTAAAGCCTCTCTGGTATGGAGGACGATGGCTGAAGTACAAGTATGGGGAGGCCTGGCAGATTGACTATATCACACTCCCACCAACCCGCCAGGGCAAGCGCTATGTGCTTACCATGGTGGAAGCAACCACCGGCTGGCTGGAAACATACGCTGTGTCCCACGCCACTGCCCGGAACACTATCCTGGGCCTTGAGAAACAAGTCTTGTGGCGACACGGCACCCCAGAGAGAATTGAGTCAGACAATGGGACTCATTTCCGGAACAACCTCATAGACACTTGGGCCAAAGAGCATGGCATTGAGTGGGTATACCACATCTCCTACCATGCACCAGCCTCTGGGAAAATCGAACGGTACAATGGGCTGTTAAAAACTACACTGAGAGCAATGGGTGGTGGGACTTTCAAACACTGGGATACACATTTACCAAAAGCCACCTGGTTGGTCAACAGTAGGGGATCTGCCAACAGGGCTGGCCCAGCCCAATCAGAACTTTTACGTACTGTAGAGGGGGATAAAGTTCCTGTGGTGCACATAAAGAATTTGTTGGGGAAGACAGTCTGGGTTATTCCTGCTTCAGGTAAAGGCAAACCCACTCGTGGGGTTGCTTTTGCTCAGGGACCTGGATATACTTGGTGGGTAATGCGGGAAGATGGGGAAGTCCAATGTGTACCTCAAGGGGATTTGATTTTGGGGGAAAACAGCCAATGAACTCAATTGTACGCTGTTGCCTGCTCTATAACACTTTTATAGCCCACCAGCTAGATATCTTCAGGTCGCCAGCCATTGACCCTGACTTCCCTCCGATCATCACCTCAACAAAGAATGAATTTTGAGGAAACCAGACGAGCTCAGCAGTGACCAGATGAGTTTGGCGGTATCATCAGCAGGCAACAACCCAACACTACGTACTGTCCCTCCTGCCCTGAAAGACTATTACAAGAGATGGAGCCTGACATCATGGACTGGATGAGTTCAGCAATTTTACAGGGATTGGTCCATGGACTAGGGAATGATATCTTTCTCTGTGTGCGGGTGTGGGTGTATACATATGTGTATATATGGGACAGGGGTGATGGTGTGCTGAGAGATGTGGGATCTGAGCATGACGTGAATGGTATGGAATAAGGGGTGGATACTGTCCTGGGTTCAGCTATAGCAGTCATTTTTCTCCTGCTTAGTAGCTGGTGCAGTGCTGTGTTTTTTAACTTTCAGCCTGGGAACAACGCTGATAACACCGATGTTTTTAGTTGTTGCTAAGTAATGTTTATTCCAACCAAGGACTTTCTCAGTCTCATGCTTTGCCAGGGAGGAGGGGAAGCCGGGAGGAAGCAGAGACAGGACACCTGACCCAAACTAGCCAAAGGGGTATTCCATACCACAGCACGTCATGCCCAGTATATAAACCGGGGGGAGTTACCCGGAAGGCCCAGATCACTGCTCGGGTCGGGCTGGGTATCGGTCGGCGGGTGGTGAGCAATTGTATCCTCTCCCCTTGTTATTTCACTAATCGTTATTATCATTGGTGGTAGCAGTAGTGGTTTTGTGTTATACCTTAGTTGCGGGACTGCTCTTATCTCAACCCGTGGGAGTTACATTCTTCCCATTCTCCTCCCCATCCCTCCGGGAGCGGGGGGAGGAAGAGTGGGGGGGGGGGGGGGAGTGAGCGAGCGGCTGTGTGGTTCTGAGTTACCGGCTGGGCTCAAACCACGACAATGCTAATTAGGAGGAGTGAAACAGGCCAGCAGAAAAGTTCATGGACAGGGGTGTCAGCCTGGGATCATGCCCCATACAATGAGTGCATTAGTTTGCAGGTAAAAGCCAAACACCTTGTTCACAGATTCTGAATGCTTGTGTAAAGGTTGGAAGCTTTCAATGTTTTTTTCTAAAAGGTTACTTCAGAATGCAAACAACTTCTTCCATTTGCTTTAGAACGCTTGTATTTTGCCAGCCTGTGTGTTTTTAGTGGAAATCTCAAAAATGGCCTCTTCTGATGGCAGAATTGGCTTTTTGACCTATGCCCACTCATCAGAAAAATTACCTTTGTTATCTGCCTTGTGAATCATACCTTTGCTAGGTAGCTCATACTATGTAATTTTTATGCTAGCAATCTCTCGTTTCCGACTTTCTTGATGGCTTGAACTACTCTTTTGCCTTGCTTAGGAACAGGATGTAGGAATTATTTTCTTACTTAAGCCACCTAAAAGAAGGCTCGTTAGCCATTAGTTAGGAAGGCCTAAGGACAGTTCTTGAGCATCCATGGAAAATGGATGCTCAAATTCATTCTCTTCTGTTCCATCTTTTTGCCTCCTGGGCTCTGTGATGTTTTCGCATTGGCTCAGGCTGATTTCTGTTTGGTGCTTTTCCATGCTATTATTTTGTGTAAGGAATAAAGTCCAGTTGTGGGAGTTTGGGATTTTTCTGGGGAAGGAAGAAGGACAGCTGCTGAGCTCTGTTCTTCTAAGATAAATGCTATTTTAAAGAATGGCCCAATTATTTAACGCATAACTCTCCGTATTGAATACTAGCATAAAGCTCAGCCTCTAAAATGAAAGGAGAAAAATGAACAGGTTTTTATTACTGACTAACCTTGCATGAGTTTTTAATGTATCTTCCTTCCCCTACCTTGGCAGACTTAGTGGTGATCTGAAATGCTTGGTTGCCCATTAATTATTTGTGCTATTCCCATTGCATAATAGACTGTGCTGTTGTCTGTCATTGTAAAAGTTCACCCCAAATCACTGAAGTTAACACTGAATGAAATATCTCCAAAAGACACCACCAAATAAACTATCTCCAAAAGGCCATGTTTTGTTTCATTAAGCAATGCCAGTTTCTCCTAAATAATCCTGTATAATTGGCAAGCCTTTTCTTCCATAGTATATGTTTTATCAAAACATACACTGTGAATTTTTAAATATAGGCCAAGTCAGTTGCTGGCATATTTTTGAAACTCAGACATCACATTTACCAGCTGTAGGAAATTAATATTGTTCAATATTTCTATTTTGATGGCAAGGAGTGGCTTCAGATAGGTTCAGATGTAGTCTAAATTCCAAAGCTGACATATAAAGGCTTGGGAACAATCATATGATAACATATTTTTTTGATTCTAACAAATAGAAAAGTTTTTGGATTTAACTTTCTAATCTTGTAGTGATTCATATAAGATTTGAAGGCAATGGAATAGAATAGACTGTTTCAGTCGGAAGGGACCTAAAGAGATCATCTAGTCCAACATGCCTGGCCAGTTCAGGGCTGATCAAAAGTTAAAGCTTGTTATTAAGGGCATTGTCCAAATGCCTCTTAAACACTGACAGACTTGGGGCATCGACCACCTCTCTAGAAAGCCTGTTCCAGTGTTTGACCACCCTCCCAGTAAAGGAATGTTGCCTAATTTTCAGTCTAAACCTCCCCTGACGCAGCTTTGAATTATTCCCAAGCATCCCGTCACTGGATGCCAGGGAGAAGAGATCAGCACCGCAGTTCCTTAATGTAGATGCTAAGACAGTCTGATGTTTTTTCTCTAGAGTTTGCAGCAGAAGGGAAGAGAATTTGGAGAGAATACTTTTCGTTAGTCTTTGTGTTGACCCGTGCTACTAAAAACTTTCACGTGTCTTTAGAATATCTCTTTGCTAAATGTGATTTCTTCTGTAAGAGGAATGTTCATGACTGAATCAGTTACTAGTCAAGGGATGCTGTTGTCATATCAGCATGCACTTTCTGTGCTGTTATCATATCAGCATGCACTTTCTGTGTTCCTTTAACAGAGAACTTGTTGTCAATCTCCTGAAATGCCACTGAGCTTTACAACTCTTCTGCGTATGAATAGTCGTTATATTCAATTTCCATAGCAATGTTCCTTGCAATTCATCTCTTAAATAGCTAGTCATATCTCAAATATACCATGCTATCATATGCTTTATGAACATACTCAAATTTATTAGCAACACACAGTATTTCTTTGAGAGTTTTTGTGACTACACAAATAAAATTTTTATAGAGTCACAGAATGGTTAGGGTTAAAAGGCACCTTTTGAGGTCATCTAGTTCCAATCTCCCTGCCATAGGCAGGGATACCTTCCACAACACCGGGTAGCTCAAAGCCCTGTCCAACATGGCCTTGAACACTGCCACGTATGGGGCAGCCACAACTTCCCAACCCAGGTGCAGGAAGTTGTGCTTGGCCTTGTTGAACTTCGTGAGGTTCTCATGAGCCTACTTCTCAAGCCTGTCAAGGTCCCTCTGGATGGCATCCCTTCCCTCCAGCATATCAACAGCACCACACAGCTTGGTGTCATCAGCAAACTTGCTGGCGGTGCACTCAATCCCACTGTCCATGTCACCAATGTTAAACAGCACTAGTCCTAATAGCGACCCCTGAGAAATGCCACTTGTCACTGGTATCCGCTTGGACATCGAGCCCTTGACAGAAACTTTCTGGGTGTGACCATCCCGCCAATTCCTTACACACTGAGTAGTCCATCCATCAAATCCATGTCTCTCCAGTTTAGAGGCAAGGATGTTGTGCAAAAGCTTTGAACAAGCCCAGGTAGATGATGTCAGTTGCTCTTCCCTTACCCGCCAACACTGTAACCCTGTCACAGGAGGCCAGCAAATTTGTCAGGCATGATTTGCCTCTGGTGAAGCCATGTTGGCTGTCACCTTCTTATTTTCCATGTGTCTTAGCATAGTTTCCAGGAGGATCTACTGTATGATCTTGCTGGGCACTGAGGTGAGACTGACTGGCCCACAGTTCCCTGGGTTTTTCTTTTTCCCTTTTTAAACGTGGGGATTATTTTTCCTCTTTTCTAATCAGCAGGTATTTCCCCAGACTGCCATGACTTCTCAAATATTATTGACAGTGGTTTACTTGCTTCATCTGCCAGTTTCCTCAGGACCAACAGATGTAACTCATCAGGTCCCATGGACTTCTGCGCCTTCATGTTCCTTAGATGTTCTCAAACCTGATCTTCTACAGTGGGCAGTTCTTCATTCTCCCAGTCCCCGTCTTTGCCTTCTGTGACACGGGCGGTTTGGCTGGAGCTCTTCTCTTGCTGGTGAAAGCAGAGCCAAAAAGTCATAAAGTACCTTGGCCTTCTCTATACCCTGGGTAACCAGGTCTCCCGTTTCCTTCCAGAGAAGACACACATTTTCCCTAGTCTTGCTTTTATCATCAATGTACTTATAGAAGCTTTTCTTGTTGTCCTTGATGTCCCTGGCCAGATTTAATTCTGTCAGGGCTGTAGTTTTCCTAATGTGGTCCATGGCTACTCAGACTATTTCTCTGTGTTTCTCCCCAGGCTACCTGTCCTTGCTTCCACCCTCTGTAGGCTTCCTTTTTGTGTTTGAGTTTGTCCAGGAGCTCCTTGTTCATCCATGCAGGTCTCCTGGCATTCTTGCCTGACTTCCTTTTTGTTATATCATTATAAGTTTGTCTTTGCTGTCTTGAGGGGATTTGTTTTCTCCATTTTTGGAATATCAGAAAACTAGAAAGTTAAGAAAAAAATAACAGCAGAAATGCTAACTTAAACACAAAATTGTTAGACTCCTAGATAAAAGTGCCATGTTTCTTTAGCACAGTAGATTTTTATGATTTCCACTTACTTTCCAAGGAGCTGAGATATTTCACACCTCAGGAAATTTGAGCATTTCTTACAGGTACAAACTCCTAGTGTCCACACTTAACAAAAAATGGCCAAAAAGAGAGGGGAGGAAGGAAAGTTACTAGTGATTGTTAGCTCTGAACGTAGTAAGGTAATAGTGTAGAAGAAGTTTTTCTTGTTTAACTTTCTGCTGTTGGTCCTCTAGTACATTTAGAGATGCAAATGTATAGGCTATTTGCCAAAATGGTTTGATCTGACTTCCTTTTCATGTCTGAATAGATGTCAGGGCCTTGGGTCTGATTACCTAAGGAAAGTGTTAGTTCTAATTGGTGTGTTATCTCATTTGTTTGCTTATGACCTATACCATCTGACAATCTCTGATTTCTCAGGCAATGAATTACATTTAAGGAAGCTATCTAAATAGGTTCTTGAACTTATGTTATGCCATTTAATCATTCTGCCTGCCAACAGCATTAGATAAGAAAGATCTTTCTTACATTTTACATTATGTGTACTAGTCATCCTCAGGATTGTCAGTTGACATTAATATGGTGGTTTCTGTGCATGTGTTACTTAGGAGAAGAAAAAAAATGCTTTTTCTGGGTGCCACTGTTCTAAACATTGGGAAAATAAAGAGTCATAGAATAGTCAGTTTTGGAAAGGACCTTAAGATCATCTAGTTCCAACCCCCCTGCCATGGGCAGGGACACCTCCCGCTAAACCATGTTGCCCAAGGCTCTGTCCACCCTGGCCTTGAACACTGCCAGGGATGGAGCATTCACAACTTCCTTGGGCAACCCATTCCTGTGCCTCACCACCCTCACAGTGAAGAACTTCTTCCTTATATGTAACCTAAACTTCCCATGCCTCATGTATGGTTCCTCTATACTCTTTCTACCAAACTGAAAAGATTTAGGGGAAAAAAAGAACTGGAAGAACTATCTTGTTGTGATGGTTTTCTCCCAGTACTGCTTCCTGTGCATGCCAGAACAAGACAGCCAACAGTTTCTTCATAAAATGTTCGTATTTTTTATTAGTCAGGAACACAACAGTAAAGCAAAAGTAGTAGTTTGTGTCAGGGTAAGGCAGAATGTTTAGCTAGATCTTCATCCTGCTGTTTTAGGGTAGGAGTAGCCCAGCATTTGTGAAGTGACGTCTGTACCCAAGATTTGAGGGAGCAGGGTTGATTCCAGAGGAGTGACGACACTTGCATTGTGGTATCTGGATGGTCAACAGTTAAAGACATTTTCTTTAAAAAGCAGAACGCTTATTCTACATTACCCTCTTATTCAGAGTTTGAAATGTTCACCGGGTCACTGTACTTATAAATAGCAAGTTTGAAAATGGATGATCAATATCACAAAAGGGTAACTGAATTTTGGTAATTATAAAAATGTCTGTTAGGTGCTAGCATGTATTATCAGATAAATCTTTGAAGGTAACTGTGTCTATTTGGTGACAACACATTTAAAGTAATCATATGCACTGTACTGTGCAGAACGGTATGCTCTGCAAGGGTCAGAGGTTGCTGTGGAATAGTGTTCTGTGTTGAGGAGGTACAACAGAACACAGTTGTGACAATTCAATCTCATTTTGGCTGCCAGTAACTTTAGTTTCTGTTGAAATTTTACTCCCTGTTCCGTTCATCAGTCGTCCTAGTCTTTCTGACATTCTTAAAGGGGAAAATGAGTAGAATTCTTAGCTGGAAATATCCCAGATTAACAAAATGCAGATGTACTGTACACTTTGAATTGTTAGTTAAAGAAACAGTACACTTGTTAAATCCTATTTAAAAGTTCTGACAAGTTTGAGCTGACAAACAGTAGGTTGCTTCTTTCCAAACAGTGATCACTAGAAATCCCAAGAACATCTTGTATCTGTATATTCATCCAACCACTGAAACAAACGTGTTTTATGCAACACAGAATTCTCTAGAGAGAACTTTTAACTTACAAGAGCAATTAAAATATGTGTCTTAGGGACCTGTCAGGTTGTGAATTGATGTGGCCATTGCTAAGGGAAAATATAGCTTGTTCTCCTGGTAATGAGGAAATGGAACATCAGAAGAATAAAAGATAATTCTAAGTAATTCTGGGAACATTCAACTGTTAAGCAAATGTAAGTCGATCACAGGATCCAGTGCTCATAGGATGAAGAAAGGATAGTGATGTAGTTAAAACAAGAGTTTCAAGGGTTTTCCTTTTGTCTTGATGTATAAAATGTAAAGCACTACTGCTCTGTGTGGTATTTACAGAATAGTAAGAAAAAAAGTATCAGTTTTAGGTAATACATATTTTTCTGTTAGACAAATAAACGTGTACGTAGTGGACTGTATCAGGTGTGTTGTATTCCTGAAACCTTTGGGACTTTTTTTCAGAGCACTAACATGCTTTTGGGAGAATGTGTTTGATTTTTCTTTTTTTTTTTTTTTGTTTGGTTGGTTTTTTTTAAAGAGGATCAACAACACTCTAAAATATAGAGCACGGTACTATTTCCACGTACTAAGACTGTAGAAAATATACCTCTCTCTTCTATCAATTAGGTATTCAAATAAACCTGAAAATTTTCTATGGAATTTTTCGGATGAGGGATGTTGGTAAACGTGGTTTCTTTTTTTGCATTTTCATACAGCTTAAGTAACACAGTCATGATACTTTCATCATTTTTAGAGGATTTGGTTTAAACTTTACATTTCATTAAAATATTTGAACCAGTAAAGAACATGAGTGTACTTTTCATAATTTGCATATGAACCAGAACAGGCAGGTAGGTTATTTTTGTGAATGTTTGTTCACATTTTGAAAGACTTCTGCAGGATAAGCTGTATTTTCTATGCTTGTAAAAATATGGGAAATGTATTTTTTTACATGTTTTCACTGCTGACCCTTTTCAGTTTCTGGATTGAAGGGGCGCATAGCACCACATGCCTTGTGTCTAGTAACAGTCAGATCAGTGAAACTTAGCATTGGTGATCAGATTAGAAAATAGACTAGCAAGCATTGACATAAAATAAATTGGGATGGTAGATTTTGTTAGAGTCGTGAGCTGCATACAAATAATTCACAAACAGGACCTAATTTCTCAAATAAATTGTTCATTGCAAATCATTCCCATGGCTCTGATTGCTAAACACTAAACCGATCTGACTCTGTGGAGAGCAGCTACAAGGTTGATAAGAGTCTTCAGTTGGTTTTGAGAATTTTGGTTGGAGAGTTGCTTGATAAAAGATTTAAAATTCTGGATAAAGGCACATAACAAGAATTGCTTAGCTGCAATTACGAATTGTACCTTTTTATTCTATAGTTCCTTCTGAGTGTTTCATGTGAGATGCTATCATACATCTGACAATTCTTGCATGGAGTGAGATAGTTTAATGGGAACCAGCTGTAATATAATTATTCTTTATGGTGCCATCAGTCTCTTAGGTTTTGTTTTTTTTCCCTGAAAGACAGTGTTACTCATACTAGCTTTAGCACAGTTAATCAGTTTGCCCTTATGTTCTGCTTTACCTTTGATACTGCATGCTTGTGAACTATAAGTGTTTTTTAATGAATCTTTACCACTGCTAGATATATAGACTGTTATGGAATAAATACCAAATGAAAACTGGAATTAAGCTAATACCATGACTTGGAGCACGTTTAGAGTGGTTAGCTACCATACCAAGGATGATGTTACCATGGAGAGAGCTTCTGTTTCCATGACATTTGCTTGCATATTTTGCTAGGCCTTCAAAAGAAGTAGGGTTTTGTCCTCTATCAGATTTGGTGGGTGTTGTTCCATTACTTCTGGAACTCTGCAGTATCTCACTGCAAACATATATGAACTAATATTAATGGTGAGTGGACTGGTCCGGGGAAAAAACGGAGGAAAAAAGTTATTAAAACTTTTAGCATGCAGAATGCAAGGATTTTTTATGATATTTTTGGCTAGATGAGATATTCCAGCTAGATTTTAACTGAATTTATACAGCTCTGCTTGTATGCATTTTAGTTAATTAAAAACCCTACAGCTACTAAAGAAGTAGAGTATTACTGGTTTTAGGGGAAAAAGAAAAGGTGTTTAGATGTATAGCTAAGGACTTTATACTGTGAGATTTAAATCAAGCCATGATGTTTAAGAATAAGCTATTGGCACTAGGGGTAAATTACAAAACCTGTTTTTTCTTAGGATGAAAGATGTGCTTTTGAAATGTGAAAATCTTGGTAGCTAACCATAAAGGGGAGTTTCTTCAGTAATTGTTGTGGCAGTATCATGGTAATCTACAGGCAGCTCTTGCATTTCCTCTGCTTTAAAAAATTCTGACAGCAGTCACATATAGTCACAATTCTCTTCTGCAAGATTGCACATACTTAAATACAGGTGGGTACAATCCCCAGGTGCTTGAATAGGAGTTAGGGAACAATGTTATTTGTTGAAAACATGTCCTATTCTGTCCTGTACAAAGGGTGCTGGGGAGGAGGGATGCAGCTAGTTAAACACCGTTCAGTATTCTTATGCCACCCCTAAGACAAAATTCAGTTCCTAATGGACAGTTGACTCTTCTCTTTGTATACCGCTCTTCTGTTCTAATTATTTTTTAATGTGTTGGTTTTGCTCCCCCCCCCCCCTTTTTTTTTTGAATGGTCTTTCTTTTTCCCCCTAGTAAAACTTTGATCCTTTGTGATACCTTCTTGGAGGAGAATATTCTGAAGTACTCTGAAGTCCATTTGCAACACTTACAAGGACTTGAGCTGATACCCCTTTTGAAGCCCATTTTTTTGAGAGGTTTATCCAATTTCACATTTTGAAAGCACAAGTACACGTATTCAGCTGAGGGAGAAATATTCTCAGAAGCCTGAAAACCTAAGAATTGTCTATTTAATATAACTAAAATTTGGTCCCTCTATTTTAGTATTTTAGTAAAAGAGGAATGGTATTTTACCTAATATCCTCCCTCAGCTTTCATCATAATCATTGTTACAGCTTTATTTTAGCCACAAGGTCTTTGGTTTCCACTTGAACTGAATTTCTAGATCTTCCTGCCAATACCCGTACCACTGACTCCCCGTCTAGTTAATATAAGATTCATGATCTTTGTCCAGGCTTTAGAATCAACAAATAGCTTATTAAATGTTTTTGGTTTAGAAAAGTCACATTCTCCTTCTGTTGAGGTTGTACTATACAGCAGAAAAGGTTTTTACAAGATGGTTCATAAAATGAGCATGGTACTTGCTGTGCTTGCTGTCCAGAGAGGTGTAGCTCAACATGAGTTTTTAATCCTTTTGGGAGTACCTGCTGGTTCGGCTCCAGGTGGGCTTGTTCACTTTGCTGCCATCTCTGTGCCTCTCTTCTCCCTCACTCTGCTGTAAGAAAATTTTTTAAGGATTCTGTTAAAGCTGTTTCACAAATAGGGTGGTGCTTCACAGAAAACTAGTTTATTTTCTCAGAGTTCATAGTAGCATGCTCATTATTAACTCTTTGCATTTTAGTAACATTTACAATGGAATGATAAACTGACATTATCTGGGAGGTGGGAGGAGGTCTGTAAAATATGTTCTGAATGTTGTCACAGATTCTTGCTTGAACCGATGATATTTTTTCCCTATGTCATTCTCAGTTGTGACAGAGATACTAAACTTTATGTTGTAGAGATTAAAGAAAGGACTATTGTCTCTTTATAACATTAGCAAAAATGATGCATAGGAAACTGAGTAAGTTGAAAAACTTCTAGAAGAATATCAGATATAAAAAAGCTTCTTGTGAATTGGCTCAGGTTTGTGTCTTTCTTCTCCCAGAATTACCCAGTGACTGCATATCAAACATATCAGTGTACACTTGATGGATGGTGGTGAATTGGCCCCATGAGGAGCAGTTCTCTTAAGAAATGCAATTCTGTCTTTTTTAATACATTCCACATTTGTTTTTGGAAAAGCTGTGCTTAGCACTCTCTCTGTTCCCCCTCATTGCTTGTAGCAATGTTAAAAGCTGCCAAACCTGTTGACATTTGGTTTTGTGAATAGTAATTGTAACTTACCCCTCCCCTAATTCTCTGCAACTTCAGGTTCTCACCTGCTCAGAGCATAGCTACAGTTTAATGTTTGGTGGAATTAAAATAGAGGAAATGCTTAATAGAAGGGAAAGGAGAAAAAGTGACAAAGATTGGGAACTGTCTGAAACCCTTCTGCCAGTAACAGAATGAAAGTTCCTGCCAGCAGCAGAGAAGTTGGAAGAGGTTCTTCACGGCAGTTGCTCAATCCCAGTATTCAAACCAGAGATCTCATGTTGCATGTCCAATCAACAGTTGTGTGGTCATCCTCTGTAGAAGGGGTAAAAAAATCTAATGTGGCTGAAACTATTGTTTTGTTGTATTTTCAGGTTGGTTAGAAGACAAGATTAACACCCAGTATCAGAACCACTGCTTTTAATTGCAGAGTGTTGCTCCCTAAGGGCAGCAACTAATCTTTACAATAACTAATGTACTTTGAGCGACTTCTTTTAAATACAGCTTAGAGTTCTTTGCCATTTACTTGCAGTGCTCAGGAAATAGTTACCCTGTTCGACTTAACCTGTTCTTACCCTGAGTCACTGACTTGCTTGTTCCTAAGTCAAAACTATAAGGATTAATTTCTTGCAAGGAGTGGGCAGGATCATTTGTTTTCTCCTTTGGCATGCTATGTTACTTCTTAGAGGAGCTTTCCCTTCTCATTATCCAAGAGTTTTCCCTTCTCATTATCCAAATTACTCTCCTGAAAACGGAGTTTTAGGTTGTGTTACCCTTGTAGCAGACTGGAAAGAGAAAATACGTACTGATTTTTTTTCAATGTACTTTTTTTTTTTTTCCACTTTGCTTTTCATCTCTAAGCACATCAGCTTGCTACTTGAAGAGTAAAAGCACTGCGAAGCACATGATGAGTTCTACTGGTTGGATTTGCTCTCATGTTGTATGAATGTTGTGAAACTAAAGATGTAAAATATGGGGTTTGCTGCTTTAATCTACATAGGTAATGATGAATTTAATGTGATAAAAACTCATCATTTTATAATTTATGTGTTAGAAGATGTAGCTGAAAAGGCTAGCTTCTGTTGTTGCTTATAAAATACCACAGGATTCGGTATTCCAGGCAAGACTCATGAATATTTAATCCAAGGAGATTTGTAGCCTTGTAAAATGTAATAAGCTAGAGCTTAATGACAATTTTGTGTAACATACGTTTGGCAACATGTAGAAAAAATCCTGCTGGCAATTCTGTGCATCATCTTTCATGCATCTCTGTTGAGCTCTAGGGGCTTTTTAGCTCAGGAATTAAAAAGAGAAATTAGACTATGTCTGAGACCAGCGTGCTGCAATTTTTTAGTTTGTACTTGCACATTTCTCCTTATGTTCAGATTAGTTTAAAGCTCTAGCCCACTGTTTGCCTTTTGATGTAAGGCTTTGTTCTTTTTTCAAGATTGGCATCTCTCAAGAAGTGTTTTGAAATATATTTTTGCATCTTTCTATTTTGGATTTGTAGTTTTCATTAATCTTTTGGAGCTCTAAGACGATTTGCTGAAATATTATTCCTGGTATAATGATTATCATCATTAAGAAAAATGTCAACAAAGCCAATGGTATGATGAAGCCTTAAATTTACAAGTTGTAGCTGCTGCAAATGTGGTCTCTAATACTGATAAATTACCCAACTTCTAAATCAGGTTATTGTACTGAGTCAGCCAAGAGCACTGCTGCTCACTTCATGGAGATTCTTTTGTTACACTGGGGATGCTTCTGCATTCAGACTTCAAACACTGAATGCTTCCTGCTGATCCAACCCAACTTTTGTGATATTTCTAGGAGCCTTTGATCACAAACTAACCATCCACAAAGAAATAAGTCCTCTGAGAGACTGACTTCCCTGTCTCTCTGGTGTAAATTCAATCGACTGCACTTAAGCTTGAGTAGGGACAGAGGTAGTAAAAATGAAAGGACAGAAGATGAGGAGAGTTTGGGGCTGTTGGGCTTTGAGAAATGAGAGAAGGTTTAGGCTGATATATACAAAGTTTTAAACACTAGAGACATAAACAGTAGGGTTCATAAAAAAGTGATGCAATGAAGCAACTGCACTTAGCACTTTATGCAGTGAAAATTAATGTTTTCTCCAACATCACTGGCTTCATGCAGCTAAGGGCTTTTGTAACAATAAGAGCGTGAAAGGAAGATTTAAGAAGGATGATGATCTCCCCAAAGATTTGTTGTATCATTGGGGGAGAGGAGAAGAATAATAAGCATTGCTTTAGGACAGTAAAAGAAAAAAAAAATCAACAACCAAAACAAAACCAAAAACCCAAAAGAAAAAAAACAAAACAAAACCCCTGAAAACAAGAGTAAAGGAGAGGGGCCGGGAGTGCTGCTGTATTATCTTGGTTGTCTGAGTTTACTTCAGACTCCCTTCATCCTTTGTCAGCAACTTCTGTAGCTGTGAATTAAGAGGTAATGTCTTAAACAGCCCTCCAGAGATGAATTTGGGTAGAGTCATGTTAAACATACAGTGGAAAGAGGACATCAACATTAATATTGTTTGTACACACAGGAAGCATCAGCTGAGCATTACTATGGTATCTGGCAATACAGTTGTTCAAAGGTTTTTCTAGTTTGTTTTCTATATCTCAGATAGTGCTGACTGAAAATAATACGAGTTAGCTAATAAATAAAATGGAATTAAAATTGCTCCTGCCTTTCATAGTCAATGCTGTGACTTGTCATTGCAAACATTGCATTTGTTAGCTATATTAATACCTAATTAGGTCTGAAAGAATAGCAGAAAAAACAGCATTAGTAGTGTCAAATGTTCTTACTTAAGGTATGTTTGAAACTTTCAGATACTTAGTAATATAATGATTTGAAGAGTATCTGAATCTGCAAATACAGAGAGCAGGGTGTGATCTAGTACTTGTAAAGGAAATTCTTAAGTACTACTCATAATCAGTGAGGAGCAAGTGTCATGTTTACATGTTAAGTATATAAACATGTAAAGCTTCAGGTAATCATCTTCCTCCATTTGCCACATGGGAAACAGATGCTTATTGGAGAACTGCTTTTTTAAGCACCTAGAACTCCATGTCTGTGTTGTGCCTAACTTAGACTGTTTCACCCACAGTCTTCCATGATTATGGCCTTCTTAAAAATAAAGGTAAACCTAACTTTTGGGCACAATGCCAAGCTAACTCCTGTATTTTTTAGCAATGATGGTGTTGAAATCTTCAGGAAGAAAAGGGTTTCCTGATCGCATAAGAGGAAGTAACTGATTGTTTTGGGAGAAAAGGTAGATGGAAATGAAGAAAGATTGACATTATTGATATATTTCATAGGGTCTTTTGGAGATAAGGGTGAAACTCTCATTTAGCCAACTCTGACCAGTCTTTCTGGACAGTCGTTTTAAGCTATTTAGCTTCTTACCTCTGGGTTTGTTTCTGGAGAGGGGTGGTGGTGGCGAATTAACAATGTATGACTGAGGAAAAATTATGTAGACTTGATCTTTTCCATTATATTAATTTCTGCTTACGGCTGTTAGTGAGTTGTGAAGCTCAGTTTGAAAGAAGATTTCTGGAAAAGTAAATCTAATAGTATTCTATAGTCACTTGGGCATCCAGGTCACGCTTTATGCTGTGGTTATGAACTGAGGCCATCTCAGTTCAAGTTAGTGATACAAAGTGAAATAAAGAGAATGAAATAAAGCAACAGAAGGCAAATTGAAGTATCTTGATTGTTTTTATTATTGTGTTTATTTTTCCGGAAGACTTACACAACACATATTTAATGAGCTTGTAAATACTAGGTGGTGAAAAATAAGAAAATTGCAAAATAATCAATAACAATATAAATCTCATATTTTAAGTAGCAACCTTGAACCACCACCAGTTCCTTTGCCCATGGGGGCTACAGCTCAGTTGTCAGGACATTTATTTTGTCACAAAGGTAGGAGTATGTAGCTTTTTAATGGTTAACATTTGCCAAAAGCAGAACTTGGAACTGAAGGTATGTACCAATTAGTCCATTGTGGATCATGTTAGCTGACAGTTTGAAAGCATTTACTTTTTTGGTTTTGCTTCAGACCACGTGTTGGAGTTTCTAGTTGTAGATCATAATAGTAAGTGAAAGTACAAATACAAACAGAAGTGACTGAGAATAGGTTTCTGCTGCTTACAGTAATGTGCGAGGGGCGGTGGTTAGGACAGAGCAATGAGTAATTTTGTGGTGGCTACACTCTGATTGCTATAAACGTGGATTTTTGAATGTGAACTGAACCTCATTTATCAAATATTAATAGGATTAATATGTAAATGACATTAGTGATAAAGAAAAATCCTCATGTTTTTCTCCTTGCTTAATGGGATATTGAGAAAAGCTATTAGTGTAGTTGTGAAATAAAGTGTTTAACGAAGCTGGAGGTATAAAGCTAAATTAAAGTGCAAGAGTAGAAGACATTTAGCCCAATAATTACCAAAGAAGTCCAATATAAATATTGCATTATCTTGAAGTTCAGAGCTACGTTTGGAAAAAGCAATTGAAAAAGATCTATTAAACTATTAAGAGATTCATTTCTGCATACAGGTTAACCTTCTAAACCTGATTGTCATTCAGGTGTTAAAATCCTTAGTATAAAACATAATTTAATGCTATTTAAATGAGTACATGTTAGTAGTATGTTTTGATTTTCAGCCTGCAATGTCAGTTAAGCTTAATATTTCAGAAATCATTGTGGTTATAACCATTTTCTTTCTACTTCATATAGCTTCAAGTCACATTTTCTTTCTACATGTATTAATGTATTAAAAAGTATCAGTCCTACTTAGTTCTTGAACTCTCTAAAGGAAAAATTTCTGGAATACACTAAAGTTGTGTCTGAGAACACACGTTAATTTTAATTTTTCCTTATTTCACTTTTTAAAGTGGAAGAATGGAAGAACTGGCACAAATTT
Organism: Strigops habroptila; assembly: GCF_004027225.2. Classification (NCBI taxonomy): domain Eukaryota; kingdom Metazoa; phylum Chordata; class Aves; order Psittaciformes; family Psittacidae; genus Strigops; species Strigops habroptila. The sequence goes on from NC_044282.2 coordinate 25,402,097, forward strand.
GACTATATGGAGTTAAAGCTGTACGGTGACTTGTTGTCAAGTAATGAGCTGTTGAAAACTTTATTATCAGGAGTGGGCTCTGTCATCCTTTTGGCTTAATTGTGGACCCTAAATGATTTGAGCTTAGCTGAGGAACCTGTCTTTTCCCCATCTTTTCAAGCCTTTTCAAGATTTGCTTTCCATGGTGTGACAACATTACACTACATAATGCTTGGAATACATTAACAGTCTTATTTTCAAGCTGATCAAATATTTATTGACCATCAGCCTGTCTCTGTAATTCTGATCAAATTACTGAACTGGGGAAAAAGCTGATATTTAGTGAGGACTGCAGCTCTTTGATTATTCGGGTGGTTTGAATCAGTAATTTAGAATAGTAGGCATGGAAAGCCGCATTTATTATTTTCTTTTATTTTTAGTGAAAGGAGTTTTTTTGAGAGGGAGGAATTTGCCTTTTTTTTTTGTCATCTTTTAGCCTGGGCATCATGGCCATCTGTCTACAGTTAGACACAGGTTGTGCTGGATGAAGGACTTGATTCAAGGTTTGTAAACTGTTAGGATGAAGTTGGATAGCATTTGGATCATGTTTTGGACTGGTATTAACTTTGCAGCCATTTTGTGTTCTTATGGATTTTCTATTCACAGTTTAGATTCTTCTGTTTTCTCTCAACTATGAAAATGCCTTTCACAAATGTCAAATGTTTGGAAAGTACTGATGTTTACCAAGGGGGTTCTTTTAGCCTCTTCACTCTTAGGAGTACTTAAAAAAAATTACATCTCCCCGTCTTTCCTTTATAGATATGGGGACAACTAGCTCTGCCTGCTTTTAAATTTCAAGAGATTTTATAGAAATTATGTCAGACATCTACAGGAAAGAAATCAGTACTGAGTACATTTGATTTGTTTTTCAAAAGACTAAAGAATCCTCCAATCATCTTGCAAACACTGAGTGCCATTGAAGAGATTTCATTAAAGCACCTTTTAGCGGAATCTGTACAGTCAAATTAAATACAACACATGCTTCCCTTGCTGACCTGCATTTATCAGTTTCATCTAATGCATTCACTGGTAGAAATTTCTTAGATGCTTCTGCATTCTTCAGACTCTCCAAGCTTGATCAGCCAATATTGTTTATAACTCAGCTTTAGCGTCTCATTGTTTTACTGCCACCTTATAATCATTTTGTGCTACTCCTAAATACGTATTTTATGCACCCAAGTACATTTCTTAACCTTCAAATATAATGAGCGCTTAAACATTCTTCTCAGTGGCAACTGCTTAATACAGTTTTGTAGGCTTCAAAGTCCTGCATATAAATATTTTTTCCGGTGTGGTCAAAAACATGAGTTCTTTTTTTTTTTTTTTTATTTTTTTTTTTAATTAAAAGGCATTTTAGAAATCTGAGTAAGTTGTCTCAACTGGTTTTGCAAGTATCAAATGTTTTGTTAATATGACTGAATTTCTCCAAACTATTTGTAGGAAAAATGCTTTTTCTCTGGAGCAGTCACAGTTATGTTTCTAATTAGAAATGATGTGAAAAGTTCTCATCTTTAACAATCATGGCTAGCTCACATTAGTCCATTTAGCTCTAAATGATATTTTCTAAGCTGCAGGATTATGGTGTAGAACTGGATTTTAGTGAGGCTGGGTTTTTTTCTCTGTGATTCAGCTGTTTCTTTGTGAACCCGGTTTGGGGTCTTTGAATGTACACAGTGAATGGCCAGGTGGTACTTTGTGAGCAGTACAGTGGTTGTTCTAGGAAGGAGATGATGGGCAAGGGCAGGAAGGAATGACAGTGATGGTAGGGAAGGTGATGGTTATTTCTAGCTACTTCAAGAGTAGAGCCAGGTCAAAATTAATGTGACCAGTGTCTGTGGGATGCCCAGGGACCTTTCATATTCTCAGACCCCAGGGGGAGACTTTCTAAGAGTTCACTTTCTGATTGAGGTGTGTGGAATGTATTTGGCAAATCTTGACCTCTATAAACATTTTGCTATGTAATAGATAATCAGTTTGGGAAGCTCTGATGTATTTTAAATAACAACCAAATACGATGGTTTAATGCAAGAGCAAGCAATAATATTTTTCTCTTACTGTCTGATAATATTTGGTCTGTCTCACTAGATGCTGCTGTCCTGATGTTTTTTCCGTTGTCTACTCCAGATCAGTGGATTAATTCAGTCACTTTTTCAGTGCATCAGTCTCTGTAATCATGCACTCTGTTGTTTGAACCTGGAGACTTTTACTCTTGGACTTTATTTTCCTTTGTCTCCTAGGTCATCAACATGTGAGGTAGCTTTCCTGGTGCGTATGATGGATAATCTCTGAAACTGATTCACTGATCACTAGTGATCACCACCAAACACCATAAATGCTGTAGTGTACAACATAGTTTGCCATCACCTCCAAGGATGTGAGTTATGAATGAGTCCACTAGTCTCAAAGGAGTCTTCTCAAATAATCTGCTTGCCTCAACCTGCAATAAGAAAAACTGGACTTTTTGCTCCTCAGCCGGGGAGTGTTGTGGGCCTGTGATCAGACTAGTATATCTCTTCCTTCCAGTTCTCAATATACAGCAAGAATAAGCATTAATCACATTTACCCGTCAGTGACCAAGATGCTTCTGGTGCGACATTTCCTTTTGTTTAGCTTTTTACCAGACAAAGAAAGTAAAATACATAGGGAAGAGCATGGGGTATTGCATGGTAGTCTATGGGGAATATGGGGAGGATGCAAGTTGTTTGTATGGGTGCTTTGAGGAACAAAAGGAGTTGGAACTGAGAAGGGAAGCTGGAAAGGACAGAAGGCAGAAAACTTTAAGAAGCTTAGAGTCACAGAATAGCTGCTGGTGGGATAACTTATTTTCTCAAGTAGATTTTAGTGTCTTGTGGGGTTTTCGGGGGGTTTTGGGTTTGCGTTGTTTTGTTTGTTGTTTTGGGTTGTTTTTTTTTGACAGATAAGTATGTTACAACTAAGGGTTTTAATGATAGGGTTTGGCATTTTTTTTGTGTGTATGTGTGCATGGTCATGTTGTTACAATTTCGAGCTTTTTCAGCAAACTTACCTATTTTTACAAAAGATCAGGTTTGTAGGCTAAGCTGGATCATTTGATCTTATGATGATGCTTGAGTGCAGCCAAATGTGGGCTGTATATCTAGGCTAGAGTATATTAAGTCCCAGCTAAAGGTGTGAATCTCAAAAGAATTATTTCAGCTAGTTATCAACACCTTTCAGTGCAATAAAAAAGAAAACAAGCGCCATATACACTTTGTTTTGTATACCGCTCTATGCATAAGCAGTGAAAAGAATATTGAAAGAGTAGGTTCTGTTCTGTTGCCTACTCTTATAAAGGTTTTTGTGAAATTACTCTATGAAGAAGTGTACATTAGCCAACTGAAAAATTACCCAATCAGTGAGACTCAGTCATTTTGTCTTAAAAAAGGGGAGTAATTACATGGAGAGCTGGGTTCACTCTAAACTAAGGCATTAACAAGATTCAGTATAGAAATAAGCATACATTCTTAAGCACAAGTGGAATAAATGGCCATGGTAACCTCCCTAGATATATGTTGTGATTTCTTCATCACTTGGTGTCTTTTATAAAGGTGTGTTGTAATTTGAATCTGAATTATAAGCTTGATATAAACATTACTGTAGCTTGGATAGGAATTATAAACTTGATACAAACATCATTGTTTGAATTTCTTAGTCCTGTATGCAACAGAGCTGCCTCAATGAGCCTGCTAATGGTTTCTAGTCTTAAATAACTATGAACATACAACTGAGTCAATGATTGCCTTTCATCTTGTGGTTTCTTGATCTGTTGATGTGAGTTACTCACATAATCTGTCAACAGTGTTAGCAACTTCTGCTTCTCCAGCTCATCTGTCTATAACGACTAGCCTGAAATTATTTATTATAATCGATCCTTTTGGTTCTTTAAAATGATCCAGGGTCTGCGGTGCAAGAAAATAAAAACACATTTTGGGTAATCATTCTGTCTTTATGTTTACACAGCTGAATGCAATTAGATTGGGTAGGGCAGCAGCTGCCCTATGGATATTAAGAGGCCTCGAATTAAGTAGAGCTCTTCAGAGAAAGTATTTAACCATTGTTTTGAGTGGGAAAGAGGAGCAGATTTGTTGTTATTATAGGTTTGCTGTAGTTAACTTTTTCCTTTCAAGTGAAAGCTTTAGTATCATGTTGAATGCGAAGTTGCTTGCAAACAGTTTAATTAAAACAGAAGAATATTGGTAATGGAAATGGGTGGATTTTACGAAAGAACAAATATTTCTTCCTGTGTTTGAACCTGAGGCTTCTCAAGTGTTTATAAAATGCTTTCAGTGTTTTCATTCTGGTAAGTCAGTCGAACTAAATATCAGAATATAATTTCTGTAATGACAGAAGTTTTTTCTTGGTGTTAAAATATGAAATAGTAAGGTAACTTCTTTGAAAGTTGAAATTATTGAAGATTGATATTTAATAGTCATATTTTATGTTCAAGGATACTTAATTGCAAATAATTGCAAGGATACTTAATTGCATTTTCAGTGTCATTAAATTCCTATGTCTTTTGCAATGTGGCAAGTTATGTTTGATGATTTAAAAGAACTGCATTAGATTTCCAGTAGCTGGTTAACTCCATCCCTTCCTACCCCATCTGCCATCACTCCCCAGTGGTACTCAAACTGCCATTCCTCTTGGGCAAGCATGGTTATTCAGACAAATCCTCCCTGAGCTTTCTGTGCCCTTTTTTAAACCTTCTTTCTGAATTGGTGTCTGCCAGCGGCTGCCACCTTAGCAAGCCTTCAGGGTACCTTGTAGGGCCAGGTCTGACTAGTTTACTGAGGGAAATTTATAGCTGACAAGTAGCACCACTGTGGTGTTTGGGAGAAAAGAAAGAGCTGAGTTACTTGCTAGTTTCCTGTCATTTGGAGGCGGAAGGAGCAAAGGAAGATGTGGAGGAAGGGAAATGAAAGGTGGCCTGTGTTATCTGCTGCAGCACTTCAGGAGGATGATATTTAGTAAGGGTTAGGGAGGTAAAGCTGGCTGATGAGGCTTTGTAAGTAAGGCACCCTTGTCAAGGAAACCTTCCCTTCCTCCTTTAGATGAGGCACGAACTTCTCTCTTGGTCATCCCACCACCTCTTCCTTTTCAGTCGCTAGGAGAAACGAACCATTTGGTTTGTCTAGACCTTCAGCTGAAGTTACTCAGTCTTCCAGGTGGGTGTCTTCATGGTGAGTCAGCACCACCCCACAGCCCAGACTGCCTGCCCAGAATGCAGTCCCAGAAACTAACCTCACTCTACCTCCTACAAAATTCTAAGCAGGAAAAGTCTATCCCATCTGAAAGCAGCTGTTTGGAGTGAAACTTCATCTGCATTATGGGCTGCTAACCTCCCTGCTGTCCAGGCTTTCTGCTGAACCATCCATTGAATACAAATGCTGAGAAAACACATGGCTTTAGGCAAAACAAAAGCCTGTGTGGGAGGAATATCTGCAACTAACAAGAAATGTGTCAGCGAAAGTTTGAATAACAGATCTTTGTTTTACAAGCGATAGCCTTTCTCTTCAGCTGTAGGGAGAGGAAAGAAAGAGTTGCCCCTCTATGGGCAACTATGGAGGAAGGGGGCAACTAGATTTAGTACTTTTGGGACAGGACAGAGGATTGAAGGTCTACATGACCAACAACCCATCATTTTGCCCTGCAGTGCTAAAATGACCCATCAGGATCTTACCAAAAAACCCTACCTATGGCTTGAGTGGACCCACTTCAGCCTTGGAGTTCAGTATGAGGTTCAGAATTGATGAGATTCAGCAGCCTAAGAGACATGCCAAAGGATGTGCTTTCTGTTGGGCTGTCTTCAGTGATGGGTCTGAATCCCAGGGTGTTGGATGTACACCTGAGTTTTAGGGTTACTTTTGTGCTCTTGCCTGAAGTTCAAGATCTCTGTAATAGGGATACATTTGCCATGCTACTTCTGACATGTCTGTTGTCCCTGGCCTTCGTTCTCTTGACCTAAGGTGATACTGATCGACAGTGCCCTTGTACACTGCAGCACTCCTGAGGTTAGTAACCTTTTGCTTCTGCCAGTTACTCTGCTGCTGGAAAAGCTTTTGGTCCACTAGCACAGGCTGACAAGCGCTAACTGGCCAAGCTCCATCTTCTGGGAGACTGAGGTGGTTGACGCTGCTTTTGGGAGAAGCCCTGACTGGAATGGAAGGTTGTGAAAAAGAAAGAAATGATGAAAAGAAAAAGGGGCTGGAGTTCTGCTGGAATAGAATGGCCACAGAAGGTGGGACATTTATAAGAATAATAATTGTCATCATCATCATCATAAAAAGACAGAAGAAAAGTTGGGTACATGCTGAGTAGCAGAGTTGTAAAAATTTGAAGTCTGGGGTTTCGTGGCCAACCTGAAGGCACTGACACCATTATTTCTTTGAAGTTACCAACTATCTTTACAGCTCAGCTTCATCTGTGCTAGGTAGGTGCAGCCTTTGCCTTGGATGCCAGTGTCCATACTGGGGGGTGGAGTGCATTAGGTGTATCCCTGAAGTGAAACGTCAAGTTTGGTTTTATGTAAATAGAGTCCAATTTGCATGCACCAGAGCTGCCCAACTGTAATAGTAAGTAATGAGGAACAACTGGAGGATTTGAAGTGCATTACTTTTGCAAACTGAAATGCTAGTGTAAGTGTACCTAGTATAGCTGCTACAAGAGCAAGCATCCAAAGAGAGCTTAGTTTTGTAGAATAATTTGGATTGGAAGGGACTTCAGGAGGTCCAAGCCTTTAAAGCTATTGGGATAGTTTTTGATTTGTCCATATATTAAGTTTCTGGTGTGGAGTTCTAATTTCTGTGGTTAGACTAAGTTGAAAGGTTTCAGGCTGAAGTGAACTTTGTGTTTGAAATTATATGGGATCTGATATGTTTTAGAAGTAGTCATGTACATGCATATTTGTCGGGGGGTGGTGGTGAGGATATCATTGCTATGAATGCTATATTTAAAATGCTAGGGAGTAGTTTGATCTCAGACAGATTGCTTCACATTTTGTTTTGGAATTAGAATATAGAAAAACTTCAGGCAGAACAGGTCTGCCGTATGCAGTGATTCATCTAAGGTGAAGTTTTCACATACTTAAAAAGCAGAATTCTTGTTTGGCTTCAGCTCATGTTTAAAGAAATTGATTTAGCACTTAGCATTCAAACTCAATAATTTTCTACTGCTGTATTGTGTGTATGGACTCACCTGTTACAAAATTTAATCTCCTTCTCAGGGATTATTAATGAATTCTCATTTTAAACTAGACTTCTGTGAATTTGTCTTTCATTATAACAATAGAAGTTGGGGGGGGCTGTATAATTTATTCTTAATATGAACTTTGAAGTTTGCTTATCTAAGCCTTTCTACCTGTTTTGAAAAGATATCTGTAAATTGCCTGTTACCTTTACCAGGTGTTCCATGCTAACAAATTGCTGTGAAGTGAGAAGGGTGTTATTTGACAATGGTCAAAACTAAATATAATAGTCAAAAGTGTATATTTATTGCCATTACTTGAGGTGTGGTAGAGGCAATTTTTTCTCCTTTTTTTTTTTTATATATTAATAGGACAAAATGTTTAGCTGAGGCTTGTTTCACACTGTGCTGATTATAGAGGTAAAGAAAGATAACTCAATTTTAAAGAACAAATCCTCCCCCACTCCCCTTCAAGCAAGTCAGACAATTAATTTTGTAATTGAACTTGAGTCAAAATTGTGGATCCATCAATGCAATTACAGGTATGCAGATATATCCTGTGAAAACATAACTTTTCATTACTGATCTTGGAATAGTTGTTCCTGTCTTATGTGAGGTTGGTTTCTTATTGATTTTTAGGAAGGTGTCACTTGTCTGTCTTAGAAAAAGAATTTGAAAAAATGGCATAGTAGATCCTACATGGAAAATATACATTGTTGCCTAAGCATGTGAGGGTAGAAAATGCAATTCCAATTAAAAAAACTGAAGGTGGGTGGAGGTGTCATGGAAAATCAGGAAATAAGTAAGGCCTGTGAGTTTGATGTCTGTACTGGACAATGGAGTTGAAACTATAATAAGGAATACAGTAGTTGATAGTCTGGGTAAACATCATATAGTTGGGGAAAATTACATGCCTTTTTGAAAGCTTATGTCTCTCCAACAAAGGGATCAAAACTCGTTCAAGTAAGGATAGTATTCCCTGGTAAGACTTCCAGAAAGCCTCTGTCAAAGTTTCTAATGAAAAATTCTTGAAGAAACTAAAGCAGATGTGAGACTTAAAAGGTTCTTGCACAGATAAGTAATTGGTTAAAAAGTAGGAGTCAAGAGATGGAGTACTGTTAGTCCTCACCAGGGAGGGAAGTCACCTGTACTGTGCATAAGCAAGTTGGAAAACAGGATGAACTGTAAAGTGACGTTTTCTTGCTGGATCAGCAAGGTCTGGTGCTAAATGTGGAGAATTACAGTAGGCCATTACAAGACTGGGTGGTTGAGTGCTAAAACAGCACATAAACTTCTATGTAGATAAGTGTAGAGTAATGTCCATGGAGAACAAATTTGTAACTGCACATGTAAAATGATAGCCTCTGAGTTGAGTATATTTCCGTGCATTTAGAAGAGTATGAAACTATGAGTAGCATAGAAGCAATGGGTTTAATTGTTCAGCATCTCTCTTAATATGAGCCCTAGGGAGTGCAGGTCTTTGAAATCAACAAAAGCTGTTTCAAAATAAACAAAAGGTGATGGTTTTCCCTGCAGTGTATTTGGGCTGTGCATGAAACATTGTGCTGCAGGCTTTTACGGCTGGTAGAGGTTTATGTGGTCTTACTGGGGAGCTAGATGAGCTAGTGCAGGGGAAACTAAAAATCATCTACGTCAGGAAGTCTCTGAGCTTGAAAATGGATAATCTCTCAGAGAGTAATAATAGAAAATATATACGATTGCCCTGTTTTTCACCTTCCCTGAGCACATGTTGTTGACAACATTGCCTGTTGTCAGAGTAGGATGCTAGAGCTCTAGAGAGGCCATTCTTAGGTGGTTATATGGATTGGATGCATCTCTTCCTCAGGATTTCAGTGCCATGACTCAGAGAGGTTGGTTTATTCTTTTCCTGTCAGTAAGAATTAATTTCCTAAAGGAGCATCTAGTGTTTGCAGGGTATATGTTCCAGGCAGAATTAAATAGAAATAGGACAGAGTCTGCAATCCTGAAAGAAGCCTTTGGTCCTCCCTTAAAGGCCTTTGAATTTTTTTCACATTGCTCAGAAGAAATCTTGGTCTTTAGTTTTAAAAATGGGGTATGTTACAATCCTGTTATCTGTTTCTTCAGAAAGTAAGGCTCCTGTTTATGGTTGGGAGGAAATATTTAGTACTCATGAATGCAAAAGTAGTCCAAATTTACCTTTTGGACAGAAAATACAGGGTGTTTTTTTGATTAAGATTGGTGTTTCTGTACCAAAGAGAAAATTTCCTCTTGAAGATGATTAGCCTCTCTTTATAATCTCTTTAAAGCAATAATATGTAAATGGATGGTTTGGAGCCATATATTAAACCAGCTGAGATTGTTTTCTAAAGTCAAAGACTGGGTCTAATCTTAATAGATCAGAAGGTCTCAAAAATATGACCTGTTGCATAAAAAGAAATTGATGACTTGAGTATTTATCGATAAATCCATCACTGTAAACACTCCAGTAACCTTGCTCCGAAGATTATTGCAAATCAATAAATTACACGCCATGTCACACAGGGGCTTAATACAAGATTTTAGGCTTTCTATATGATTGACAATTGTCACTTTTATGGAATGGTCGAAGACCTCAGTCATGCTAAAAGACTGAAGAGCAACCATTAAGATAAATTTTCTGTTCCATACAGGAAAATTTATGCCTATTCCAACAAACTCAGCTACTCAGCTCTATCCTGGGTTCCTTCATATCTGCTCTAGCAGTTGTTTCATAAATTAAATTTTCACTACCTGTGGAGAAATTTGTCACAAACAAAAGTGATCCCCATAGTTCTTCTTTGAACTAAGAGGTAAAAACCTAGTAGTAGTAATTGTCTTTGTCCAAATTAGGAACTGCAGATGAAAGAGAGTAACAAATAATGTCTTTTGAACATTGTATTTTGTCCTATTATTCCTGGGACATACTTTATTAATAAAAGTTATATAGAATGTAATTCCACATTCTCTCTATATCAGATACAAGAAAATGGCAGGAAAAGTTAACTGAAAAAGATATTTCAGCACCATCTGCCTTTATCATAATTGTCACATTCAACGGGCACAACCAATTGAATATATACTAAAATAATAAATACTTTCTGTAAAATTGAATGTAAGTACTTCAAACTACTTAAATATATAATCAGTCGATTAAAATATATAGATAAAAATTATGATCGGAAAAGCTTAAATGCTTTACTGAGGATCTTATTTTGTATATTCTGTTTTCTCTATTTAATACTAGCTATTATGTGTGGCATGAGTCCTTAAATGTTTTTAACACCATACTGCATAATAGCAGATTTTTAGTTTTGGAAAGCAGAGGACAGAACTATAGAGCAAGATAAATTTCATTACTATAAGAATTTAAAGATGAGATCATTGGAATTTTAAGATATTTCTGGTGAATGGAAAAGAGCCAGAGAAATGAGGGAGAAAATAGCAGGATGGTGGCAACTAAAGGAGTATTTCTTTACTGTGGAAAGATTTTTCTGGTTTTTGTAACTTGCTTAAACGATACCTTTCAAAATCCCATTTTGGAAAGGTGTACAGGCAACCAACTTTCTTCAAATAACTGCTGATGTTATAGCACAGAAGTCATATGAAGGGGAAATAGGGTGGGAAGAGAAGAAAGAAAACATACTTTTGTAACTTTACTATCACACTGTATCTTACTAGTTTTCTGATTTGAGTGAAACAAGGATGTTTGATTTGATTTGGTAAGAATTCCAGATGCGAGGGACCACTGAAGAAAGTTGCTTTCCAAGGGACAGTTTTCAACTAGAAGATAGCTGGGAAGAAATAAAAGATGTGGAAGGAGAGCAGGCATGGATATGAGATATCAGAAGCAGCTCATGTATGTTGTCCTGAGGACAAGAATAAATCATTTAAATATTATTCAGGTTCTGAGACGATTGTGGAGAAATGTACTGCAAAGCCATGCATCGTTAGAATAGTTAGTTGGGCAGGTGACCCTAACACTGATGTTTGGAACAGGTTTATAGGGCCCTGAATGGCAACCAGAATAGAACACCTGAAGCCGTTACTCGCAGATGTTCTAAGGGCCAAAATAAGAGATAATGCACTCTAGCCACGTTGAAATTCCAGAAGAAGCTTTTAGTAGGTTATTTTTGTCATGTGTAGCAGAACGATGGCTAAAAATGTTTGGAGCTGATTTGCATTTCAGTTATGTGAAACTTGTCTTTACTCACTGTCTAGAAAAAGTCACCATCTTTCATCAAGAAATGATAAGCAATATATGCTGCATTTATTTTGGAAAGAGAAACTTGCCATTCTTACGTGAGAAAGCAGAAAAATCTTCATCTGCTTTTGTCACTTTAGACATAGAACTGTTAGGTTTAGCATCAGTAAATATTGTATTTTGCAAATATTGAGCAAGGCATGGATGCAGTGTGATGCTAGTGATTCCTGTGTTACCGAAAGACGCTGCACACTCTTGGTTTGTTTGGGTTTTTAGGAAAAATTGCATTATTTTTTTTTTCATTGTGAATTAATTAATATCTAAACACTAAAAATTCTCATTCTGTGCATGTCCACATGATTCTTTTGCTTTTGCCCTATTCAAGTTAATTCTGATTTTCTCTATTGCCATGAAAGGTATTCTAGTAGGGAAAGGGTTAACAGGTTGGCTCTTGCTGTTAGCTGAGGATGAACAAAATGACAGCTTACTAAACCAAAGCAAATGATAGAAGAGACCATGAGAAACCAAAGTGCTAATTTAAGAGGAAATTGCTCCTTGCAACTTTTGGTTCTAGCATGTACTCTTTTTCATAAGTAACAGATGTTTCCTTATTTATGTTTCTTTATGTCATAGTGTTCTTTAATCTTCACAGAAATTTCCTTGGTATGAAAGAACATGTTTCTGATGGGCCTTTCTGATAGTTGGCAGTATGGTGACCGCTGGCTGTTTCATGTTTTGTCAGCCAACAGTGTGGATAACAAAAATACTGTTCATAAAATTGTTAAAAAATGTTGAGATTATTTTAAATGCATCTTTAATGTACGTTACTGTCGGTGTTTTCATTTGTTCTGCGCTGTCTGTCTGTCTTGAAATTTTCCATTAGCCAGAGAGAGATAATGAAGTATGCTAATTTTTATTTCCATTCTCAGCTTTTTATTATATGCAATGGATTGGTTACAGAGCCTAAGCAGTTTTAAAAGGGAGCAGCAAATAAAGTAGTGAAGCACAACTATCTCTGTGGTAATGGAATTCATTGTTTCAGTCACTAAGTATTGTAATTCATTAGAGACAGCTAATATAGTCTGAAACGCTGAATTGTTACTTTTAAAACTAGTGAAAACCAATAAGCGTAATTAAACTGCTTTTTAATTTGCTTCAGAAATACAAGCCTGGTCGCTGTGATGATATTTTGAAATGGAAGCCACCCAGCCTGAACTCTGTTGATTTTCGTCTAAAGATAACAAGAATTGGTGGAGAGGGGTATGTAATCTCTTCCCTTTCTAAGTGCATAACACTTGTGAATGTCCCAAAGCAGCTAATCTCTCCTCTGATATTTCTTGACACTTCCCGAGGCTAAGCCTTTCTATATTCTGTAGAATTTGTTCATTGAAGATATAGGCAACTCTGGTAATCAGTGTTGTACTGAAAACAATGGCAGATATTTATAATGCAAATTTACTCATTCTTAAGTTTCATAAAATTGGTTTTAAAAGTCCTGTTTGGATTTGGTACTACCCATTATGTTTTTAGAAAGTGGGCAGGTTGTATTAGCTGAAGTTCTTATATAAAATAACTATTTTCCATTGGTTTTATGCAAAATAGTAACAACCTACACTTTCTTCCATTTTAGAATTCTGCACAATGACAAATGGCACTTGTTTTCTAAGAGAAAAACAAAACTTGACATTTTTACTCGATAGGTATTCTTTGGTGTTGCCTTTAAAACTTTAAAATCTTTATAAAATATGTGGGTTCTAGTAGCAGAAGACATCTAAATCAGTTCTACGTACAATTTGCCTAGTTCAGTCACTGCACATATTAAATAGGGGCAATTTCCATGTTCAGTTGTGCCAGGGAGGGGAAGGGGAAGGTTGAGTCACTAGATGAAAGCTTGCCTTGGAAAAGATTTTGTTTAAAATGAAGTTCATTGATTTTTAGGTTGCTTAATGTTTTAACATCTGGGACTCATTTCAACTGACAGTTTGAAATACTGACATTTAGCTTTTGTTTTTCTTGGTGCCACAGGCAACTCAATACAAGTAAACAATTAATTCATATATTGCTTACATATTCCAGAGTGCTAATAATGGCCCATCTAACTTTTAGACATTTGCATGTCATCTTGATGCATATATTTGGTGAATAGAGAGTATCTTAAGGATAGGGGGGTTATTCTGCAAAATGGACTCAACTGCTAACTTTGGAGCATTTCATGGGGTCAGAATTATCTATTTAGATTTCTCTGTTTGAAAATGCAATATTAGGTCCTCAGTAACAACATAGCTGTTTCAGAGAAAATATGCAGGAATATTTTAATTTTCACTTCAGAGAATCAGCTCATTACAAACATTTCATGTTTGTTTGGCTTTTAAGTCACAGAACAGTGTAATATGAAAGATTTCTGCATGGGGAGGAGGGAAGGATTTAAAAAATTACCTGCTCTTTGATCAGAAGGTTATTTTTATCATGATATTCTTATGACTTCTGCTGGAGTTTATAAATATACAGTAGTAGCCTGTGATTTAGAAGCGAAACACAACAGATTACAACATTTCACATAAAAAAGGAGTATTTGCTTGATCAGTTATCATTGATTTCAAACACAAAACTGTCAGTGCTACTGTTTTACGTTTAGTATATTACATTGTAGATTATTTGATCAGAACATTAAAAGGTTATGATATACGAGCCACCAAAAAACCCTCTTTCTAAAAAGTTGGGCAGTTAGTAGCAAGTTGCTAGAGAATGGCTGATCCATTGTGGAATTGGAAACACTTTCTAGCATATAGAAAAGTTCTGCCATGTTCCAGCTATGTGAAAATAACTGCATTGCTCATACTGTGGAAATAATTATCTGAATTAGTCTGTAAATATTGTAATACTTAAATATGTTAATGTTTATGTTCCTCTCCCAAGCATAAGAAAAAATAATCTTAGAAATCTGACATTTAATAAATAAAGTACAATTCTTCCAGACATGTTTTACTTCATTTCACATGATAGTTGACTGCTATTAGTAACATTAGTGCATTTGTCCAACAAAAAGGAAAGTTAGTGAAGTACTTGGTGGAAAATAATGATTTGCCATTGTTGGAAGAGAGGTATTTATGTTAAGTAATGACCTATGAAACCATAGCTTCTGCCCAGTTAAACATGAATAATGATTGAAATACTCCAGGTTTAACTGCTTCAGTTGTTAATTTGAGTATCCAATTTATCGCTTGGTGAAATCTGAACTCATTTGAGGAAACATCAGAATTATACTGATTTTGAAGTTGTTGAGTTTTAAAAGAAGGCTCTTTAATTTTAAACTGTAAAGAGGCAATTATCAAGTTCTGAACACTACTGTAATAAAATGATTGATTTATGATATAACTAAAAATTCTGGTTTGATGAACTGAATGTCTTGCTACTGGCAATTCTAAGATGACAGTGATCGGCTTCTGGCCTCACACCACTCCCTTGAGATTGAAAGCAAGCATTGATATTGGTTTCAGCCTTTTAGGTAAAAAAAGTTTTCTTCAGTAATCTGGAAAGAAATCCTGCATGCATTTGACAGCAGAGTAATACAGATGTGTTTGAATTACTGTTATGGAATTTTTGTCTTGTTTTGGTGCAATTAAGCAATAGTATTTATGGAAATAGAAGGTATGTCTTTGTATTGAACTCTTACTGACAAATGAGGAGCCAAAGTCAAAGTATTGATCTCAAATACCTGACAGCTTGAAACAGTGAGAACAGGGATTGTCTGTAATTCCCAAGTCCTCTGTTCTGATATACAGGCTCATCTTTAAATCTGAAATGCAGCCATATCTAAACCCGAGCTACAAGTTCTTACCACAGTTTACAGCCTAGCCAGTAGTGATACAGGCTGAGCCTGTATCGCAAAACTCCAACCCTGAAGCTCTTGTAATTATAGATCCCTGTTCACTTAAATAGTGAAAAAAGCATATAGGAGCATTAATTATTCAGGAGCATGAGATTAGAGCACTGTCAGCTGTTGGACATGTCTTTTTGGATAGCATATGTATTTGAGATCCTGAACAATTGTAAACAATCTTGTGCATTTTTCGTATTAATAAAGGAGTTACCTCTAGGGAGTTTGCCAGATTTTAGTCAGCATGATTATTTTCCATCTACCTAAAATTCCCTTGTGTTTTCAGTTGTGTGTTTCCACCCATAGATCAGTCTTCAATAGTAATGTTAACTGCAAAATAGCTGCTGTTCCACGCAGATGTAGTTCAGCTACGGATGAATGACCAGTTGTTTTTATCTAGGGTTCAGTTATTTCACTGTTGATAGTGGAGGGAGTGTTGCCATTGAATTAAAAAGGATTTGGCTTACAATCTATGAGGTACTTTTAGAATAAGCTTTCCTATAAAGAGGAAGACTGCATAACAAAGAATATACACAAAGAAAAAAGATAATATTGAATCTCAAAGAAAGTCAGGGTTTCTGTAACCTCAGTGACCTAATCCTGACACTCCTGTTCAGTGCACATATTTAAAAGAAATTGCATTATTGCACCTTAGTGAGTTACAGCTTATCAGCTGAGCCATGGTAATTGTCCCCTGTGTATTGTCGTAGTCCAGCCTGTCCAAGCATCCGGATGATGGTTAAATTAACTCTCTTTATGTTGTGTTTGCAAGAATTCCAGCTTATGCTGTCTCTCAATCTCTTCTCATCACATCAGTATCGTTACTTTTACTAGAAAAGAAAGTAAAAACAAACCAACCAACCCCAAAACAACCACCAGCAACTTACTACATCAGTTAAACCATAGTACTTCATTGTTTATCTCTGGTGAAACAGAGCGGTTGAACTGAAAAGCCCTCACATTACGTGTGCTTTAAAAAGGTAGACCTGCTTCCCAGGCTTCTCTGTTATTTCAGGTTTACTGAGATAATGGTCTAACGTCAGCAATGCAAAGTGGAGCCCTTTGATTATATAACAGTACCTTGTATTTTTCCTAAATTATGATGATAGTCATAGAAAATAAAATAACAGAGACTTAAATCAACTGCATTTCCAAATGACCTACAAATTAAATGACCTTATCAGAAGACAATGTGGAGGATGTTTAATTGCTGTGTGCAATACCTCAGATATAGTACAGAGAAGACAGTTTTTAAACAGTAGAGATGCTTTTCCCCAAAACTTCTGATTCTAAGAATATTTCTTAAAAAAATAAAACCCCCAAAGTTGGAGTCTTATTTAAATGTCACAAATACCAACTGAAAATGTCTACATTTGTGGTAGCTTCCAAAACCAGAATTTCTTAAATGTCCATACTTCCTTTTACAGTTTTTTAATTAGGCTGTGCAAGTCCCTTAATTTTATCTGAATCAGGCATGCTAAAATCAAATTACAAGCAAGGCTTTGATTTTATTTGCTTTGAATAAATATCTTACTGGGTCAATCTGATAACATTTTAAATCACAGAATAATATAAATTTTCTTTAGAACCTTGAAGTATTGGAAAAAAAAAAATCAAGAATTCTATTTGTTTTTTGTAAGAGAAATAGTAATAAAAAATTGTTTCTTTTAAAGCAAGTTAGTAATCTGAAGTAGACATGAACTCTTTGTTAGTAGCAAGTCTATTGTATCCATGATTAAGTAGAACACGGGGTGGGGGTGGGGGAAACCCCAAACAAACAGTATTTAGGCAAAGTTCTGTTTAGCTTGGGCATGTCAAGTAGTAAAAAAAGGGAGATAAAGTACAATACATTTGAGGACAGCGGGGGCTTCAAATCTTGACAGCAGGAGCTTAAAATCTTGGATACATTGGTAATTACAACTCGACATCTAGATACAGACATCATGACTACAGGCAAGTGAGTGTTTACTCTTTGTTAGATGTGATGTTGTCCTTTTTGTTCTGTAAATTAGAAAGAGCTTCCAGGGGCAGGGAGGAAGCTGCAACTGGTTCAAAATAACTGTGATGTTCTTGATTTGCTCTCAGATAGCTATGTTGTCTGTCATGGGATGGCTTATCCTTCTTATGAACTAGTCTTCCTCACTCTTCTGTTTTGAAAAAACCCCCCCAACCTGTTAACTGGCTGCAAAATCATGAAAGTTAATTGAATCAGCTAGATCTGCAGAACTAACCTGATAGTTTTTTGGACCATATTTTGTTGCTTCCTCTTCTCTTTTCACTCCCCCTTTTATGTGATTCATAAAGTGTTGGTTTGGGCTGTGAGGTCTTTGCCTTCTCACCTGTTTGAAGATTGCCAGTTATCAAAGAGCACAAACTTGTGCTTACACGTGCCATCCATCACTGAAAGAGAGCTTTACAAAGCTGGCAATAAAAATAATAATATTACTCTAGCCTCCAAAGGTCACAGTCAATACTGGGGCTGCATTGCTGTGAAGTACAGTGGAATTATGAGACAGAATGCAGACAATGTCACACAGCAATTATGGAACAAGTAAGGACAAGATGTTGCAAACAGATCCAAAGATGGACAGTGTTGGGATGACAGCAGGAGGAGTGAAGGTTTGAATATGTTAGCTGCATTTATGGCTGTACTGTTAAAGGAAGCGTGTGCTTCAGAGTTGCTTACTTTTTATGGAATTGTGAGAGTTGCAAATAAACTTAAAGGAGTAATTTGTTCAGGTATTACCTTCAGGCATTCAACTGTTACTAGAGTAGGTCTTACTAGTTCTGAAGAAATGCAGGGGCAGGGTTGTGCAAACTGGTTGAGGGAGGATGTTATGTGTAGAAAGATTAGTGTGGTGGCACAGAAAGGGGAAGCACAAATATTACCATGGTGGAAATGTACCTGTGCAACTACCATCATTGGTGTTGTAATAGAAACTAGCAGATAGGCATTTTACCTATGTACTGTGCTGAAGTATTTATGCTGTATTTCTTATATGAGGATATTTAAAATCTTTTTGTAACACTTCAGTTTTTAAAAACTATTTTCAAAGTAAAGCTTCGAATCTAACCTCTATTTATACTCTGGTACACTGAACATAATGTTGTACCTTCCACAACTAATACTCAGGATGCTCTTGGAATTTCTAATGTTGGATTTCAAAAACAAACTCAGCCTCATCTTTTTTTATGTTCGAGCGGCAGCCTTGGGCAATCTCCGTCTGTCACATAATTATTCTACTTCAGCTACTCATTCCTCCAGATTTTTAAAAGCTTTGCCTCATATCATCCTCAAATTATCTATACACTTGCAAAATGGAATGTAACTGGAGCCGTGTATGTTTTATAAACCCTGTTCCTTTTTCTTGCACTATCTGCCTTCTTAAAGTAGTCTTCCCTGTTGCTTGTGTCAGCTACCATAATGATTATCCACTCTGTTAAAGATCCATTTCTATCTGTGGCATCAAGAAAAGCTACTGAATACCACGTCTCTAAAGTTTTCTTATCTCCCATGCACTTCTCTGTCCTATTTTACATTTGGGTAGATATTTTATCCCTATTTTTCCATGTAGCTTAGATCTCTTGCTACTTACGAATATGGAAATAGAGGGCTGATGCCATCCCCAGCTAAACAAAAACGGTGTAGAATCTGAGAGAGGTGTGAGAGGAGCAGGCAGTGGAGAAATTATCTTGGGCTTCAAAATGGCTGGCTTTGGCTTTTTCAAGGAACAGGTAGGTAGTACGTCACATGGCAGGTCCCCTGAAGCGCAGAGAGGCCCAGGAGAGCTAGTTGATCTTCAAGGACAGCCTCCTCAAAATGCACAAGGACATGCACTTCCTATGTGCAGGAGGACAAGTGGGTGCAGTAGACAGCTGCCTTGCTTTAATGGGGAATTCCTGAGTCAACCCATGCAAACACTGAAGTATATGGAAGATGTAAATAGTGGCAGGCCTCTGTGGAGAACATGAAAACAGTGTTTGGGTGGAGACAGTGGAATTAAGAAAGCCAAAACTCATCTGGAGTTGAAGGTATGTCAAAGACTTCTCTAGGTACCTTGGTAAAGAAAGGAAGACTAAGGAAAATGGTGTGCTGCTCACGCAGCACTAGGTGTAGTGACAAAAGATACAGGAAGGGCTGAAGGTATACGCTGCTGCCTTTGCTTTGGTCTTGACTAGCAAGGTCTGCTCTCAGGTCTCTGTGGTCCCTGAACCTTACAGCTGAGTGCAGGGAAATTACTACCAGAAGCGAGGAAGTTCAAGTCAGGGACTACTTAAGCAAAGTGGATGTCAGAGGGCTGGAGGGCAAAACTTTGAAGCTGGGGTAACAGTTAGCCCTTGTGGCAGAGGCAGCCAACTGATAACTGGGTTGCAGGTGGAACAGATGATGCTTCACCTCTATTCAGCATTTGTGAGGCTGCATCTGGAGTACGGTGTCTAGATTTGGGCACCCAAATATGAGCAAGTCCAGTGGAGGGCAACCAGGACAGCGAGAGGATTGGAGAACATGACATACAAAGACAGGCTGAGAGAACTGGGTTTCCTCTGTCCAAACAAGAGAAGGCTACATAATACTTTGTTACCACTCCCTAGCAGCAGGTTATAGAGAAGATGGAGCCACGATGCTCAGAGATGCCTGTTGAAAGAATGAAAAGCAAAGGACACAAACTGTAGAAAGACAGGAGGGAGCAATACTTGTAAGCAAGGTCAAATACTGTAGTAGGCTGGCAAGTTGTAGAGTCTCCATCTTTGGGGATATTCAGAAGTTAACTTGATATGACTGTGAGCAACCTGGTATAACTTGGAAGCTGACCCTGTCTTGAGGCAGATGACATGCAAAGTTCTTTCCAGTCAGAGTAATTCTAAGATTCTCTGCAGATCAGATGTTAAATATTTTGCAAATAATGTTTGCAGTGCTAGACATTCAATTACAAAGTATTTTTTGGTTTTCATTCTTTATGCTTTTTTTCCTGTAAACAGAGATTTTTTTCAGAATACTTACTGTACCCATACTTAATTTTCAAATGGTGGTGGTGTCCTTTTAGAGAGTTTCGAGTTGCAAAGTAGAATAACATGTCTTTAGTATAAAGGGGAATTGACACTGTTCTTTGCTGTATACTGTAAAGGTTTGCCAGATACATAATTTAAAAACTGTCTAAATAGGGAAAGTGTTTATCTTCCTTTTACTATAGCTTGAACAGCAGATATACTGCTTTCAGACTTACTGAAATTCAGTTGTGAACATGCTTTTCTATTGCACCAATATAAATTAACTTTTTAAATTATAGGAGTTATCAGAGAGTATTCTTGAACATCCTGTTAAAAGTGCTTTTAATGGATTTTAGAAATTGGTATGAGCTTCTTTGAAATGCATTTTTGCATGTAGTAACTATTTGGTCTCCTTCAGACAAGGAGTATTTTCTAGATTTTATGAGCATGCTATAAATGATGCCTTAACTCAGAATATTTTTTCTCCATTAATTGCCTACAGTATGAATTAATAGTCAGGGGGTTTTTTGGTTTTGTTTTTTGTTTTTTTTGGGGGGGGGGGGGTAGTTTGTTTGGGGTTGATTCTAGTTTGTTGGTTAATGAGATTTTTATGTCTGTGTTTAGAGAAGAGCGTAAGTATAGAATTATTATAGATCTGAATGGTGTTTGGTATTAAAGAAATATTGGGCGAGTCCAGAGGGGGTCATGAAGATGCTCAGAGGACTGGAGCACCTCTCCTATAAAGACAGGCTGAGAGAGTTGGGCTTGTTCAGCCTGCAGAAGAGAAGGCTCTGGGAAGACCTTAGAGCAACTTCCAGTACCTAAAGGTGGGCTACAAGAAATCTGGAGAGGGACTTTATACAAAGACATGTAGTGACAGGACAAGGAGGAATGGCTTTAAACTGACAGAGGGGAGATTGAGATTAAATACAAGGAAGAAATTCTTTCCTGTGAGGGTGGTGAGCCACTCGCACAGATTGCCCAGAGAAGCTGTGGCTGCCCCATCCCTGGCAGTGTTCAAGGCCAGGTTGGACGGGGTTTTGAGCAACCTGGTCAAGTGGAAAGTGTCCCTGCCCATGGCAGGGAGTTGGAACTGGATGAGCTTTAAGGTCCTTTCCAACCAAAACCATTCTATGATTCAGCGATTCTATGAAGCATGTATATAAGGAAAAAACCAAAATCTCAGCTCAGATGACTTCCTTTCATGTTGTGATATATTTCAAAGAAGAATAAAGCAAATCAAGAGAGGGAAAAAATTATCACCATGGTAGAGTAGAACAAACAGGCTGGACAGCCAAAGATGTACACGTACATGTGTTGTACTCTTCACTGGTCTTACTCTGAACATTTTATTATTTAATTTTCTGATAGTACCAAACTCTCAAATCATAAAAGAACAGATATAAGTACTAAATAATGAATATATTAAATATAAAAATAATTCATTATAGCCATAACTCCACGAGTACCATTCAGTTTTCTTTGACACCATCTGAATGTTTTGCTATTGGTTTAGGAATTGGAAGCCCAGCATTTTGTGTCTTCCAGAATTCACATGTACTTTGGAATCAGCAAAACATGTCAACACAATTAATGACGCTGATGGATGCAGATTGTTTGCATTTCTGCCATGACCGTATTATCTTCATGTTATGAATGCATGGGCTTCTAAAACACTGGGAGATAATCAACAGTTTTACTTTCCCTGTTTGATAGTGAAGAGAAACTCTTGGTACATGCGCTTATCTTGTAACCTCAGAGACATTAGAAAAGAAGCCTAAGTAATTATTTTTAAGAATAATTATCCAGTGTCTGTGGTTTTGTAGGGATTCAAGTTGTGCTAATTGTTTGGGGGGAAAAAAGAAAGTTTTTAAAAATTAGCATTTTAAAGGACATAATAAAGGAAATAAATGGGATTGTTAATATCTGTTACTTTAATGACTTACGAGCTGCCATAGGCTTGGTAATTCACACTTGCCATCTTTTTGGCTAACACCCAGCTTGTGGCTTTTTCAGGGAAAGATGCTTACCTTGTTGTAGAAACACATTAAAACCAGTGATGCTATAGGTGCATGTATCTGTCTGTGGGAAACCAATTTGCATAATCAATGCCTGATGAGTCAATGGTAATGAAGAATCCATGTCGTTACTTACCTAAGTGATAGGGAAACGAACAATAACTTCTGGGTATGGAGCTTGTGCACATACTGCAATTTGACAGGGAATGTCTAGTGCTTTGTAAAAAGCCTTTAATGGTTTTCAGTAGAGATTTGGTTCTCTCTGACAACAGATGTAAGCATGCGATCCTAATACAGGATCTTAAAAAGGCCAAAATTCCTTATTTTCATATACTTTTTATGCTTGCTTTTTACAAAGCAATCTCTTGACAGTGAGTGTGAAGCACAAACACAGTTTTGTACTGAGTTCCATTCTGAAATCAACTTCAAGGCTTTTATCTTAAACACATGGAAGATTCATTCAGAGGATGAACTTTGTTTTTAGCATCATTGTATATGTAAGAAATAATCCTTTAACTTTGAAACCCAGATTTCCGAGGTTGTAAACTGCTTCAGCTTTATAGGAAATGAATCAGATTTTTTAATTTATAAAAATATATATACCTATACATGTGCCTCAGTGTGTGTATACACACGCAGGTGACAACTGCTGCTTTATGTTACAAAACTAAAAACACAAACAAAAATGGAAAAAAAATCCCTTGACTGTTGTGATTCAAAACAACTCTCTCCCTCCTTATGTTTACATGTGGGAACCCTATCCTCCTTTTGTCATGTTTCTTAATTGTAAAGATTATCCATTTTATTAAATCAGACTTTGCAATTTCCAGGTTTTAGCTCTTTTTCTTAACTTGACATTCTTCTTTTTTTTATTTTTCCTGCTTAAGCTATATGGTTTTCAATGCCTTGGTTTTACGGTTTTAAGTCAGGTAAATAACTGGTTCTGCATCAGTACTCCACCAGCCAACATTCCATCACTGGCTTATGCATGATAGAAAAGTTGTATATGACTAATAGAGAAACAAACCCCAGAGTGTTGCTCTGCTTTGTATGTATAAGCTGAATATTTTTTAATTACCTAACTGCAAAATTTATATATGCGGAGATACAAAAGCATGTGAAGTATTGGGAGGTTTAGAGACATTCTGATATTCTTGAAAGATTAAAAGCATCATTATTCAGATGCTAGCCATCTTATCTATTGTCAGTGTCTGAGAGAGAGGACAATAAGTACTTTTACGTTACACAGTTTTAAGGAGGTTGCTATTACATACTCCGAAAAAACACTGTATATATCTGTATCAGTTTTCAAGATGGGAAAAATGAATTCTGAAATGAAGAGAATTCACTCAGGGCAGCATGGTGTGTTAGTAGGAAAAGGACAGTCCTCAGCTGTACCCAGCAGATGGCATTTTTCCTCCTTATAACTAAATATTTTTAAAGCTATAATTTTTGGCTATTTTCATACTTAAAAAAGAAGCCTTTTTTCACAAAGTATTTAAAGATTGCACTATGAGCAAATATTTATGACTGGATTATAAATGAAATATAATGTGTATAACTCTACAGAATTAAAAAGATTACAATGAAGAGAGTGAAACAGGATAGTGAACTTGATGATTCCCCAGCCCCCCCTCAAGTCTGTGTATCAAAACCACCATCTCTCACAGATGTTGATAAAATCACTTCTCTCTTTTGGTGACTGTTAAAGAATCAAATCTCATATGCTTAAGTTTTTAACCTTTTTACTCAGGAGCACAAAATTCTGGTTGAAAGTGGATATTTGATGGTAGGAGATCACTAGATTTAGGGAGTAGAGAAGGATAGAAGGATAGATAGACTCAGAAGTGAATTGGATATCTCCTAATGAAGGCTCTGAACTATTCTCTCCCCTCCAGAAGGAAAATTCACTATGGGCATGGGTAACCCTTCTCAACGAATGTATTAATAATTCTTCTGACTTCTAATTTTTTATTAAAGTGCTCTGTACACAGTTCTGATTCCAGACTCTCTGTTGTTCAATCTGCTGTCATTCAAGAAGCGAAGCAGAAATGACTCTCAAGCCTCACCGAGCAAGACGTTTATGCTTAGTTTCTGCACAATACTAATTTTGATAAGAATCTTCACACATTACTTATGTGCTAAGAAAAATGTGTTTTGAAAGATGAGTTGCATATCATGATAAACTAGCATAATGTTTTGGTTTTAGAAGAGGTAATGGTACAGCATGCAAATGCTTTCTTCCAGCTGAGATAGGTCATGAATGCAGATTGTTTTAACAGCAGAAGTATTAAGCTTCAGTTATTTGAATTATGTCACTTAAACTAGATAATCAAAGCTGATTATTTTCCTCTTTTACTCATCCTTCTAATAGGATATGATGAATGGTTTCTGCACAAACAATGATAATTTGTCTGTTGTTTAGCTTAGTTTCTCTCTTACATTAAAAGTAAGAGGAATATTCAGAGACATGCACTATGGAGGAATTTTTCAGATGTCTTCGTGAGATGATATCCTGCCTTTTTTTTGAGATGAAATTGATGTTCTTTGACTTTATTTGGCTGGCAAATTTTTGTGGTTTGGTGGAGCCTGTATGGGCAAAAGGCACATCTCTATTCAATCTGTGGCAAGAGGAATGTCCAGTGTTACACACTTGTAAAACACTTTGAGTAAAAATAAATTGGTCCTGCACATCTAAAGCATGGCATAGCCTGTACCACTTACTTAAACTTGACAACAATGCAAGATTTTACTAGACAAGCCTGAGGAAAAGGAATGAACCCTAACTAGAGTGGGAAAGATGTAATATTGAAATTATACAGCATTGCCTGTTCTGTTGCTTTCTGTTATATAGACTGAAGATCATTCATTTCCCAAAGGATTTATATAGCATTTGGTCCAAATGTTTCTGTTGCTGAAAGCTGTGTTATGAAACTGATGATTCTTTTTAAATGAAAGTTGCAGACAGAAAGATTTTTAAACAATCCAGGAATTCAGAACATAAAGATACTATAGAGGCAGACTTTGTGGAGTGCCTTCTCTGTTGCAGTTTTTTACCAAGTGAATATTTAAGCAGTGCAATCCAGATATGTACTCTTGTTTAATGCAGAAGATATATCTCTGTTATTGCTCAACCTAAATTATTCCTTAGATTCAGTAAATTTGAATTTGTATGAATTTCTTGCAAGACATAGAGTGCATGGAAGATTCTTCTGACAGAAAAACAGATGGATATGACAAAAGGGCAAGAACATGGTGATAATTTGAACTTAAGTCTTCTGATGTAATAGTTCCAGGATCACAAAAAGGTTTTTTTTTTACTTAACTCTAAAGAATTAAAACAAAAATTGAATGAGTTTCTGAAACAGCAACTCTGTCAACAGAGAAGTTGGTAGGTTTGGGTATTTGACAAATTCTCATCGTGAAGTTTAATTACTAAGGGGATCTGCAAAGACAGAAATAAAGAAGTTATGGAATTATATTAACAGTTAAAAAGGATGAGGTTTTTTGGGGGGAATGAGGTGGAGGAAACCTAAAATCTAGAGAGCTTCTTTACTCTTGTTTTAGATAATCTGTTAGTTATTTACTGGTAACTCTATCAGCTTTTTACTCAAATTTGCTGTACACAAACAAAACCAGCACCAAAACCACCATCACTCCCACCCCCTAAACTCTGAGGTTCTATAGATACCAACCAGTCTTCTGAATAAGGAAAGACCTCTGAGAAGCTTAGCCGAAGGTGGGTTTTACTAAAAACTGATGAATGGAGAAAGAATAATGTATAGTGAGGAGAATAACCATTGTTTCAGCTACAGTGAAAACAGACTAGCTTGAATCTACAGAACTGGCTGGGATATTGGAACAATTGCAGAAAATCTATTTGTGCCGTTTGTGCAAGGTTGAGAAAGTTGGGTAAGAAATAATTTTGCTACTCTCACAAGCTCTCAAGTATGAGGTTGCACCCACTTTCCTCACTCAGACTTCTTTAGCCATGTGTCTTCATAACAACTTAATGAAAAAGAATTCTCTAGCTTGTCTAAAACCCCTTCTTCCTGCATTCTGGTCCTAAGGAAAATAATTCTCTTCTCCTTTGTTTAGTTTTCAAATGTCAAATACAATAATTACATTCTATCTTAGCTTTGAGTGATTTATACCTGAATGAAGTGCCTGTTTGCAGTCTGGTAATAAATTTTCTTTCCCATAATAAGGTGGTGTTGAAAGTAGCTTCAAAGAAAGGAATTGCCTATTTAATCATAGAATCATAAAATGGTTAGTGTTGGAAAGGACCTGAAGATTGTCTAGTTCCAACCCCCCTGCCATTGGCAGGGGCCCCTCACCCTAGACCGTGTCACCCAAGGCTCTGTCCAACCTGGCCTTGTACACTGCCAGGGATGGAGCATTTACCACTTCTTTGGGCAACCTGTTCCAGTGCCTCACCGCCCTCACAGTAAAGAACTTCTTGCTTATATCCGACCCGAACTTCTCCTGTTGAAGTTTAAACCCATTACCCCTTGTCCTATCACTACAGTCCCTAATGAAGAGTCCCTCTCCATCATCCTTGTAGACCCCCTTTGGGTACTGGAAGGCTTCTATGAGGTCTCCATGCAGCCTTCTCTTCTCCAGGCTGAATAGCCCCAACTTTCTCAGCCTGTCTTCGTACAGGAGGTGCTCCAGCCCCCTTACCATCATCGTGGCCCTCCTCTGGACTTGCTCTAACAGCTCCACATCCTTTTTATGTTGAGGACACCAGAACTGTACACAATACTCCAAGGGAGGTCTCAGGAGAGCAGAGTAGAGGGGCAGGATCACCTCCTTCGACCTGCTGGTCACGCTCCTTTTGATGCAGCCCAGGATACGGTTGGCTTTCTGGGCTGCAAGCGCACACTGAAGCCAGCTCATGTTAAGCTTCTCATCGATCAACACCCCCAAGTCCTTCTCTGCAGGGCTGCTCTGAATCTCTTCTCTGCCCAGCCTGTAGCAGTGCCTGGGATTGCCCCGACCCAGGTGTAGGACCTTGCACTTGGCTCGGTTAAACTTCATGAGGCTGGCATTGGCCCACCTCACAAGTGTGTCAAGGTCCCTCTGGATGGCATCCCTTCCCTCCAGCATATCAACTGAACCGCATAACTTAGTGTTGTTGGCAAACTTGCTGAGGGCTCAGTCCCACTGTCCATGTCGCTGACAAAGATGTTGAATGGGATTGGTCCCAACACCGACCTCTGAAGGAACAATTAAAACTTGATTTTGTAGCATTTGTATTAATTGTTGTCTGATAGATGTTCATTTACTGGTTCGGGAAAGTAAGTGTGTGCATATAAAGTAAACCTGGAGTTCACTCTTTTTCTGTGCGTTTTAAATCAATCATGGATAAGTCTTCTTCCAGTGTAAGTGCTGGATGTGTAAAATTAAACAAATATTCTGAACTTGAAATTAAATCTATTAGGCAAAAGAAGTGTAGAATTGTAGGAATTGTCAAAGGAATCTGATTGCTACCAGTCTGTGCATGTAAAAGGTTGCAGAGGAATGTAAGGTTACACCCTATCATCCGAAAAAATCGACGTCCTCCAAAAAGAGTTGACCCCAGGGGCTGTGCATTACTTGTTCTGGGACAGGTAGATCTAGAGCACAGATCTGTAGTAGCTGAATAAATGGAATAACTTCGACCACTCCTAAATTGCATTTCCCTTAAAAAAAACGTGTTGTAAAAGAAGATATGAGACACTTTGTTGTTGTGTTTCCTAGCTGGTGTAAAACTTGACAGCAGGGATGTGTTAAAATGTAGGTTTCCCATCATCTGTTACGGGAATATGTGCTCTACAAGTTTGCCCTTTTCTCTTTTCTGTGTCTTCTCATCTTCTGTGATACTGTTCCCAGATAGACTCATTTTTGCGTTCCTGCTAAAAAGTTTTACTCGTTCTCTTTCCTTCTCTCACCCATATTTGCATGCGAGTCTTCAGGGTTGGTTTCCCAGTAAAGGCGATTATTTTTTTATTTGCTGTCAGTTGCTTCTCCAAAGTGATTAAAGCCCTGGTTAAAATGCATAAGATTTCCATGAAATAGCTGAAATTGCCTTCCTGTGTGCCAATTGATAAGTTCCTCTCTCTGATGGTCTGAAGATGTAGGTAAGACTGGGTATATAGGAAAAGTCAATAGCTTATGTTATTTTGTTATGCTTATCATATGTATTTTAAAAATAACCAAATTCTGAGACATCAAAGCCTTTCAGCATACTCAATATTAACTTGCATGCTCCAGGCCTTCTTTTTCCCAGCTGTATCACATAGTCTAAGAAAGCTTACTGCTTTTTCCAAGAGACTTTGTCTTACCTTAATTCAGACATGAATTAAGTTCACAGTGTTTATAATGAACAACATGAATAATTTTTCTTTTTCTGTAACACCTGTAATTAATTGCAGTTAACTATGTTGCCTAAAAAAGCTTATAATCCAGGCAGGTATCTTATAATACTGCCATGAGGATCTTCTACTTGGAAAATCAAAATATACTGAACCATGCTGCCCTAATTCTTTTAGCAGGCTTTTTTTGGCAACAGTAAATTATAGTCTAAATTATAGTCCAAAAGGACATGCAAAATTGCTTGCAGTAAAAAATGATGTCTTGGAGGCATATTGCAAAAAAGAAAAAAAAACCCCACTCTGCTTTACTGTACATTTGTTAATTAATAACTTAATAATTTACATTACATAAATCTTCTCAGAAATAGATGAAAAAAGAGACAGAGCAGGTCATCCTGATACCAGTTAAATCGGTAGTTAACAGGCAGGGACTGGAAGTAACTAATTTTTTGTCCTTAGCCATTAGCATTTAATCATAATTGCTCTTTCACTTGTGCCCTACATAATAAAAATACATCATTCAAGACAGTAAATGAAAAGACGCTCTCTTTCCATAATAATAATACAGCCATTTTTATGAAGAATTCAATTATTTTTTCCTGCAGTTTATAGGGAAGATACATTTTTGTGAGTTGCTCATCACCCAGGGCTTGGCTTCTTTGACTTTTTAGAAAGTGTGTCACAAAATAGGTTAATAATATGAAGTAAAGACTAAAAAGCTGGCATTAGAAGATGCTGGGAATACTGATAGCATGTGAAGAGCTTGCAAAATGGTTACATTGGACCAAAATGTTGTTGAAGCAGCTCCATAAGATGATGATGCTTCCTGGTCCTCTTCCTCAGCCCTTGTGCAGGCAAGCAGGGGGTCTGGCTGCATGGGACTTCTTGGGGTGTTTGTGAGCTCAGATGTGACTGTACCCCAAGTGCCTAGGAAGAAGAGAGACAGGCTAGTGCCCTGTGTGTTTTTAGTAGCTGCATCAGGTTTATATTGCTGTAGAGATCATGGCTGCTCAGGAGAGACTGGAACACTAGTTCTCAACCTGGAAGCTGTTGCTGTGAAGCAAATGCTGTGCGTGATGCAGAGACATCTCGGAAGGCTTTTTAGTTCCTAATCTGTTCGTTGGCTGCCCTCTGTTTCTTAGCATTGTCCAAGCTGCCGTCATCCCAGTGCATTCCCACTCCCCGCCTTGGCAGCTTCACAATAGTATGCTTCCCGTCTCTGAATTTGGGAATCAGGATAAATGGTGCTAAAGTTTGTAGAAAGAAGAAGGGAAAAGGAGGAGAATGTATTGGAGAGTCATCTTAAAAGGCCTGTCCAAAACAAAACCAAGGGGCACCTGACTTAACATCAGAGGTAAAGGAAAGAATAGAAGAATGGAGAAAGGGGTTATTGGAGGAGATGTAGCACTTCTGAAGTGAGGCAGAGCACCCTGGCAGCAGAGCAGTGATATTCCTTATAGAGAAAGGAGCTTATGAGTAAGGATACTGATCTTTTTGAGCAGAGTAATATACCAGAAAGACAGGGCAGCTTTGCTGCAAATACCTTCTAGATTACAAATGCAGTAATCAGTATTATAATGTTGGTAGTTGGTATTACAAGATAATGGTCCTTTCTTTTGTCATACCCAGGAAAGTACTTCAGCTGCATTGCTTAATACTTGAAAATGCAAAATACTTCATTCTGTGTTCATTATTACCTCAAGAATTGCTGTAAAAGAAATTTCATTAAAAAGTTCATATAATGAGTACACTGAGGGACTCAATTTTATAATGAACAGAGGAGCTAAATCTTGCACCATATGTGCAGGTTTCAGAAATAAAGAGTGAAGCATTCAGTAGAGTTCATGAAGCCTCTGACAGCCTGCCTACCTTATTTTGGGTGGTAGGTTTGTTCGTAGCAGATGAGTGTTCATGCATTCTGTTGGTGGCACTTGTGCCTGGCTAGATGGCAGCTGTGTACCTATCACTCCCAATTCCAGACAATTTGTTGTTTGTTACGGGCTTCGCTTTGGGATTGTGATCTGCATAGTCCCCCATGAACCCATACCTAAATGGTTTGTATATGAATTCAATTGTTTCTTTGGTTGTGCATGATCAATTAATGAAGTATTTGTTTTGAATAAATCATCAAAGTGTGGGGAAATAGGAAGATAAATCAGTTGGAGTGGTCTGGCAGTGCACATGCATATGGCTAAGGGTGCTCTTTCATGATGTCTTCCCATGGAGGATCTTTAATAAGAAGGTGGAAATTTTCATTCTGATTATATCTCTGATCCATGTAGACAAGTGAATTTTATATTCTTTAGTGATTTATTTTAAAGATAAATTGTTAGCCTTCTAGATATTTTTATTATGCACCTGCACGTTCAGTCCCTGTTTCTCTTGCACACCAGGGCAGCATCAGTGAGCTCCAGTCTAATTAGGTGTTTTGTGATGAAGTATTTATCAGATTTGAATTCTCCCTCAATCAGCATAATTCAGTCGCTCCTTGTTCTTTTGTTATGAGAAATGAAATGCGGATCACCTGATCAAACTTTGGTTTGCCTTGCGTTATCAGAAGGTTACTGGTACCAGCTGATTTACTCGGGGTATCTTCTGCTGTGCTTCAGAGTGATTTACAACATTTTCTTTGAAAGGCTTTTGCATCCATAATTTATCAGGTATTTGATATATGGTAGAGTCACCTCCATGGGATCCAGAAGTGCCTTTTCCATATTGCAGAGGAATTCTCTATATATTTGGCTAGCCTGCAGAGTGGCCTGTTTTCTTTTACTTGGAAATGTAATCTGCCAAAGTCTGGGACTGCTGTGAGGTCTTGCCACTGCTGGTGCAGAATGCAGGGCATTGGGAAAACTGGAAAACTGTTGGAGCATCTGTGCTGACAAATGAAGGGCAGACTGGGGGAGATTATAGCCAGATGAGACCACCCCATTTCCTGCCAAATCTTTGTTGTGGTTTTTCAGCAGCAACAACCTGTGCTAAAATTGCTGAATATTTCAGTTTCCAACTCTGCTCTGATGATTTAGAATAGTTGTTCAGAACAGAAGTTCATTTGGGTTGTTTGTTTGTTGTTGGTTTGATTGGTTGTTTTTTTGCTTGTTCATTTAGCATTTTTTGTTTGTTTTGTTGTTGTTGTTTTTTAAAGATGCCAAGGACAAAGGAATGACAAAACCTCACATGAAAAGAAAGTTCAGTGAGCTTCGAAGTCAAGCCTTTGAATGTTAGAAAATAACAGACTTCTAGTTGCCAGGTTCATACACGTTATGATACATTCCCTAATTAAATGGTATAAGTACCTTTCCCTAATTTGTACACAAAAGAGGTTCTATGAGTTCTATGAGTTCTAAGGTTCTATGAGTGATTCTAAATACGGCATCAGCTTCCTTTCAAAGTGATGAACTTTTTAATCTAGCTAAAGTTGCCAGCCTTTGCTTCATAACTTGCTTCATCAGCAGACTTTGTCTGTTCATGACTTTTTCAGATTACTAATAAATATATTAAACAGTCTGTTACGTAAATTGAATAGTCACTTGGCCTTTGCCAAGAGGAAAACTGACCATTTATCCTGCCTGTCCAGTCTCTTAATCAGGGTTTGATCCATAACAGTAAGTAGCCTCTTCAATATAAAAGTACTTACTGCCTAGTTTTATTTTTTAAAAAACAAATGACTGTGGAAGATGTAACAGAAGCCTTTTGGCAGTTTGACTTGATTATGTCAGTGTGGTGCCTCTCCTGTCCCCCACAACTTTTTAAGCACTCTTTCATTAAAATGATCAAAAGAGAGGCAGATGCAGCCACAGTGTGAATGCAGGGGATGTACAGCCTCCTAAGAAGCACTGCAATGCATGCTCAAAGTAGGCATGCTGAATAGTGCTATACTGAAGGGTAGGACTCCAAGAAGTTTGCAGAAATTACCTTATCTGGGTGTCAAAGATTGACATGGGGTTTTCTTAATAGCAGTTCAGACCCTCCATATTAAGAAATGTCAGAAATCCTGGCTATGCTGCATCAGAGTTTGGTGATTTATTTCGCCTTATTATGACTATATCCCTTGAGCATCACTTTCAGTACCTCTATGTCTGCAGGCATTTCATTTTGATAACTAAAAAAAAAAAAGGCAGCATTCCTGGATAGGTGCCTTTATTTTTTTCAGTGGGTACAAACAAATCCACCAGCTTTTCAGCAGTGTCCTTGTCTCCCTTAGTTGCTTCTTGTATTTCCACATGATCAAGTCAATCTACTGGATTTATTTTACTAATGTAGTTGCATAAATCTGAGATTTTTTTGCCATTATCTCATTTATTTATTCTATATCATATTTGCTGTTAGAAATCTATTTTTCTGGAGTAGCTCCAGAGACACTTAAAATGTTTTTGTTTTGACTTTTAAATATCTGTAATTAGACATTTTATTGAAGTCTCCTGATATAAAGCTTCATGTTGTGGTGTCAATTCTTCGTTTAAAATTCTGGGTGTTGAATGTGCTGTTATTGTGGTCTCTCTTATATTTTAAAAGGTGAATGGGCCCTGTGGGGCCCTAGACTAGAACATGGATTTACAGTGTTCCAGTGAGTCCACTGCAGGGCTGTGTGAGTGCTCTTGCTTTGTGATATGTGAATAAATCCGGGCAGAGTTGCAGCACAGCCTCTGTAAGGCAGGTCTTTCAGCAAATTGGGAATACTTCCTAACTCCCATCCTATATTTCAGTGAGATAAGAGGGATGATACTCAGAAAGAAAAAAATGACATTTACTATCAGAAATAGTTCCTAATATTGAAATCTCTCAGACTGCGTAATAATCTCCCAAGGGAAAAGGCAAACAGCCTCATTTTTCAGATAATTTATGGCCAGCCTGGCCAAATTGCTCATTACGCTACAGGGAATAATATTCCGTTGGTGGAGGAATGGGCATGATTATTTAATGGTTACTTTTTGTTTCTACTTACTTTTCCTTTATACTTTTTATGGGTAAGTTATATGTAAATGTAGTCAGAATGCTTCTTTATGTGATTTGCCTGTAAGGCAGAGCGTGGACAAACATTAAAATATTTTAAGTGCTAGACATAAACACAGCAGACAAAAGGAAGTGCTTTTGGAAACATCTGATGTCGTGGTTTTATTTATAAAGTGCAAGGATGTTTCTTGAAAAATCTTCCTGTCTCTAGGAAAGCATTCATTTAGAAACACCATCCCCCCAACTTCCTGAAAAAACCCACAACAGCCAAACACTTGTTCAAAAATAATGCAAATTAAACCCTCCTAACTAAAAGTAAACCTTGATATTGGTCTGTTTATTCTTTTTGGCCATGGTCTAGATCCACTTACAGACCATTACCTCAAATATGTTGGAAGTTCATTTTGCAGTTTTGAGTTCCCTAAATGTAATTTTTTGGGGTTTGGTATGTGACAGTGGTGACGTTATTCAGTGGAAGTACGTCTCTCAGGGATCAGTTGCTTCCTGGGTTGCCATTATCAATACTCAGTGGCAGTGATTTACCGTAGGGAGTGAGGTAGTTTAGTGAAGCCTTTCAAGTATTGTGCATAGGAGCTTTTCCTCTGAAGGGCAATTAGCACACAGCATTGATATTTTTGCTTGTGTTTCGTGTGTTTCATAAAGCAGCATGCTTATTAATACAATTAATAATACACACTGTTGGAGTACTATGGTGGGAAGGCTGAGGGTGTTAAATTCAAGTCTATAGTTTGTGCTGTCCGCTGCACTTTTTCCCCGTGAATATTACTCTAGAATACCATTTTCTGTTACTTGCCATCACTGTTAACCTAGCTTGGGATAGTCTCCAAATGCAGAATTCACTGAATGAAAAGGTTTTGCTTTATGTTTCTGTGGGGTTGTTTACTACAGAGATTAATTTAGCATTGTAAAATTGTTTACAGTCTCTTTTTTAACACTCGATTGTATCCCTTCCCAACCTTTTTCCCCTCTTGAGTTCCAACTCAGGGATTTTTGCATCTTTACTGTGCAACCAGCTATGCATAGTATCTCTTCCAGTTCTTTCATAGCTTTTGTCATTTTGTGCTCTAATTTGGGGAAGAATGTCCTAAATCAGATATGGAGTCTATTTGCCTACTCTTTACCATGATGATTATACTAGAATTGCCTATATTTTTCCATGAAAAAAGTTTTCTTGCATGGCTGATGAGTAAAAAATTTTGTTAGAATTTTCTCATAGCCTGGAAAAGTGCTTTGATAAATGCATTGCAGAAAGAAGGAGAGAACTCTTCTGTCTTGCCTGTGAAGCCCCTGCTTTGCCATTGTCAGTATTCTGCATGCAAGGTTCACTACCGCTTCTGTGAGCTGTCAACTTCTTTGGCTTTTTATACTTAAGAACAAAATGAAATCTATATTTTTATGTTGTTTGCAGACCATATATGCTTGTCAGTTTAAATTCATAAGCTTATCTGTGCACCAGTATTAGTCTTTTCCAGAATTTGTACTGAATCTTTTTATGTATTTTGATATTTCATAATACCTAGTATAAAAATTTTACTATGTTACTCTTACATTAGTCTGTGAAATAAATTATGAAATAATTAATGATCTTGAAAAAAAATAAATGTAGGAAGTTTATTCTTTTGACCCTAATATCAATTTTTATAATTATTCATGCTTTTCTGGCTTTCTTCTTGCCTTTCTTTTTTTTTTAGTTTCATATTCCTAGAAAATACATAATTAGAGTTGAAAGGTGATAGGGAATGATTATCTTAAGCAAGAGGCAATATATAGTTGTAATGTCACTGTAGTAGAATCCAAGTTATGGTTCAAGAGATTACTTAAGAAACTGCTTCTCTTCCCATGATTAAGATATTGCAGCACAGTGCACAGTTTTCCCTCACAGTTTAAGTTAACAGTTAATATTCTGTATTTAAGGATAAATACAGAATATTTATTGTATTCTTTAGAGCACGTAAGCTGCATCATGTGAAGATGGTGTCCTTTCTGCTGTGTCATAGTGCTTTATTTGTGCTTATGTCATCATGTGCAGTAATGACATATTAGGATAAATTCTTTACATAATGGAATACAAAATTTATAAAATTGATGTATAAAAGTTACTTTTATCTTCAAAGTTATATGTGAAAACCATTCAAATAGTGTTTGAAAATACAGTTACTGAACTTATGAAGGTGTTGCTTCTTTTCTCAGGGCTGTTCCTCATCTGTGTTTGTAACTTAAAACAGTAATTCCTGCCTAAAATGTGCAACTGCATCTGGAGCAATTTTTAGACACAATTAAAAGCACATATAGAGCATAACAGTGGAATGCTTTGTATATGCTTATCACCCATATGATATATTTTTAAATGAAATGTAAAATCATTCTGACCATAAATAAAATTAATCCCTATTATATAGTTATTTTCAATATGGGAGTTCAGAATGTGAGCATGGTCACAGGGATTCTCCTAAAATTTTATCAGGCTGTCCAATTTATACGTTAATCAGGTTGTATGCCATTTTTGGCTTTAATCAGCCACAAATGCATATGCTGAGATGTTCTTAGCAATAAAGATACAGATGTGCACAAGGGTCAGTAGTCCCACTGAGCCTCAGGATTGTTTTTTCATTCCGTTTTGCTTCATATAGAATCATAGAATAATTAGGGTTGGAAAAGACCTTAAGATCATCTAGTTCCAACCCCCCTGCCATGGGCAGGGACACCTTGCACTAAACCATGTCACCCAAGACTCCATCCAACTTGGCCTTGAACACTGCCAGGGATGGAGCATTCACAACTTCCTTGGGCAACCCATTCCAGTGCCTCACCACTGGAAAGAACTCTCAGTAAAGAACTTCTTCCTTATATCTAACCTAAACTTCCCCCATTTAAGTTTGAACCCATTACCCCATGTCCTGTAACTGCAGTCCCTGATGAGGAGTCCCTCCTCAGCATCCCTGTAGGCCCCCTTCAGATACTGGAAGGCTTCTATGAGGTCTCCACGCAGCCTCTCTTCTCCAGGCTGAACATCTATTCCACCCTTCGTAAGTGTCTTCTTAGGATTGAAATCTTTGCAAGAGCAAACTCTGTAAAGACTGCAAATTTCTGCCACAGCATAGGAAGGATGAAGTTGTTAGATCAGATCCCAGCCCCTTTGTAGTTACTTGTTGCCACATCTGACTGTGAAGTAGAAGTAGCTCATGCACATTAATTCTGTTGTCTTATCAGTGGAAGTAGAGACTGGCATGCATGGCTGCAAAACTGAGTTTTGGAAGTTTCTGCAGTCTTGCATGCACCCAAATGCTTCTCTGGTTATGCAGTATAACAGTGACGTTTTATTACATTCAACAAAGTTTTGGTGGGGGGCTGTAACATTTACGAAGCTCTTAAAAAAACACACAACCCCATCTAGAGTCAGGCTTTTTGGTGGTTGCATGAGCAAGAGTGACAGAAACAAGCAGCAGTCAAGAATAAAATCAGCAATACAGAATCTAGTTACTTGATTTATGTGGAGTGATGAACTATTCTTCAACCACAGTGTATTTCAAGTTAAATTTTAGGATTGCCTAGTACAAGTACTGCAAGATACTGTTTGATAAATTATCATCAGTGCTGGGTTTTTGTTCTTGTGGAAATTTAAGGAAGAAGTTACATGTCCTGTTTCATAGGGACAGTGAATAATGGAAGCATTGCTGTAGGCAGCTTTGCATGCCTGTTCCATGGCAACTTTCATCCTGAAAAAATAGACAACTCAATATATGCCTATTCATTGGTCATTGTTTTCCTTCGGTGCATTCCACCTTTCCAATGCCAATTATCTGACCTCTTTTCAGCTCTTCTACTGCACACATTGCATTTTTCACTCTGTACTCCCTGCTTTCCAATCCTGCCTGACCTCTGTGCTGTTGGCTATAGCTGCAAGTCTCAGTCTGTGTTCCTGCACGATAAGCCACTGGTCTTGCAACAGAGCAAGCACAGGAGCTGCTGCCTCGCACAGGAGCAAGTTACTGTGTTCAGCTAATCTGCAGTAACTTGCTCCTGTGAGAGGTGGCGGCTCCTGGCTCCAACCTGCTGCTTTATTTCTCTGCATGCTTCTTTCTGGAAACCTCCTTCCATAGTCTGCACAGCAGCACTAGGATCCAGGTAGTCTACAGGGCAACTCCCAGCTGGTTTGTGTATGAACTGGTCAAAAGTTTTATTTTCAGCAGTTTACATGGACCTGTTTGATAGCCTGAGCAGACTTTCAGGGCAGCCCTTGGAGTCTAAAAGGATTGGGGTTCAGATCAAGCTGAAGTGCTATCCTCATGGTATACCTCCCAACAAGATACAGAGGAACTATTTGACGCCGACTTTCTGCCTTCAGAAACAGTGAGCTGTGCCTGAATTTTTGTCGAGAATATCTTGCAGTACCTTCTTAACATCTTAACAGATAGCTCTCAGAGAATTACCAGGAACAGTGTGAAGAAGAAATGATCAAGCTTCTCCAAAATGTGCTGCCCACATAAAGTCCATAGCCAACAGTTGCTCTACTTCCCATTCCATGGCCAAAGGCTGTAGGAAGGGGGCGATGGTACTGGGACTGTCCCAGCCACCAAGCAAGGTCACCTGTGCTCAGGGAAGGTGAGCTCTGTGGTAAATCAGTCTCTGCTGCTCCCATCTCCGTAATCGACTGATCTTCTCCAGCCCAGAGTTCTGCCGCAGTGCTTTCCAACCTGGAAGGCTGCTTTGTCACTCATTTATACCTCTGTCATCTCTCTTGTGTTCCACATTCCCTGCTATCTGACACTGGCACTTATTCCAGGTTTCCTTTCACGCAAGCCCTTAACCCTGTCCTGTATTTATTTGCATTTACCCCCCTCACATCCCTGTTGCCACCACTTTTTTTTAGATCGCTGTGCATGAAGAAAAATAACTTTCCCAGCTGAAACCAGGACAATGCCTCTGTCAGTGCCTAGCTCCTACAGCTTGGATTTTGAAAACATTGGATGTGTTTTACATACCAGAAAAAGCCAAATCTAGGGTTCTTGGATTGAAGGCACAAAACGGGGAATTTAGTGGTAACTATATGGCGACATTTTCTTGGTACTGGAAAGGCCTTTAAGACCTTGACATTATATTGGCAAAAGTCAGAAATGGTTTGTCCTGACGCTTTTTGGGTTTCTTTTGTGCTGTTTGTATGGAACATAAGGATACAGCCCTAATAGGCACATTGGGCTACAAGTATGCTCACTTGGGTGTATAGGACAGGAGTGTGAGGAGTGTAATGTTACATGTAGACAGGATATTCTAAAGAGCCACTGCTTCTTGGAGTAATGTTTCTTCTACTTACAGAAAAAAATGGAAATTGTGTTGGTAATGTATTCCATAGAAGAGACTACAGATAAAATACACAGTAATCTGTAAGCTAATATTAGTTGAAGCAACTTTGTATATTGCTACATATTTTCAGGTAAAAGTAAATGTATATATTGAAGTGGCAGTAGGCATTTGCATCTTTGATGATACCTTCTCATAATTTTAAGGTAATTACTTAAATGTGAAATTCAAGGATGATAATTGCACTATGAAAATGTCACCACTGTTTCATAGGCTGGTGTTGATTTTGGCCAGTTACGGGTGGTATCCAGCTCTTAGATTTTAAGTACCGCTGATGGTGTTTTGAGGATAGAACTGTATAAATGTGGAACTAGCTAAGAAATAGAAGACTGGCATTTTAAAAGACAGCACTGGCATAAGGAAACATAGAAGTGCTTATAACCAGACCTGCCTACCAGGTCTTTAAAGGCAAAGGGTAATTAGTTGAGAAGATTAGGAGAGAATATTTGTATCAATTTAGACATGTTGAAGTTTATGTTATGAAGTTGATTTTAGGTACTTAAAAAAGCAGCCTTGTGGCAAAGAAGAACTACAGGAACAACTGTGTATAATTTTAGCTTTCTGATTGGTGAGGAGTACATGGTAGTTAGAGATCAGTCATGATGAGTTCCTATGGGTGAGATGGAGACTGGCAAATGCTCCTCTCTCTCACCCCTCTCCTTGATGGCACATGGTTTTTTGGTACTGCCACTGGTGGCTGCCGAAGAGGGCAGTAACACTACTGCAATAGCTTGGCTTATCCACAGCCTCAGCAATGACTCTTGCCACAGTCTGCTCACCTCTTCAGGCTCTTCAGTGAGAGCTCAGCCTCGGAAATATGGAGATTATGGTGATAAGAAAGACCTGAAATAAAAGAGTTTACACTAGTCATGACATTCATAATGGCTCATGCCATTTAAGGTGGAAAAACAGAGTATTTTGGGACATGAAATTATGATCCTATTGGGATGCTCATTTAAACCTCATTGAGTGC